>NW_021604604.1:9944862-9947149 GCF_004785775.1 Grammomys surdaster | reverse complement strand
GGCCCTGCTCTTCTCCAGGGAGATGAGAACTGACCACTAGGTGGCAGGAGCAAGGTGCCTTTCATGACTTTGGTTGTCTGAAATTGATGTGAAGCCTTGAGACATATTTCACTCTCGTGGCCCTCATCAGGCTAGATGGAAGGTAAATGAATTGCTAAAAGACTGCTGTTGTGGTGCTTTGTTTAGAGGATTCTAGTGTTGCCATCAGTGCTTGCTTTCTGAGGAAAAAATAATGTCTGGACCTCACTGTGGACAACTCTAATGGGAAATGAAGGTCTCTCTGACAGAAGCAATTCCCTTTTGGCAAACGCAGGTGTGTTGTGACAACTGCTTGCTATCTGTCCAGTACTTGCCACCTTTGTGCAAGATCTTCCTGTGGGATCTGCAGAACCAGAGTGAATATTTAGCATGTTGCTTGTTTTGTACACGTTACATGGAAGGCTCTTCTGGACACTGACACACCAAGTATGTGATTCCATTGGCAGGAAGCACAGACACAGCTGTGCAGGGCTGGGAACTACTAGAGCAGAGAGACCTCCAGCATTCCCCCTTCCACCCCCACACTAATGTCAGGCCTTGGGTGTTCCTGAAGAGGCAACTCTTTCCTTCTGTGGGATTGACAAAGGAGTCCTCCTTGGAGTTGTCGCTAAGTCAGCAAGGACTCACCTGCCACCTATGGGTGACAGTGTTTCCTACAAGAGCCCTGTCAGCCTCACTGGTTAAACCACTGCCTGTCATTCACTTAGCTGTCCAACTGTCAGGACGGTCTCAACCATTTTCTCCTTTTAAAGTAAAATGTTAAAAAGAATCATCTGAGAATTCAGACAATAAAAATCAGCTCCATTAATTTTATACTCATGTGGAATTTGCAAGTGAAGATTTGGTATGGAAGCTGTTGACAGCAAACATAGCTGCCATAATTTATCCCTACCAATCTTTCTCACATTCTGACATCATCTCCTCTAACTTCCTTTGAGACAGGGCTGCCCTTGAATGTATGTATCTGAGGCTGCCCCCACCTCTCCCATGCTGTGTGCTGGTATTATCAGTATGCACTAGCCCACTGGCTTTTATGTGGTACTGGGGTTGGAATGGAGGACTTCACAAGTGCCAGGCACACACTTTACCAACCAAGCCACATCCTCGGCCCTCCATTAATAACTCTGATGATCAAAGTCATATATCTGGGATAGCTCTGGCTATTTATTTAATGAACCCTTCCTGAAACTGTTGCGAGACAAATTGATCTCCAGCAAAGCAAAAAAAAAAAAAAAAAAAAACCCAATGGTTTCTCATAAAATGCAGATATCCCTCCTTACCTAAAACATTACTAGGATGTTATCACGTGTTCTTGAGTGAGACTAAAGGAAAGGTGGGTTTTTTAATCCTAGTGCTAATTCCTGGTGTTTATGCATCCACAACCCCCCAACATTGAAGTCTCCCTTCAATGTCAAAATCAAAGAACAGCAACATTTTATTGACAGTTTCCCAACAGACAAGGGCTTAGAATGAATCAGAACGAACACATTATTTTTTTTTCCTTCTTCCAAGTTTATTTTGAGTTTTCATTTTTGGACAACCAAGCAGCTCTTAAAAGGAGAATGCGCAGAAGAGTCATTCTGGCACTTTTGGACAGTACATGAGTGTTTTTTAACAGTCACATTCAATCCCCCTGCTCAGCCCGCACTCTCACATTCGGTAAGAAGGGCACAGGGATTCCAGAGTTAATACATAACCCTATATACAAACAGCCAGTGGAACCATCATGGTGGCTAGTGACCAAAGGGATGGAATAGGAACGGGCATCTCTACAGTGTCCTCTAGTCTATCTTAGCTAAACAGACCCACGTTACACATGATAACTAGAGCGTGTACTGTGTTGAAATGAGGGTGCAGAGTACAAATGGCACTTGGCAGCATGCAGTTCCAAGAACAAGGTATTGTTTAGTAACTTTATATAAAATCCAGGCAGTTCAATTGAAAGGGTTACGAAAAGACATGAAACCGAGGGACTGTCTGTTGTCACTGTAAAAAAGGCACTTGGAGTTAATGGGACCAGAATTGAAGGACTCTTAGCTGATAAAAAACTTCAGTACATTTTCATTAAAGGGCTTAGAGATGTTAAGAGCCGATACCCGGGTTCTGAGTTCCTGAAGGGAGACACTGAAACCAACCACAGAGAAGTAGAACAGACTGAAACAAGGAAGTAAAAAATTTACAACTGAAACTGAACCATACTTTAAAGAAAGAAAAAACAACCCCCTACCAGGCAGAGGGAGGGAGGGAG
>NW_021604604.1:9942114-9944762 GCF_004785775.1 Grammomys surdaster | reverse complement strand
GAGAGAGAGAGAGAGAGAAGCCTAACTGAAGCAAAGCATAAGCAAAGTAACAAAGAAGCAGCAATGCATAGCTTTCCTTTGAGATAACACCGACTTCTGGGAAGTACTTGTCACTCCACTTCCCAGTGAGAGCTTCACAGTAGCGTTATCATGATAGAATGGAGGGTTCAAACAATGCAAAGAGAGTTTCATCTGTTTCCAGAATCTGAGAGAGAACTGAGGTGATTCTTGGAGCACAGCGATCCCACATGTGGTTTGTCAGCATTCCTACTGCGACAATTCAGGTCCGTAGAATGACGGACGTCTCCAGCCACCTTCCCAGAGGGGCAGCACTGTCAGATACCTTTCGTTCTGCATCATAACCGTAATTTCACAGCCATGTCAATGCAGTTAGCATCTACTTGCATGGTTTTCACTCCTCAGCTTCTCCACACGCAGGTACGCACTTCCATGAGAAAGGATATTTGGCAATTTTATGATCTGCATTTAGGGGCTCATCCACGGCTCATTTGATGTTGAAGGCCATCAAGGGTCTTTCCTCTCGTTTTTGCCAGGGGCTTTTCTTATCTTCTCCTTGGTCATCGTCATCATCATCGTCTTCATCTTCGTCATTGGCAGATCTTCTCTGGTTGGGACTTGCTAATGGCTCCAGGGGAACGTCTGAAGTTCGTTTGGTTGTCTCCTCCTGCAGGCTGGGGAGCTGCCCCCCACTCCTCCGACCTGACCCTTCCAACAAGCATCGCAGAGCACTGTCCTCAGGGGTGCAGACCGTGGCGGCACACTCACTGCCGCTCTGGTCCATGTCCTCAAGGTACACGAGCTGTGTGTAGGCAGTGCTGTCGGGAGCTCTGGGATCCTTTTGCTGGTGCTCCTGTAGAGGTGGGTGGCTCTGCTGGAGAGACAAAGGGTCTCCCCTTCCCTTTCTGGCAGATTTTGGTTCATTCATATCCACACCAGAGTCCAAACTGGCATCATTACTTCCATTCCTTCCAGCTCTTTGGAGATCAATGTATGAGTGTCTAACATGAGCGTTGGACCTTCCATCTAGGGAGACAAACCACGCCCGAGGGTGTGGAAGTGGCTTCCCACCCCCAAGTTCCATCAGAGCCTTTTCAGTCAGGAGCTGCACCTCGCTGTTCATCTGAGCCAAAGCTGCATCATTCAGGGATGCTGGGATGGACAGTGACTCTGACA
This sequence comes from Grammomys surdaster, assembly GCF_004785775.1. NCBI lineage: Eukaryota > Metazoa > Chordata > Mammalia > Rodentia > Muridae > Grammomys > Grammomys surdaster. The sequence continues at coordinate 9,943,568 of NW_021604604.1, read as the reverse complement.
TGGATGCATTCTGAGAGCTCCACTCCCGTGCACCTGTGTCCTGTAGGTGCTGCTGGGAGATAGCCTGGGAAGACAAGGGTTGGCCTTGGATCTGAGAGGATGGGTGTGGGAAGATCCCCGCATGGGGGTTGGACAGCTCGGCCTGGAGCCTTCCTATTTCCAGCTGCTGGTCAGCAGGGACCACCAGAGGCTGGCTCACATAGGAATGGTCCCCTGGAAGTTTCATATAATGAGCCGGGATGACCAAGGCAGGCAACACTTTCCTATAAACGCTGTCGTTGACTTGGTCCACGGAACTACAGCAGATCAACTGGCCTGGCCTCGGGAAGGAAGTAGGTCTCTCCAGGTGATCAACAGATCGTGACATCATACATTCAGTAGGTCTGCGGTCTAGCAGTTGCTCTTTCTCAGGGGATAAAGGTACGTGGTACATGTGTTCCTGAATGGTGAGTTTGCTTCCTGCTGATGTCAGGCCTTCTTGATCTTGCTTTTCAAATAAAGGCTGGGAGAGCACAGTATTGTAACTACCCCTGTAGTCATCATTGCTGGGGGGCTCGTAGCCTTCCTTCTCCACAGATTTTCTTGCCTTTAAGGGAAAAATCTCCACGGACTTATGGTAGTCTTTCCCCAGTGTCCCACTTGGCGTTAAGTTATCAAAAGATGTTTGGCTTTTATCCTCTTCTTTGTGGGACAGCAGCTCCTCCCGGGAGCTAAATTCTTGTGAGGTACTATAGGAGAGCTTCAACATGGGTGTGTGCAGGTCCCCCTCCCCATTCGGGGACATCATTTCTAAATGCACCCCTCCCATCAATTCCTTTGTCCCTGGGGCCTCTTGGCGGCTATGGCTGGAGACGGACAGGGGCCCGGGATAATCTGACGCTCGACGAGAGAACAGCAAGTTGATGTGAGACGTGGACGTTGACTGATCCCTCTTGGAGCTCTCCAGAGCTGGGGGCAGCTGGAGCTTTCTGTGATGCTGACGGGGCTTCAAGCACTTCCTCCTGCAACCAATCAGGTGACACAAGGGCAGAAGTGAGAGACTCATGAAGGCAATGTTTTGGGCAAAATTCTATCAATTTCCACAAGGAAAAGTAAAACAATTTATAAGTACCCCGAAGAAGCCTCTTCACTCCACACCCACACTCTCATTTTAACCCAGAGTAGAAAACTCTAGGGTTTGGAGGCTCAGGATTTTATAGAGAAGCCAAGTTATCTATTCAACAAGGAACACTCAGGACTCAACAATACACATTCTTTCTAAGGTAACAGATAACGGCATTGGAATAAAAATAATTTTGCTTTGATCTTGAGTTTCATTGCTTAGTGACTGTTGAGGAATAGGAATGAATTGTGAAACAACTGTTAACTTCTTTCCTTTCTTGGTGTGTGTTTCTGTAGGGATGCACATGTGTGCTTGTGTGTGTGTTTCTGTAGGGGTGCATGTGTGTGCTTGT
>NW_021604604.1:9853096-9942104 GCF_004785775.1 Grammomys surdaster | reverse complement strand
GCATGTGTGTGCTTGTGTGCATGCCTCTCTCTGTAGGTCAGAGATCAATGTTGGGTATCAGCTACTTTATTATTTGAGTCAGGCTTTCTCATTTAACCTAGAGTTCATCAAGTAGGCTAGGCTGCTGGTCAGTGAGCCCTAAAGACACACACAGTTTCTGCCTCTCCAGTGCTGGGATTACATACGGCACGGGCCACTGCATCTCCTTTTTGTATGTGGCTTCTGAAGTGCCAAGTCAGGTTCTCATGCTTGTACAGTAAATACTTTACTAACTGAGCTATATCCCAGCTCTTGTTAAGCTTGTGTGTATGTGTGTATACATGTGCATGTATATGTGTGCGTATATGGCATATGCACAGTGCAAACGTGTAGGATGGAGGAGAATGTTTGACGTTCTCTATCACTGTCTGTCTTTTTCTAGGACCTCTCTTGAACTTGGAGGGAGGCTGGCAGCCAACAAGTCTTCTTGTCTGGGTCGCCTACAGCACCAGGGCTACCGACAGGTGTGAGTGGCTGTTCTCCCCTTCCCACATGGGTGCTAGAGATCTGAAGGTAGGCCCTCATGCTGACATAGAAGGAGCTCTTACTTCCTGAGGCATCTCTCCAGCACCTAAGCTCTTACAAGCCCTTTAACAATAGCTGCAACTTTACATAACCCGTGGGGTCATTTGCAACTTAGATTACATGTCTGAGTCCTAGGTGATCTTTCATGAGTTAAACTAAAATAGTTTAGGGGGAAAAAGAAAGAAGGAAAAAAACATTTCCAAATACCAATTGCATAAGAAATTCTACATTAAACAAATACATCGCCCAAATGGTAACACTTTACCTGCAATAATATAAAAGGAGACACAGCAAAACCAAAAGAATGAAAGCCATTCCTCCTAAAATGGCCAAAAGAAACACCGTGTGATACGTGGTAATGTCCTGTGTCACAACGGGACCTAGAAGGCCAGAAAATCGCATTTTAGAGCTTTGAATCCCTTCATATAAGAATAGGAATAATGAGTTAGGAATGTAATGACTTTAAAAAAAAAACAAAACCCTCTTCCTGCCTGCGTGCAAGACAGAGCAGTGGCCGGTCAGAAACACGATGGATGGCCATTTTGTACCCGAGGTACTGTCACTCCTGTCCACGATGGCCGCTAGCCCTGATACTCAGGTATGAAATGCTCTCATATGGAGGGGATTCCCACCTCCTCCGCTCAGAGGAGAAGCAAGCCTCTCTCAGCAGCATGCCCGGCATCCTAAACACATGCTCTTTTAATAAAAGAAGAAGAACGCATGACAAACCATTGAGTAGATTCTTATGTACGAGAGGAACCAGGTATCTGAGGACTTTACAAGGACAAAATGTTTATGATTTTACTTTCACTTTTCCTGGGAATACTTTCACTTTTCCTGGGAATTACTGCTGTACAGAATATCTTTTGCTTGAATGAATCACTTTAAATATATGATAGAAGTTTACTGTGATTTTGAAATGTCAAGTCTGACCAAAAAAGCTTTCCTATTTAAAGAAATTAAGTAGTCATCCATGATATCGTTTTTGTTTATTTTTAACAAGGCTAACCTCTTATGGCCATAGACTTTTCTAGCACTTAAAGATACGATTTGCTAGAGATAATCGGAACAAAACAAACAGCTTTTAATTTGCAATGCAAAAACACCAAGGAGTGAGTTTAAGTTTTGCCCTCGATGGATTTCAAGGGCAATGAGAAATGGCCTCATAACAGTATGATAATATAAATTGGGCTCACATAGTAACTCACAACAGATGGGTAACGAAACCTCTGAATGATATTTATTCTTGTCCAATTTCCTGCACTGTACAGGAGAAGGGACACAGTGGCTTCATATTATTTATAAACAAGTTACCCATTTGTTTTATTAAAAATTTGTTTTTGATGTTCAATGACAGATTTTTTTTTTAGAACTATTTTTAAGGAGACAAACTTTATTCCCTCCCTTTCTCCCTTGTTCCCTTCCCTCTCCTTTCCTGGGGTTTCACTATAAGCCCTGGCTGACCTGGTTGGCCTCAAACTCCCAGCAACTCTTTTGCCTCTACTCCACTACTCTTGGACGAGCCAGCATGTCTGGCTCAAATCTTTTAAAGAGCTAAATGAATCCAAGGAAGATCACTGGGTTTTGGGATTGGTGATGTTTCCTGAGTCCAGAAGAGAATGGAATTCTCTCAAATACAGTTCACTTAGTAGGGCGGGAGAGTGGGCTGAGTGTGTACATAGGTGTCTGTACACTGCCTTAACTGGACACAGGATGTCTTAGTACAAAGACAATATTCCAAGACATTGGATTTGATCCTCCACACAGAAGGAACGAGAAGGGCAGGGGGAGACTTTGGTCCTGTAAAACCATTCTCAAGGTCTGTTACGCACTCAGAATGTAATTATTTTAGCCTGTGTCAAAAGAAATCTTCATAAAACTCACGGCTTAAAGTTTAGACTCTGCTTAAGCAGAGAATTAAGGAACAAAACCATAATCATTCTCTTCTTGGTTTAGGGCCCAGGGAAGCACAGCTTCACTGAAAGGCATCTTAATAAAAGAGATAGTGGGGAGATTACCCATGATGCATCCCCATGACGTGCACCGCTGGGCATGTGGTGGGGTTGCTTCTTACAGCCCCGAGCCTATTCTTTCACGGCCTGAGAACTCCCGGGGGACCTGTGCTGGGCAGCCCTTGGTTTCCTCTTTATAAAGGCATATATTAATATTAATCTGTTGCATGGTGGGAAAATTGACAGCCACAGTTGTTTGAAATCTAAGAACATTTCCCTTTGGTGGCTGGACTTTGTGGCATTCACTCTGGTACCTGAGGCATTTCGTTTCTTTCTCTCTTTTGTTTACTTTTGTGTACTTCAAATTAGGGGAACAGGTGCTTCTGTGCCAGGCTCACGCTGGCAAAGCTGTGAGAGTCACTCCTTTGAGGAAAGCACTGAAGAGTATACTTTCTTAGATGAGAATGTGGTGACTGAATGGAAGGCCTTTCCACACCGTCTACGAATGGCTCCATCCGACTAGTTACTTACAAGGTCGAAGCATGAATTCTAGCGCTTCGACATTAATTTCACTGCTAAAATATTTCGAGTTTTCACTGGAAATGCGTCAATAGTGACTTTGTCTGAAGTTCCTTTTAATCATAGCTCGTATTTAACCTGTCTCAATTATGTAACTCTCTAGAGATGCATGAGCTTTAACATGTATTAAAACAACACAAACACAATTCCGGATGTACCCCTAGCATAAACACTGCTGAGGAGAGTGGATTTTCCAAGGTGGGCAGTCCAAGTGGCATGGCTTTCAAAGACAGTGATGGGAGGCATCACTAGAAAGACTTCTCATGAGAAGCATATTATTCTGAAATATCACCAGAACTATGTAGCTATATACACATACACATACATATATGCATGTATTTATCATGTCCTAAACAGGAATCAATCTACATATTCTAAGTGACGATTACTCTATTAGACAGCTGGCTTTTCACTAAACTGATCAGAAATGCTAAACCAAGCATTTTGCCTTAAGAAGCCCCCAGTGAGGGCTTTTTTTTTTTTTTTTTTTTTTTTTTTTTTTTGCTGAGAGCTTGACCCTCAAGCTTACAGATACACCAGGCCACAGCTGTCTCAGGAATCAGGGAGGAGGTCCCAGCCTTCTCTGAACACTTTCATTTAAGAATTCCCAAAGGCAGCTGTCTGAGCAAGATGGGACTGGAGACAGGACTACTTCCATGCCTTATGCCGGACCTCCATGTGAAAGTTCCAGGCACAACTTCCCACCCACAAAATAGCCTTTCTTTACCATTTGATGTTCTAAAAGAACACAACATGAAATGCCCATAGAAGTTATATTTAAATGAATGCTCAGACCCCCAAAGAAATCCACCCAGATTGCCAGCCCTGTTGGCTCTGCATTACCTGGGATGAGAGGAGACATGGCTGCCACCCAGTATCCCAGCTGGGGAGCAATGTACGTCCACGTGAGCTGGCTGCCTTCCTGATGCACCAGGCCCAGACCACTCTTCAGCCACGTTCCTGTGGGGTTCAGAAAAGAACTTCATCAGGGTACATGGCCATGAATGTTTATAAAAAACCACTTGAATTCCGCATTCACAACTTGCTGGATAGCCAGACAGTCAGTCATGTTACCACCTACAGATTGTACGCAATTTTCTGTAAAAAGTCTTGGGTTTTCTTTGTGTTATAAACTAACTGCATATCAGTTACTTTATTACCCACCTCTCTTTCCAACCAGAAAATCTGCGCAGAAGGCCCTGGATTCCAAAGAGTCAGAACAACGACAGCAGTCTGCTAGGGGTTGGCAGAGGTGGGAAAAGGGAGCCCAGAGTCGTTCGTGGCATTTACATTTAAGCAAGTAAATACATTTCTTATCCTAGTTAAGGCTAGGTCGCAACAATTTAGAAAAGATTTATTGGCTTATCTGTGTTTGCAGCAACAGGGATGCTATGTAATTACTCTGTCACTGAAGCACACTCCGCCTCCAGCCTTATATTTAAAAATATCGATTCATCAGTGCCATCTTCCCATATCCTGGGTGAGTAAGTCTGGTGTAGGCAGGCAATAATATTAAAAAGTTTCCATTAAGGAAAATCTGCTGTGTGCTAGCTCACCATGATACACGGCTTATCTTCATTATCTATGATTCTCACAACAGTGGCGTAACACATGATTTCATTTCCCTGGGGGAAGGGGAGATTGAGGAATGATGGGTTTTAGAACTTTCACAAGGCCTGGGTGCTGTGAGCACAGCACGGAGGGACCTAGATCTGCCTGACCTCGAGGCGGGGCGGCTTCTGCTGCTGTGCCATGTAACATTCCCACAGACCTTCGCGGAGACTGGCGACACTGCTCTTTTCTCAAGCTTGCTGGCAAAGGCTCAAGGATGGAGACAAAGTAGTTCTAGGCCAATGGACTGTTTCTTAGCTCAAAAGGCAACAGTGATCACCAGCAGGAACCTTGTATGGAGGCCTGTGACAACCCACTGTGGTCAGAAGCCCAAGAGGGAGGCAGCCAGGTAAGTGCCCCTCCCCACCACACCCCCAAGGCTTGTGCACACCTCTCCTGAACCAGCAATGGTGGCACAGGCTGCACACACAGGGATGTTTCTGAGCCCTCCCTATTCCTACATTCATGGACCACCTGAAATTGCCACATGGATGATCCTGGCTGGATCGAGTGTGTCAAGCGGTTGACCCTATGTCGCAAGTTCCTGGGTCACATATTGCTGAGGCAAAAGTAGATTTTTCAAACTGGGGGAAAAAGCAAAACAAAATAAGGCTCGGGCTGCTTCTAGGCACTATTAGTTGCTATGGCGACACTCAAATGCTGTGGGTGGAAAGGTGCTTCCCACTTCCCACTCCCTTTTCCTTCTCACAGCAGTGGCACACGGCAGGGGCAGCCAGGCATAGCAAGGCTCTGCATTCATGAGGTACGAATGCAACAGGCCTGCCTGCGAGATCACGGCTGTAGGTGATTTTGGTTCAAGCTGAAGCAGAATATAAGCTAAAAGGTTTCTAAAACAAGCGCGAGACCATAGCTGTCTAGTTTGGACTCATTTCCTGAGTCACGAACCATGCCAACTCAGAGATCACAGAGCACCTGAGAGTACCAGTCGTTTCACGGGGCTTCTGAGTAAACGGGAACAGAAGACACTGAACACAGTAGAAAGGAGGGTTTCTGTGCTGGGCAAGGACGTTTCTCCAGAAGTAGAGAACGGGTAAGTTTCGGCTGCTCCCATCATCCCGCCCCCCATCCTCTCCTGACTCACAAACCCCACCCACTCCCACGCACTGCTCTCCCAACAGCACAGCAGGCAGCATCTTCGATTAGCCAGGATGCAGCCACGCATTCTTCTTCGGTTGGCTGTTTCCCCAGATTAGATGGTTGAGTCACTGCTCTTCAAATGGGGCGGATGCTAAACAGGATCCAGAGCTGGGAGCTGAGTCCTAATTCCTGTTCATTCATAAGCCACCAACTCTGCCTAAGATGCTTCTTTCAAAAGAATCCACTTCAGGACCTGAAAAATTCCTCCAAGTTACATATGAGGCAAGCCAAGTGGGTGGAGATATCATCAACACTATGAGTCCATACCCACTGCCCAGTTGAGTGGTCCCTGTTCTAGCCTGGAAGGTGCAACATTGAAAGGCCATCTGCTAAAGATGTCTAAAGTACTCTGGAAGGTCAAGGGAATAGTGTCACCTGGGGTGGTGGAGCAGGGCTTGTTAGTAAGGACAACAGGTGGGGAGGGAGACAGGAGGGTGACAAGGTCACTCAGGAGAAACATGGAGGAGCATGAAGCAGTGGACCAAGGACTGGAAAGACAGGTTCAAGGTGAACATGGATAGGCCACAGCTGGGAGGGAGCTTCACATCTGCCTCAGGAGACCTTGGAATAAACACTGAGGCTATGGAACGTGTAAATCAAGGCCAACTGTGGTCCCGTGCCCTCTGCTTGCCATGCCTAGCTCGTCTTCATGACTGACTGCTGTTGTAGGTTAAACCTCGCATACTTTTCCCCTATTCTAAAAGATGCACATCTGAATTTGGGGAGAACTTCCCATATATCTGCATACTCTATATTTCTTCATTCCTAGGAAATGTTTTTTACTGTATCATTATTTTTACAAGAGATATATTCACATGTTGTTTTAGGTCTGATCTCCTCCAATGTGTTGCAAGCTCTGAGACTGCTGACCTATGTATTTTATACCTTTTGTCTTCTACTAAGTGTATGAGTTCCCTTCTCTACCACCCTTATCCCTTCCAATTCCCAACATTAGTTAGTAGAGAAAGAAGGTTAGAGGGGGAAGGGGTGTTGCTCTGATCTCAAGGACTACTTCCTGATGATCAGGGACGTCGAATTCCTTGGGGCAATGTTGATCTTTGTGATGTCTCCAATGAGCAAGCATCGAGCAGCAGCAGGAACAGGAGAAGGCGCCACTGCGCCTCTTGGGGCTCTAGTATTTTTATACCCTCTCAAGAGTCTCCAAGCTTCAAACATTCACTTGTAGGAACTATCTGCAGTTGGCAAAATCACACCCCTGACAGAGCACAAGACAAATCATAGTCAGCTGCTGTGGACAGTGAATCATCCCCATATCCCACACCTGGGATTAAAATAAAAATATTCCATGTTTCTGTGATTAAGAAACCAAAATTCTCATCATAACCAAGTACCTAGAAATATATCCAAATAGGAACTTACTTTCACACTGAGTGGATGCTAGAGGCACAATCCAACAAACAGCATCAGTATCCTTCCTAGAAAGGCTGGATGTGGACGACAGAAAAGCTATCCTAGCAGCGGTGGGACTAAACCGGGATGTCCCCCTTTCAAACTACAGGGAGAGAAGCCAGCTGGGGAGAGTCATTAACTTCGGCAGACCTTCTACATAATACACAACAGGGTCTGACAAAAGTGTGACGATGTTTTGGGATTTGATCATGCTGTTCCTGGCAAAGGCATCTTCCAAGATTTCTGTTTTTGTGGGAGGGAAGGCTACAGGAAACATAAGAATTAATGAACTGTGTGCTAGAAACATATGCTTCTCATTACTGGGACCCTGATGTTATGGCAGGATGATGGGGCTTTCCTACCTGGGGAGGGGGAGGAAGGGAGGGGTTCCCACCTGTACATTGGTGCACAGAAGTGGTAACTGTGCTAAAGATGGGCAACAAGGCTTGGATTCTTTACAGGCAAACCCACCGGCAGAGCAGACGAAGCTCCTTAAGGTCCCCTGAGATGAATAAGGTTATGAGGTAGCAGGGTGCTAGAAAGGCTACTTTCATATGCACACATGCGGATACCAGTCCTGTTCAGACAGCACAAAGCAGGTTTTCCTGCTTTATAAGTGGAAGAAATATCCAACTGTGGAAGACCTTTATTTTTTTACACCTTCCACGTGGGTGAGGGCGCCTTTTGGATGGCTGTTGGTACCGATGAATACGGCTTGTGTGAAAGGGCTGTTCTTGTTCAGATTCTCATTTGTGTGATCCAATCACAGAGCAGGCCCCAGTGAACAACCAATCACAGAGCAGGCCCCAGTGAACAACATTGTCCGGCTTCTTCGGGTTCACTTTATCTTGCTCTGTCTTTTTATCTTTCCCTAGCCTGATCCTTCTTGATCCCTTCCCATGGCTGCCCTGTAGGTCTTCCCTATAGGACTCCTGTATCCTCTTCATATGCAGGCAATTGAGACCACTGCTGGGACACACAGAGATAAAGGCTGTCACTTGTTGATGGCAGTTAGGGAGGACCTACACTTTCTGGTGCATTTCTAGCCCCACCCAGGGTGGCTTTAGTGTGGAAAAGCCATACAGGTGCAGCTGCATCAACTTGGTTGCTGTGTGGGTGTCTCAGGACTTAGCAGGGTGACTTAGGTCTCTTTGCTCTGACATGAGCTGTGGTGGGTGTGCAGTGAGTGAAGGTCATGTGGTCTTCCCCACCAGCATTGAGGAAACAGATGTTGCAAGATTGAAATTTCTAGCTAATTAATTCTCAAGTAGCTTTAAGGAATTTGGAGTCCTTTTAATGGAATCTTGAACAAAAATGAATACATACAACAGAAAAAGGTAAGCTGCTCACAGAAAGGGAAACAAAGCCCCTTCCCAAAGGGATATTCTTCTGTACCTGCTAAAGTGTGACAATTTTGTGTTTTTCTTTGAAAAACACAGAAATATTATAAGAATACATTTTCATTTTAATCCCAGGAGTGGATGTGGAGCTGCTGCAGGTCGTCCACAGCAGCTGACTATGATTTGCCTCATGCTCTAACAGGAACATGATTTTGCCAGTGGCACACGGTTTCTCCAATTGTGTGACCTTTGAGTTCTGGGGACTTTTCAGAAGGTGCATATATAAATGCTAGGGCCCTGAGAGGTGGGGTGGGCTGTTGGTTGGTGTTTGTAGTGCACAAAGAAGAAGCAAAAACAAAAAGAAATTAGATATCCTGACTGTGAAGATCAAACGTTTCCCCAGGAACGTGATGCCCCTAATCAGCAGGAAGTAGTCTAATGATAATGTTCTTCCCTCTCAGACTGCTGACTTTATTCAGGGATCTTTCTCTCTCTCTCTCTCCTCCTCTATCCTTCTTTCTCTCCTATCTCGTAATAGGGAGTGAAGCCTGGGGGGGGGGGGAAAGTGTGAGAAAAGAAGAACCACAAAGTAGCAGAAAGACAGCTACATGCCAACATTTGAGAAGGAAGTTTGACACAAATACCAAAATCTGCATGTAATTTTGATTCAGATACAAGTGTTTTTTTTTTTTTTTTTGATAACTTGAGGCCACGGTCATGATCAACGGCAGGTCTAGGTTCAGTGTCCCCAGGAACACAGACTTGAGGATTTTGATTACTGATTACTCTTATGAGAAATAGTTTTTCCGCTGCCCACTGTCCTTCCTACACATCATGTTCTGTTCCTATATTACCACTGAGGTCCAACTTGCCCGCCATGCTTAGCACTGTTATCATCCCCTTATCAATGTGCTGTCTAGAATAATGTATTTAGGCCATGTAAGGGACATGAGGACAATCCAATTATCAAATAGTGACACTCTGCATCCAAATTTAGTTATCTATATGATCATTTGACTGTAATGATTATTACATACAGTAACCATCAGATAAGGCACCTCATCCTTATCTTTAAGATGGGATGGGGTCTCCTAGCGATCACTGATGTGCTAGCTGGTTACCATGCAACAATCAAATCAACTTTTATTTATGTAAAATGAAAGTATATATAAAGAAAAACAAGTTCAAATGTCGAACTACTGCCTCCCCAAAGGCTAAAGGACTCTATAACATGAAAGAGAACTCACTTAAAACGCAACATCTGTTTTGAAAGAAGCCTGAAGAGCACAGATTTATCTTGCTGCTCCTCCTTGGCATATTCTGTTTTCCTGGATACTCCTCTTTAATAGGAATGACTTCAGCTTAACTTCATAATAAGCACAAAGATGGACAACACTGAGTTAAAGAAATTATAAGCAGAACCCAACAACACTAGAACAGATTACACATTGAAGTTGACTCCTTGCACATTAGGCAAAACACAAGAATACAAGACTCTACTGTCCTGTTGAGACTTTTATCATATTAGACTTTAAAGCACTGAGTGGATGAACACCCAGCACCACTACACAGGGCCAGCTTATCTCACGAGTGACTTTCATAGCATAAGGGATACTCTGTGTGAATTCCAGCCTGGCCACTTTCCAGTTGTGTGAACTGAGGACATGTCCCAGATACACAGAAGAAGGACATGGCCTTCATGTCTTTAAGCCATTGAAGATTATGAAGGCACTTGCTTCCCATTTCCACAGTATGTGGCCTGGGCATTTTAACATGTGCAGTTCAGTACCTTACTTCTTACTTCTGATATACTCTAATTGATATATTCTTCTTGCACAAACTTAGAATACCTTCTACTAGATCTATAAGCTGGAAGTTGGGAAGAATTCTGCAACCATTCAGAAAACCCATCTCAAAACTATTCTGCCAATTAAAAGTGGTGATTGTTCATATTGCAGGGTATGGCCATCTCTACTTCCACACCTACATTTTGACTGTGCAGTATTTTGAAACACTCACGATGAGCAATGGGGTCACCCATGTTGACACAGGATGAACTGTGACAACACAATCCCACTGCTGTACTGTCTCATGGCTGTTGGCTAACAGCCATTTCCTCTCTTGGGCTCTAGTGGCTCTGAGTGAAATGATCAGCATGGGGTCAGCATAGCATGGTTGGGGTATGGTGGTCTTAAGAAAACATGAAGCAAGCTACTCTTCCCTCATCCTCTCAGGGTCCTCATTATCATCATCCACCACCACCATCAGTCCCATCTGGACCCCCAGTATGCCCGCTGTCTCCAGGAGCTGGATAAGAAGCCTTTTAAGGCTTTAGTCTATATTGCTTTAGGTCATCTCCTTTACTGTAACATTCTACCAACCATATATACAGAAGTTTGAAGGTTGAAGGCTAGTTTATTGTATGCTTTAATAAAAGTGGTACAGGGTCATCAGGTGGGCACAGTGAAGTACTCCTGGAATCCCAGCATTATAACGTGAGGCAGGAGGAGGGTCAGCTCAAGATCAGCCCAGACCACCTGGTGAGACCTCAGCTCAGAAGAAAAAGAAAAAATGACTGGAAAAGAATGCAGGAGCTCTCAAGCTACACTTAACATACAGCAAGAAACCTCACCATGTCTATAGTTACAATATCAAAAGGAAAGATTGGCTTTGAATAGATAAGTGACCTTCTCTGAAATCACTTTCCCTGTGGAATCAGTTAAGAGCAAGCATCCTTTGTCAATTGTATAGCTAAATATTTCTTAGGTAACTATTTATCTTATAGTTTTTGTTGAAAGAAATCAAACAGGAGAAGTTATATGGGGATGTTTGGATTCCTTACAGCTTTTGACAAGTAGATTTCAGGACTGGCCTCAACAAGAAGTAAAAGAAGGGAAATTCACGGTAGCCGAGGACTTTGTGTTTGAAGCAGGAAATGAGAGACAGGCTGAGGATTAGAAACCAAGACAGAAATAAGCTTGCAGTCACCTAATACATTCTCTTAGTATAGGGAACTAGCCTTCCAAAATCCTCAAAGTTTCCTATTATGGCTCCTTTCACAAAGCTTATTCTGAACTCACTCAGCCTTTAAAGGGGCTGGGATGTGAACAGGGTAGTTTCTGAGGAAGAGATTCATTTTTTTTTTTAAAAAGATTTTGTGTGTGTGTTGCATGCGTGTACATGTATTTGGGCACATGTGTGCTATGGTGCATGCATGGAGGTTAGCAGACAATGTTTGGGAGTCGGTTCGTGTCTTATGTCAGGCTTGATGACCTGGGGAGCTTCTGGGACATTTTCCTATCTCCACTGGGATCACAGATGTGTCCCACATATTCAGTTTTTTTTTAAAAATATGGATTCTGGAGATTGAATCCAGGTCATCATGTTTGCAGGACAAGTGTTTTGACCTGTCTAAGCTGAATTCCAGGACCCCGGGACTTTTAAGCTACATTAAAATATTTATTTTATTTAATTACTTGGTTTATTTTTGTGCTGGAGATCCAACCAAGGGTCTTATGTTTGCCCAGGCTGGTCAGGGATTTGGATTATAGGCACTTGTTTCCCTTTAAAGGCTTAATGATTTAAGAATAAGTTTTGGGAAAGGACCCATAACGGGAATCTTCAAGGATTTTAGAAGGCTAAGGGATAGCTTCTATCTTAAAGAGCTAGCCAGAAGCACCTAATACATGTTGATAAAAGACAGTAAGAATTCCACATTTACAATAGGTACATAGAGATGTAGGTAGACCACTAAAGTATGAAATTCTCTCCACATGGAGATTATGGCATAAGAGTGCGCCTCCATGTATCTCTAGAGGTGTGGTGAGACATTTCTCTCCACAGCGTGCTGAAGAGCTTGCTAAAACTGAGGTGTGAGTGTGTGTGTGTGCTGTGGTTCAATAGGTCTGGAGAAAAGCCTAGGGGTCTGTTTCAATAAATTCCTGGGTGAAGTCAGGCCACTTGCCTGTGGATTGCATTTCCAGTTGCAAACCTTCAGATATGTAGACCTTTGTGGGGCTTGAGGACTCTCTTAAAAAAAAAAAAACACCCTCGTGTTACTTCCTATAATGTACTGAAAGCACCTTTATAAGTATTTTTCTGATCTGTTCAGGAAGTAAGGCCAAACTGGTTCAAAAATCAAGACCCTGGTGTGCACCACTCTGAGCCTGTTATGCCTCCAAGACAGTTCCAGAGAAGGCTCCTATTGTCCTTAGGATATCAGCTCAAATATCCCCTCTCTACAGGCTCCACATGTTGGCTCACTACCACCTGAAACTCCAGGCCCAGGGATCTGACACCGTCTTCTGGCCTTCATGGGCACTGTGGTGAACAGGCATAAATGTAGGTAAAACACCCACACACAAAGAGAAAAATAAAATCCTAGGCAATGAATTGTTCAATTAAAAATTTTAGCCACCTTTACTTGAAATTATTTATTTTTACTTATGCATGTCTGTGTGAATATATACTGTGTGTGTGAGGTTGTACATCGAGGACATAAGAAGTCATATTTTCTGAAGATGGAATTATAATGGCTTACCAGTCACCTAAGTTGGTACTGGGAACCCATCCCAGGTCCTCTGGAAGAGCAGCCAGTGCTCTTAACCCCTGAGCCAGCTCTGTAGCCTTTACATTCATTCTGTGCGTGCATGCATGCCAGGGTACTCATGTTGCCGTCAAGGGACACCTTGCTGGAGCCAGTTCTTTCCTTTCACCACATGGATCTGAGTGACTGCACTCAGCTATCAGGATTGGTGGCAAGTGTCTTTCCCAGCGATTCACCTCACTAGCACTTGTTCAGTTTTAACAGAGGACATCAGGCTTAGAATTCCACAGCAAGAGGCTGGAGAGATGGCTCAGCACTGGCTGCTCTTCCAGTGGTCCTGAGTTCAATTCCCAGTGACCACATGGTGGCTCACAACCATCTGTAATGGGATCTGATGCCCAATTCTGGTGTGCAGGTGTACAAGCAGATAGAGCATTCATACATAAAATAAATTATTAAAAAAATTAAAATAGGTCTCTCTATTCTAGTAATGGGAGCCCCTAGCACGCTGGACTTCTGCAGAATAAAACACTCTTTGCATCTACATAAAAAAAATTATTTAAAAAATATTTTTTCAAAAGCGAATTCCATGGCAATTTGGGTTTTTGTTTTTTAAATACTGGCAGAAAATCCAAAAACAACAAACAGAGATCCCCCAAGTGACTGATGGGCCAAACAGGCAGCAGTGGAAATGGCTGTTTCTTTGTGTCCCCAGGTACACATCACTCAGAGAAGCCCTCCATGCACAGAGATCTACATCCTGGGGAAGGAAGGGGTTTGTTGTCTGCACTCCCTCTTCTCCACACCCAAGCATCCTGTACGTACACCAAGCACTCTCTGGGCTAAACTCCAGCTATCTCCTGATGGCAAAGATGGCGGCCCTACCTCAGATATGGTCTGAAAATGATGAAAGATATTGGCTTATAGAAATACCTGTCTTATTAATGGATACACCCAGCTAGGAATGACGAAATTTTGGATTGATCCAATTTTTTTCAGTTGTGATCTTATTTTTCCTTTCCCTTCAACTATGGTCAGATGCATACTGCATAATTGAAACGTCTGGGCTGTCATGGATGACCACATCTGTGTGGTAGATGGAGGAGCCAGTGGGACTGTTTCCGCCAGAAAATCCAATACAACAGTCTGAATGTGCTGATATCGGTGTGTGTGTGTGTGTGTGTGTGTGTGCGCGCGCGCGTGTGATTCTGCTCATCAGACTTATTCCCGCCTGAGGGATCATCTGCCTGGACTGATGAGTTATTGGGAAGTTCAGTTTCAGATGGTGATGGTATTAAAAGTACTGAACACCCTGTGGGGCATGGGCACTGGCATCAGACTAGTGGCTGGAGTGTCCTAGAGTCATCTCAAGGGGAGACTGCAGTGCTACACTAACAGAACTGCAGGTCTGAGCCTGTCCTTCTTTCTCATATGCTTCACCGAAGATTTGCAAACAACATATGGGTTGAAAACAATAATAACAATAATGGTGATCAGAGGAAGGAGTGAGGGAGGAGGAGGAGAAGGAAGGGAAGAACGAGGAGGAGGGGGAGGGAGAGGAGGAGCAAGAAGGGAGGAGGAAGTGGAGAAGGGGAAAGGAGGGGGAAAAAGAAGAGAGGGAGGAGGTGGCGGAAGGGAGAAGATGAAAGGGAAGATGGGGAGTGCGAGGGGTGGCTAGGAAGGCTTTCCCTAAGTTCTTGGCCCTGCTCTAACTATGTCTATGATGCAGGGACTCTGCCTATTGTACTCCTTTTACAGACGTGAGGCCTGCTGAGGCTAAGTAAACAGCTCTAGTTCATACACCATGAGTGGGCCTTTCAAGTTCAATCTGTTGTAACTGCTGGACTGTGGCTCCCTGTTTCTCTGCAATGCTAGAAACTATACGGGACCAGGGTAAACCTACCTGCTACCTTCACTTTGTAACTACTCTTTCAAGTGAAGGGAAGTAGGCATAAATGTATGTTAAAAATATCTGGGGCTTCAGATGGCTTAGCTGTTAATAACACTGGGTGCTCTTGCAGATGACCCAGGTTCAGTTCCCAGCATCCAAACTCCAGTTGCAAGGGTCTAACACTCTCTTTTGGCCTTCACCAACACCTGCATGTAAATGGTGCACACACCACACACACACACACACACACACACACACACACACACACACACACCAGATAAATATATGGTGAGCTGGGTATGTAGCTTAGTTGCTACAGTCCTTAGGATGGCATAAACGATGGTAATATATCCCTGAAACATTAGCTACATAGCAGCGTGAGGCTAGTCTGGGATACCTGAGAGTTTGTCTCCAACAACCACCACCACAGCAGCAGCAGCAGCAATAATAACTCACGGCACATTAATGTCCTAATTATTTTTACTTAGGCTTATAGTAGACTAAACATGAAATTTTTGCTTAAAACCCAGGCACACTGAAAGTCCTGGAGGTTTCCTGGTGCTGGAAAGAGCCAGTGGAAGGATATGAAGCTGCCACACTTAACCAACCAACTCCATCTGTGGTAACTAATGGTTAACTGTTAAAAGAATGTGGGCTTTCTCTGAGACGGACTGACTTGCAAACTCTCCAACCACAAACTAACCACTCATTTGTCAGGCTTGCCAAAATGGTTTTGGTTAAATCCAAGCATGGTAAATTCTAATTCTACACAGAGTGAGACTTTAGGAAAACCAACACCCTAAGAATAGTTTTAAAACAAAAGTGCCTCAAACCACAGCTACCTGAGAACTAATTTCCAGAAAATAAGCATTCCGAGAAGGCCACCAACACAAATGCCTTAACAATGCTTATTAGAGACATGTTACAGGGCTGTTTTTTGAGTTGCTAGGCAACACTGAAAAACAACTGTCCCTCTTCTTAGATCAGCCCACAGGGCAGCACAAGTATATTACACAGTCTAACTCTCACCCTTTGGGGCAGAACTTTGTGATGGGATGCTTAACAGACCCATAGCAACGGAACACACACCCATCTTAGTCCCCAAACGCAGAGGGTCTGTGCCCCACTCTGGATCTTTCTCAAGACAAAGTTTCCACTGGGCTCTCAGCGTTTACCCCACTGCAGTTCCCTCAACCCTGTGCAGACAAATTATCCCCTTCCCTCCTAAAAAGTCTCATGCAAACCCAGTTCACTCTCAGGCTCGTTTTCCTATCTGGAAAAATGAAAGGCCTTTTGCTTGCATGTGCCCCTCCCCCTTCAGTCCCTCAGCACTCCACAGGCCAGGTGTGGACTTGAAATCCCAGCTTTTGGAGGCAGAGGCAGGAAGGTCAGAAGTTCAAGGTCATCTTGTTTCTCAGCTACAGGGTTCCCTAGGAAATGACCTGTTTGTCTTTCTTAGGGATATACTGACATCACTACTAGGTAAGTCAACCCCTTCCTTTGTTTAATACCCTTAATTATCACATCTGTTCTTCCAGACAGGGGAGGTTGTACATATAGTTCTAAAGTTAATCCCATATATAAATATGTACTTGAATTGTTAGATAAACAGCTCCGTTTCTAACTTTTACCCATACAATGTAATACAGTGCATCCTTAGAAGTCATTCAAACCACAACAAACCACTCTGAAATTCTCCATTTAGACACATGGTTTAATATTTTAATATTCATATGATTTAACATATCTGTATCTCTTATCATTTTTCCAGTTAAGAGTTCTGGATCAGCCTTGAAAACACACTTAAGAAAGTCCTTGGCACTCTCTAAATTATTCTTGGAGACCTAGATAACTCTTTGACCAAACTTGAGATCAGAGAGACATATAAAAATTACCTTGACTTCATTTTTCAAAGAATAGTTTTAGTTTCACATCGAATTTGAGATAAAGGTGCAGAGATTTTTTACTCCCCTCTCCTCTAGCATTCCCTACAGTATACTTGCCACACCGATGAACCTACATTGATACATACATTAAATCTGCATTCTAAATAAACTCCGCCATCAGTGGCAAACTGGCCATGACTTACCTAAAAGCTTAGTGGGCCCAGCTCAGCAAAAGCAGTCATGTTCCTTTGGAAGCAGACACAGACCTACTGCCCAGGCCAATTATGGTACTTTTCCTGAGAACTTGCTATGGATGTGCCATAAGTGGTATGAGGCCAGTTCAGTAGCCACCATTTCTATAGCAACCCACACAGAGTCTGCCTGTGGTGTTTGGGAAGGCAGCTAAAACTGGATCTCGCTATATAGCTTCACTCTCAGGGTAGGCTTCTCCTTCTGCCATCTCGTTGGAGTAAGAGGATTCAAATACACCTAGTGACTCTTAAACAGCAGAAACACAGACCCGAAATCTAAAACACTATTGATGTTTTGATCATTCAGGATCAGTCACTTTGAATTCAAACCACTGACCTAGTTTGCTTATTCATGAGTGACCATTCCCTAGGGCAACAAGTCATACAACCTCATACTCCAGAAAGCCATCTGCTGCCCTAGTTATATACTGAAGAAAGAATACACGTCCATCAAAGAGAGCTGACACAATTGGCCCTTATTGTCCTCAAAGCTACAGCTAGCACACACTTACCATGACCGACTTTCTTCCCCGGCCATGGGAAGGTCAAACTGGCTCCTGCATGTAACTAAATATGGACACTGATCACTTTACCAGGTACCGCCCCCACAGGCTGTGGGCACAGCATGACTTCAAGGACTGAAGTCAGAGAAGCCTGCCGATTCCTTAAAAGATAAGAGTTTCACCCACCAATGGGAGTCTCCTTTGCTGTGCAAAGAAGCACATGGTATTCACATTTAACACACAGATCATGTACATGCAAATGCTTCAATGTAGAGCACGCATGCTGCGCCTCTTCAGACAAGTTCTTAGAGGGTGTATGTGGTGATGAGTCAGCTGATAGTGTTGTAACAGTTGTCAAAATCCGATTCACGGATCCTGACAGGGTTAAAATGTGAAGATGCTAATTTCTTTTAAAAATGATTTACTTACTTTTATGAGCAGTGATTAGTGTTTTGCCTGCATGTATGTTTGTGGGAAGGTATCAGATCCCCTAGGACTGGAGTAGTTACAGAGAGTTGTGAGCTTAGGTAACAGGAAGGAGGCTGTAGCTGAGACAGCACCCGTTACCCTTGTAGAGAGCAAACACTCCTGTGTTGTGGTAGTAAATGGAGACAGCTCCCTCAGCTAGGTGTTTAGATCAGGCGTCACAAGATGCTTCTGTAAAACACTGCATCGTAAAGCCAGAACATGAGTTGGTATTGCATGACAATACTCACTGGGTACCACAGGATAAAAACAGGGATGATTTACCAACAAATGGGTGTGGCTGTGTTCCAATAAAACTTTATTTAGGGGTGTGTGTATGTTTATGCATTTTATATGATTTTCACATGTTCTAAAATCTTCCTTTGATGTTTACTTGTTTCCATTTTAATTGGGTATAATTGACAGATAAAAGCTGTATATACTTAAGATGCGTGACTGAAGTGGAAACTTGTGGTTTGTTTTCAAAGTCGTTTGTGTCAAATGATGTTTTGCACACAAGTGAAAGGATGTCTTGCTAAAGCAGACACGGGAAAGAATGTTTTCCGGAAGCAGACAAAGGTGAAAGGATGTTTTGCTATAGCAAACTCGTGAAAGGATCCATGATGAAGGAGTATAACTATGACCCCACAGACAGTGGGCGATGAGCACTGAGCCTTGGTTTGGTTTGTTCTGCCTCACTAGTCTTAGCTAATGAGCTAGGTATATTGTATTGGTTCAATTTACATAGCACTGTTGAGCTCTGCTTGTGGCAATACTGTCACCATTCAGGGAAACTCACCCAAGGGCTGCTCGTGACCTTGAGGTTTCTTCAGGATCGAACTACAGCTGCTGGTTTATGCGTGGTATCTGCCTGCCAAAAGGACTGGACTGCAGCTGCTGATTCATATTTGGTGTTTGCTATGGGACTGAACTCCTGACAAAGAAGATTGAGTTTGCCACCAAAGAACTATTGCTAAACAGGTCCACTCCCTTATATCCTAACAATTTTTCTCTTCCACTACCTCTGCTGGGTAGTGGGGTAAAGGAGAGGTCAAACTCTTATTAAAAGTAGGTTGCAAAAAAATGTATGCCCATACATGACTTAATGTTTTGATGTGTGTATCAAAATAAACAGTACGTCATCACCTCACAGATACTTTTGTTTATATTTTGGTTATGAGCCTAGCCTTTAAGGGCTGAGCCAACTGTCCAACCTGATACCACATTCTTGATCAAAACACTTAACACGGACTCTCAGCAAGTTTTAAGTACACAGCATTGGCAACCATACTGAGATGCTGTAGAGTTGACTTCTAGAACTTTCTCACTGTAAATGAGAGACCCTCATGCTCATTGGCCTCATGTCTCCTTCTCCCTCATCCTCTGAATCAGTTCTCAGTCATGCTTAGTTTCCAGGCTCCAGCAGAGCGATCCTGATCCACATAAAATCTTCCTGATGGATTCATACGTTCTGGTTTCTGGCTATTTAACAGTTTGGAATTAGCAATTGTTTTGATTCACCTCCAGTGTAAATAATTTAAAGAATTATTGAATTGATCTCAAGTGATTGTTATAGTCACAAACAGGAACTGACAGTGACCTGTGAGATGGGCTTGAAATGAGCCACTGCGTTTTCCTGCCCTGCTCTGAGGAGGCAGTCTCTGGAGCATTGTTTAACTGGAACATTTTAATAAGAAAATATTGATTAACCATGACAGTGAAACAGCTTGTGAAATACGTAGGCTTCAGACGAGTCAAGGAAGTTGAACACCATAGTTCCTTTAAATGTCCGTCCAAAATTTCAAGTTTTCTAAAAGCACATTATAATTAATTTTATTAGTATTGAGTGATAACACAGAAGGCTTAGATCTGTGCACAGGCAACCAATAGGACCTTGACTGTCACAGCTGCGGTGGTAGATGCCCGGTTAAACAGGCCATTTAATGGAAAGACGTCAAGTAAAGAGATGTAAAGAGTGTCACGGTCACCAGGGCCCGAACCTACCTCAGGTCTCAGGGGATTTACAACAGCGTGCTTTTGTTTTCACTGATTTCTATATTGTATCAGTTTTCTATTGATGCTATAACACATTTCCACAAATGGAAAGGGCTTAAAATCCTCAGGTTTATTCTCTTATCTCTGAAGTCAGAAACCAAAACCAGCCTCTCTAGGCTGAGGGTGGGGTGTGCGCGGGGTGAACTTGAAGGCAACCCCTGCCCTGTCTTTTCAGCTTCTAGTGAGTGTCTGCACTCCCTGTGTCTCGGCTCCTTGCTCTGTTTTAAGTGCGTTGCTCCAGCTCCTGCTCTCTGACTCTGACTCTGTTCCCCCTCCCCTTCTGAGGCCTCTTGTGATTACAAAGCCTCCATCTAGATAATACAAGTTCATCGCTCCATCTAAAGATTCTTAACCATATGTTCAGTGCCCCTTTATCACATAATATGACAGTCAGAGGGTTCCACAGTTAGGACATGGATATATTTGGGGGGGGCATCATGTAGCCTGTGACATATAAAATTATTTAAATAAAATTTCACTGTTAACTATATGCAGACTATACAACAATGGGATTAATATGCTTATATTGTCATCATGGCACCTGTGATATACAACAAACCCCAGAGAAAGCTTCATCACACTAGAACATAGATTTTTTTATATCCCAGTCCTATTTGCCTATATTCTAACACATTCTCTTGAAAAATAAGGAGACAGGAAGGACGGAAATAATAATAGTAAGGACATAAGTTTCAGTATGGGGGTGGGGGGTGGAATTCAACATAACTGTTATCCTTTGCAACTTCTGAATATCACACACACACACACACACACACACACACACACACACACACACGGCAAAGTCTCCATTACCTTGTTTCCAAATGTTATATGTAATATTGTAACATCTTATTCTTCTGACTTTTTTTTCTTCTGACTTTTAAAAAAGAATTTACTTTTACTTTTAATTGTGCGTGTGTGTGCGTGTGTGTGTGTGTGTGTGTGTATGAAGTGCTCGTGGAGGCCAGAGGAGATGCTGGTTCCCCTGGAGCTGAAAGGCAGTTGTGAGCTGCCCTACTGGGCACTGTGAACTGAACTCATATTCTCTGCAGAGAAGCTACCTCTTCAGCCCCTGTACTGATTTTTTAAAATGCGTGAATACCTTTATCAGACCAATAAAGGCACTCACTGGGAACTGTTCTTAATCACACAAACACAGATAAGATGCCTCGGGAGCAAGCAATGGCTAAGCAGGTACCTAGTCACCTCTCCACACTGCCGAGTGCCACAGAGACAAACGCTTATCACAGAAGGGGTTCAGGGATGCCCAGGTTTTAATAAGCTTCTATGGCTGTAATAAAACACAAGAGGCAAACACCTTAAAGAGAAAACATGTATTTTGCCTCACAGTTCATGAAGTTTTAGCTCATGGTCAGTTGGCTCTGTTGCTTCTTGAGCTTAGGGTGGCATGGCTCCTCACAGTGAACTGCACGTGGCAGAGCAAAGCTGCTTACCTCAGTGAGCCAGGGAAAAGAGGCCAGGGCCCTTCAAGGCCATGTCCCAGTGATGCACTTCTACTCCCTAGGCTCTGTCTCCTATAGGTGGGAGCCCCCTCCAATAGCACCATCTATTGAAGACCAAGATCTTAGCACAAGGCACTGGAAGAATATTTGAGATCTGACTCAGAACAGCTTTGAAGGATCAGGTTCTGTTTGCAAAGTGGTTAAGCCCAAGGTGAGGTTCAGTATGTCTGGGGAAGGGTCAATATGTCTGGGAAAGGGTCAGTATGTCTGGGGAAGGGTCAGTATGTCTGGGGAAGGGTCAGTATGTCTGGGGAAGGGTCAGTATGTCTTAACAGTGATTGGGAAGGAAAGAGGACAGGGACTGGCTCCAAAGAGACCTGTGTGCCTGTGATGAGTCTAAGCTCCTTACAAGTTGCTCTGAGAAAGGACCACATAGGAGCATCTTCAGTTGTGAAGGTAACCAGAGCAACACTACAGCAGGCCCCGTGGAAGGAGGGGAAAATGAGAGGCAGGTAGATGATGCAGGGAACTGGTAAGATGGAGGATTCCCAGCCCAGCCACAGGAAATCCAGGAAAGGTCCAGAAATGCTGTTCTTTTGCTGTTGTTGAAACAAGGTCTTGCTGTATAATTTGGGCTAGTTGCAAACTCACAGGACGCCTTGTGCTCCAGCCTCCCGGATGCTGGGATTCCTGCAGGTACTAGTACACGTGGCAAGGGAGGCTGACTTCATGGATCACAAGCTATAATATGAAACAACACTTTCCTGCCCAACTTGCTTTTGGTTATGGTGTTTTGTCACAGCTATAGAAACCCTAACTAAGAAATGCAGCACACAGTAAGACAGTGTTACTGTCCACCTTGTGAGGTTAACCTCAATATAGCCATTAAAACTGCAGTGATCTTTACAAGTTCCTATAAAGTCTATTAATTACCTGGGAAGTTACAAAACAAAGACTCCACGAAAGCCCAAAAGGTATTTATCTTCAAGTGTATTTGCTAAAGCTATGTTTTGACTGATCCAAGGAGTTAAGTATTTAAAAAGTATTATTTCATATTAAAAAAACCCTCTCATTAATCTTCATACATGGTTTAACAATCTTACACTGGTAGTTAAAAGCTGGTTCCAAGTTTGACTTTCACAGAACACTCTGAAGGGTAATTCTGGCTGTGCACAAACATTCAAACTTTAAGCTACAAATTATTTACCACCTAATTTACCCCTAATTGTAAGGATGGATGACCGAATCACACGATGTTTGCGTCACCCCACAGAATAATGCAGCCACCAAAAAATGCTGACTCTGCTGTAATGACTGCAAAAGCAGAGGAGAGAACAACTCTGACACCCTTTCCACTAACCCTCCTGGTGACCACGCCCAGGATGGGCAGCATCTTTTTGAAATGCTTGTGCTTTGAAACTCTCACCTTGTTTTCTCTTACATCACCAGCTAAGAAGAAAACAAGCTGCCCTGTTGTAAGCAGCTTTAAGCATCAGAGCATGTGGCAAAAGATGTCTGGCCATCAGCTGGCAAGGGCTGCAATCGGCAGGTGACTATGGAGGAGGCCTGAGTGTGCTTGCTAGCCCCAGCAGAGCATTGCTTAAGCTGTACAGAGCATTGACTGACAGGCCCACTGTAACTTTCCTGGGGCCCTGTGCCTGAGCCACCCTTGTTAGCTGTGCTTGGATCCCTGCACCTCAGAAACTGTGACGGGAGATGATCACTGCTATCTTAAGCTGACAAATTTTATTTAGGGAATCTTCTTATGCACCAATTGATAGCACACACATACACGTATGGACAAAGATAGAATTAAAAATAGATTCACCTCTATCTCTGGGTTGTAGGGTCATGGGAACTATTACTTGCTTCAAACAATGTTGCCAAATGTTTTTTCTTATATTCAGGAGACAAAACAAACAAACAAACAAAAAACAAAAAAACAAAACCAACAAAAAACAAAACAAAACAAGACAACCCACAGAACCAAGATAGTTCATAGAATATTCAAAAAACCTAAAGATTAGGAGAGCCAATTTTAGTTCCCATAACCCTTAAAACAAAACACACTTCAGAGGTGTTTGCTCAGGGGCTCCTGCTTACCCAGCTTCTGGTCAAACCGCCATGCTGCGACATAGGCATTGTGCCTCAGGCTGCTCTGAGTGGCCAAGGGCACAGTGACATAGATGGGTCCATCCACCAGCACCGGCGTCCCATTACCGCTGAGCAAGTGCACGCTGACGGCTGTGACGGGGATCAAGTCATACCTAGTGCTGTTTCCTGGAAGGAAGACATATGCTCATCACCTGCACAGAGGACCTGGGGCTGTAGAAACCCTTGAAGGAAACCGGTCACTACTGCCTCGTATTGAGTAGAGTCTCCAGTGTGCGGGGTCTTTTCTAATATCAGTAATCCTCACCCCCACTATGTCACAAGGCACTTCAAACCCACGGTTTACAAAGATTCCCAGAAGACATATGCTAGTTACCAGAGCTGGGTCCCAGTTCAAGTCTGCCAGCGGTAGCAAACTGCACTTGTGCTACCCACTCCTTTCTGCCTTCCTTCCTTCCCTCCCTCCTTCCTTCCTTCCTTCCTTCCTTCCTTCCTTCCTTCCTTCCCTCCCTCCCTCCCTCCCTCCCTCCCTCGCTCCCTCCCTCCTCCCCTCCCTCCCTCCTTCTGTTTAAAGGCAGGAAGTGACGCTGTAGCCTGGAACTCACGGCCACCATGCCTCAGTCTCTCAACAGCTGAGATTACAGCCATGGTGGAAAAGACTTTTCTCTAGTGTAAGAGAACGAACTCTGGAGAAGCTACAGAAAATTAGCATCACAAAATAAGCTCTGTGCATACATATATATATATATATATATATATATATATATCGTAGGACATACCATCTACAGCATCTATAATACACATGCCAACAAGTCAGTGCCATAAAAACCTATTTTAGAGACTGTTTTTAAACAGCAAATTTCATCAAGGATTGCTGCAAAATAACTCATTCTACCAGAGGCATAGCTCTGAAGCTTAGACATGAAATATGTCTGTGTTGTTTTAGCTGCCATTGTTATTTTGGTCTGTATAAAAGGACTTTGATAGACCAATTAATCTCCATTAGAGACTGTTTATCCAAGCCAGTATTTTAATGACTGTATGCAGACAAATTAGAGAATGCATACTGATGTGATATTTATACACTTATGCAATCCATTTCAGAAATTTCTTTAGTGAAATATGATATCACCCAAAATATATTGTATAATTCACATCTTTGCCTTCACAGGCTGAATTTCTTAGTGTACAAGACAGGATCTCTTATATAATACTATTTATTATTTATTTACTGCTGCCATTTCTGTTTATACTAATTTTACTCTTAGGCAAAAGGACAGACTATAAGTATATTTACATAAAATATACATAGGTATGAACTTCCTATATACTAACATACCTGTCTGAGCTCATGCCAACCTCCAATTTGGACTAAAAATAAACAATCAAAGCAAACCTAGTGAACGTTACAGTTTCAACAACGATTTAACAGCTCAGTCCCTTGTGGAGTAATTCCAAAACAACAATGATGACTGTATATCCATCTCTTTCTCCACGACAGCAAAGGCCTGTTAGAAGATTTCCTCAAAAGATGCAAGTTGAAATCACAGATTCCAAGTCAGGAATCTTTCAGTTTAGAAACTATTTTATTTTTGGATAAGAAGACTAGAGGCCAGAATTTGCCACGCTTCCCTGGAAAATACACTGTGAGCCGAGACATACATATGCCCACAGCTTAAAGGTGCCAGGAGCGCAAAGCCAGGCCTCCCATATACGGCTCTTGGTCACACTCAAACCTGTCAATCAGATAGGATTTAAATGCCAGAGTCATCAGGCGATCTACTGGATGCGGTATAAGCGGTGCAGATGTTTCCAAGTTGGATGTGCTGCTTTATTTGGCTAAGCCCCATGCAGGAGGTCAGTAGAAACCTCCTGTAAATAGGCACATAGAAAGTTCTAGAAAAGCACCTCCATTCTTCTTTCTCAGTGTCTTCACACTCTCTTTCCTCTTCATCTTGCATTTCTCCGATCTAGGCGGATGGGTTCTAGAACCAGATGTCCCTGCTAAGTTACTCCCCTCCTGCCTTATCTTTGCGACTCAGATGGAGGGCAGGTCAGGTGACATCTTGACTGTATGGCTGTAAATATTCTCACCTGCACGAGTTCAGAAGTAAGCTCTACAGAAATGAGCAGATTAACTGAACGTCATGTGTGTCAGCTTCCGGTCCTTACACACGACTTTCAAAGAGCTCCATGAGGTGGGCATGGTGCTGCATGCACACTTGTACATAGTACCTGGTTGGGGGAGCCAGGGCTGCTGATACAAGGCCAGCTGGGTTACCATGAAGAGAGAAAAAGGAAAGAGGAAGAGGACAGGAAAGAAGGAAGGAGGAAAGGGAAGAAAAGGAGGAAGGAGGAAGGAAGGAAAGAAGAGAGGGAGGAAGGAGGACATGAGAGGGGGGAGCCCTGGCTCCTAAGACATGTAGGCCTCACCTCTGCATTCTGGAGGCTCTTCTCTCAGTGCTCCATTAAATGCCCACTCCTTCTCTCTGCCATCCCCACATCTCTCCGTCTACAGTCCCGCTTCCTTGACTTTGGGAGGATTCAAACCTAGAGGCCTTGATCATTTCTCTCCCACACTGTTATGCAATTCCTACCATGCGAGGTACTGAGTTCTGTCTGTAGCTGGGCTTTCCTTCCTGCTCTACCTCAACATTACCTGGGCCCCCTGTGTCCAAGCCCTGTGTCCACTTAGGCTTCTGATCAACTGGTTGTTTATAACAAGACAGGTTTCTACTCAGCCCCTAGGAGTCTCTCTGTCCTCATGTTTTAGTACCAGGCTGAAATATGAAGCTCTCCTAAGTTCAAAGCCTAGGTGCCACTATACTTCTCTGCAAATATTTAAAAAGATCAAAAAATAATCTTAAATTCAGAACACTTCTGTTTCAGGCATTCTGGATAAAGATGGTCATTGTCTGCCAACTTTTCTGGGGTTGTAAAAATTCTGTACCTTAGACATTCTGCCCTCTCTGTCCCCATGGAGTGGCTGGTGGGGGTCATTTCATCGAGACCTACGGGAATGGTGTGGGGTTTTGCGCTTTCTAGGGACCAGGAGAAGGTTGCGATGCTAGACGGCAGAGAATCTTTGGCCCGTATGTAAGACAGAAAGTGATAAAGGACAAAAAAGAGCCTCTTCACAAACTCCGCTGAGGCCAGCAGGGACCCACTGTGCCCCAGGCTGCTCTGCCCCACGGAGCCCAGGCTCCAAGGTCTCAGAATACATATGGATACAACACTGGCTGGCTTCCTTCCCTAGTAGGTCTGGGGGAAACTTTGATCCTCTCTCAGGCAACTAATAAATTACATCACTGGAAAAGCAGTCCAATGTCACCTTCCAACCTTTCTCTTCCCCCTGCAATAGACTGATTTTAAAATAAAACACGCTTCTGAAAAAAATCAATAGTCCTGTGCTTTTGCACTCTGCATCATCCCTGGTCTTCTTGGGTTTCATAATTTATTCAAGTGTTACTGGAAGAGGGACAGAGAACATGAATGACCTCTTTGCTGTATTTCTTACTGTGCTTCCTTTCATCAGGAGAGATGAATGGAGTCTATGAGGACCTCAGACTAGAACTCTCTGGGCTCCTCAATTGATAGTTTCCTTCCAAGAAACTTTCCTGTAGATGATCACTACACATCTGATAGCAAACGACTGGCATATGAATCACATCCAGCTAGAAACTTATTCACAAGTTACAGAAATGGATGAGATGTCAGGGGTGTACAAGCCTTTTGGATTCACCAGTTTATCCAAAGTCTTGGAAAATTATGACAGTTTTAATCGAAGCATTCCTGGGAAATACAATAATATACCTAATTTAACTCTAGTGGCTGCTTTTCAATTTTATGCTATGCCTAAAACCCGAAAGGCAATGAAGAAGAAGAGAGAGAGACAGAGAGACAGAGAGATACAGAGGGAGACAGAGATAGACAGACATACAGAAAGAGACAGAGAGAAAGAGAGACAGAGAGACAGAGAGAGACATTCAGAAAGAGAGAGAGAGAGACAGAGACAGAGAGAAGGAGAGAGAGAGAGAGAGACAGAGAGAGAGAGACAGAGACAGAGAGAAGGAGAGAGAGAGACAGAGAGAGAGACAGAGAGAGACAGAGAGAGAGAGAGACAGAGACAGAGAGAGCGACAGACACCCCCCCCCCCCCCCCCCCGGGCGGCCCCCCGGGAGAGAAGAGAGATTGAGAGGTGGATTGACTGACAATTCTAAGACCTGGAACCTCTCCTGCAGCAGGTGGAGGCCTGAGGACCATGCTGTCACTCAGGAGGAGGAAGGTGTTCAGGCTTTGGTTTTTCTCTGATAAGGAGCTGTCACGTCTCTACTAGCTGGTGGCTTTTGGTTTCTCTGATCTTGTAAGTTCTGTGTCTTGTCAGAGTTAGTGATGGTTGCTGAGCTGACTCAGTTATCTGCCAGAAGATTCCAAATCAACCTCTAAGCCTGGCTCCCCTTGGGTTGTCTATAGAGAGCCTCCTTTGGAGACCTTCCCAAATTCCCTTTGAGAGGAAGGGGACAGAGCATCCAACAGCAGAGAGGAAGACGTGGGTGAAAGCTGATGGCTACAGCCAGAAATGGGCAATGCCCACACCTCAGTGCTCCGTCTATAGTGGAGCATGGAATGTGTCACTTGCTCATCTCTAGATGTCACTGGAACTAACCCTTCCTATCCCAGCATGGGGTGACCGAGGGGGTGGGGCTGCCGGGGTGTCTCTTGCTGCACAACTGTGTGAGACGCCAGGCACCAATCATGCATTCTGGAAGAAAGTAGACTGGGCAGAGATCAGAGGAGCAGAAACCCGGTCACTGATCTCTTGCTTTAAAAAGAAACTATAGCTAGGCAGTGGTGGCGCTCGCCTTTAATCCCAGCACTTGGGAGGCAGAGGCAGGCGGATTTCTGAGTTTGAGGCCAGTCTGGCCTACAGAGTGAGTTCTAGGACAGCTAGGGCTACATAGAGAAACCCTGTCTCGAAAAACCAAAACAAACAAACAAATAAACAAACAAACAAACTATAATTCCAATTGAACTGAAATACTTAGTCCAACAAAGGAAAGCCCAGAGAAGGTCCTTCAGGTCCCTGGCAACTGCTGGTGGGCTCAAGGAAGCCAATTTGCAAAGATGCTACTGTCTACTGGTGCAAACTGAAGGCCTCCTTAAACTGGGTAAAGGTAACAATATGAACCCAGAACCTGTAAGGTCAAGGCCAGGTCCCCTCCCACTCAATGTGACCACCTCTTGCCACAGCCAAAACTCACAGAGAAAGACTAATCCCCAGAAGGCCCATCCAGAAAAGAAGAGACTCCAATTACCTGTCCCGTTTCCATCCAATCCTCGCAAATAAGGGAAGCTGTCTACTTCTGATGGGGAGCTGGCTGCAGTGAGGAACGCTGTCAGGTCGCTGTAACTGGTATTCTCTGGCAACCTCAAGGCCCTTCTCTGGAAATGAACTCGAGGCTGTGGCCGGGCACCTGTAGGAATCAACCTCTGAGTTACCTCCCGGAGGAATCGTTTCCATTTCAGAAAATGCCAAGCCATGAAAGGCTCTGACATTCCTCCCCCACATCTATGCCTTCCCACATGGCGAGCCATCCCTCATTCATCCAGGACGCAGGGATGTGACAGCATGCTATTATGGGGCGAGAAATAATAGCCCATTGTCACATGTGTTTTGACACAGGATGTTATTTAGATTTTGAACAAAAAGCTTTTCCCAAGTTCTATTTGCGAACAGTCTTTTCTACTGTGCGGCATTTGGCTCTGGATAGGGCAACGTTTTGGAAGAGTCTGAGCAAACGAAGCAAGGAAACAGCAATTAATCTTGTTAGACAAGCAATGCAAGATAGAAGCTTCGATACGGCTATAAACCCATCCTCCAACTTCCTGGAAACATCTTGTTCAATGGCACAGACCAAACGGAAGCTGGACAAGGGGCTGTGATATGCAGTCCTGGAAGACATGCAGACAGGAGCTCCCCCCCCCCAGGACAGCTTTCTTCTTGTTGAAGCTGCTGTGTGACACTGGCTTTGGTTCTCTGAAATATTTCCCACCGGAGACAGATGATGTTGTAGATTTAGCAATGATGCAAAGTGGTACCCTTTCCCCAGCTCCATCCCTTTGCGTGAACACTGGAGAGGCCCAGTCAGCTGCCTTGTGATGTTACATAACACGTTACCATTCTTCAGGTGTTCCTAGGATCCCAAAGACTGAACCTACTTTTACCTAATGGGTGGGAACAGTTACCAGACATCAAAGTGAGGAGTAATTTTGCACAAACCTGGCAAAGATGTCCTTAAAATTAAAATTATGTATCTGCATCTTGAGTTGACTTTGTTATACTATGCTGAGCAAAGGGCTCCTTCCACCTCTCGCTGCAGTATATAGAGGTCCTAGAATACCAGCCCCATGCAGAAATGAGGTCTTTAAACAAATACCAGGGTTCCCTTTGACTCTGGATCAGAGCGCTTCCAGGGAGGAGAGTGTGAAAACTTCCTAGAAATGTTCTGTGCTACGGGAGTTTTAGAGCTCAAAGGATTGACAAAACCAAGAATGTCTTCCTATGGTAAGACCACGGTGGCCAAAGGGCTTACGGCTATTATCTGGGGTCAGCTTTCTGAGCCACATTTGGCTGTATATGGTTGATATGGTAGATCATCGCCTTGTTCCTTCTATCTGCTCAAAGCCACCAATCAACCCTCCCCAAAGGCCGATAAAGCAGGTTCAGTCCCAAAGCCCAGGGAGCCAGGACCCAACGTCACAGCTTCCTCACCATGGTCCCCTCTTACACACATCTCTCAGTCTAATGCCAGGTTACCATACCCATGCCTGTCTTCATGTCTAAAACAAAGTGCCAGCCTCCACAGATCCCCTAACATTGTTATCGCTTACTTCTTCTGAACTTGGCTGTCTCTCTTGCTCACACTGAATCCAAATCCCTCAAGGTCCCTTCTGGGGCCATGAGCCTCACCGGGAGCTGTCTGCGCTCACCCCTTTACTCACTTCGCTGCACAGGCTGCCTGCCTCTTTTGTTCTCCATTTCCATGGAGCTCTCTGAGGTGAAAGGTCGAGTCTCCCTTTTTATCTCCTCATCTTGACTATGCAGGATAATTTTTTCCAGTAATGGCCAATGCAGCTGCCGATGTTCAGAGAATGTGTCGCCATGAAGGTGCCCAGGTCTCACAATCAAGAAGAACAAAGAACCCAGCTAATGTGAGAGAAAGTATGGCATAGCTATACATGACAGGGCCAAGATGGGGCCGGACTGCATGTGGGTAAAAGGAGAAGATGGAATCAAGGCTGGGTATCCAAGCAGAGTGGGATATATGTATCCCTTCCGGTCTCTGTGCAACTCTGGAGAGATGAGAAGGTTGAGACTTGTCTGCAGTCTCCTCTGACAGAGAGGAATGAGGAGTGACTCAGTCAGGAAGATGAAGGCTGCTAAAAGGCAGGAAGAGATTCACACGACCCAGGAAATATATGTCCAACAAGGACTTAGGGATCTGCCCAGAACCTGGAGAACCATAACCCAAAGCTCAGGGACTTTGTACCG
Organism: Grammomys surdaster; assembly: GCF_004785775.1. Lineage (NCBI taxonomy): Eukaryota > Metazoa > Chordata > Mammalia > Rodentia > Muridae > Grammomys > Grammomys surdaster. Next base: position 9,910,766 of record NW_021604604.1, on the reverse strand, counting down.
CATTACAATTCGCTCTCTCATCTATTCCCAGCTCTGAGACGGACATGTGCACTACAAGCCCTTGGATGGAAGAGTCATCCCTCCTGCATCTCTTTCTCTGCTCCATCATGCTGCCTCTCTTCCCTTCCTTCCTTTGTGTGGGAGAACCTGGGAACTCACCAGACATCCAGGGCCATCTGTGGTAGACGGAAAGTGGGAACACAGGATTCTGTTGGGTCAGGCTTGGAAGATCAAGAAGGCCCAGCTGAACTGACACCTGTTGTGACTGGCATGACACAGATACCATCTACTGAGGGACCCACACACCCTCAAGGACAAGGACAGGCAAAACCTATGATTGGTGACATGGTGCACAAGGTATCTGTGGAATTTAAGGGTATATATAGGCCACGCTAGGCTACGGTTTAAACAAGGTCTAAATGGGCATGTGTGGGCCTGGGGTAAGATGCTGTGCTCTTCAGCCTGTCTTTCTTTAGAGATGCTTCATGTGATTGTCTGGGATTAGGAATAGAGTGGACCAGCCTGCCTGTCATCAGTGGATGCTTCTCAATTCATCAGCAGCTGCTTGGAACTTCCTGTCCTTGCAGACTTAAGGCCCCATCTTCCTTTTCCAAATGCTTACGTCCCAATATACTGAAAATAGCAGACACCTATTTTTTCCTTCTGCACTACTAAATCTATTTTCCCTCTCTTCTGTTCTTTTCATCCAAGGTCAAACCAAGCCCCTATCCTAAGTTCTGCTTTCTTGCGTATGCCGTGATGAACCTTTACCAACTGTTCCTGCCTTTGTCAACAATCTCATTGTCTGTTGGTGTTTTCCCCTCCAGCAGTAAACACAGTCATGTCTTCCCCACCTAGAAAAAAGTCACAAACAAACATGACTTTCACTCTGTTCTCCCCATACGTGAATGCCTGTCTTCTTCCATTCAGCCTTCAGTGACATGGCAGTCACCCACAGCACATGATGCTAAGGTCCACCGTATAACCTGCAACCCCATGACCACCTCCTCTCAGCCTTCACCCCCTGACCTCTTCACAATGGGCCACAGTGTTCGCCAGCCTCACCCACTCTCTTTCTTGGCATTCATCCTTGGTCTCTGGTTCTCACCAGACTCTGCTTCTCAGGCGAAGTCCTTCTCTCTTCTGCCTCTAGATGAGACAGGCCCCCAAAGGCTGCTATCCATCATCTCTGCAGTCTCTCCCCAGTCCTCTTTACATCCACAGTCCTTTCCAGTCTGGGCATCTTGCCTGAGTCCCACACTGGGATTTCCCTGTCTTCTAGGTAGCTTTACCCAGACACCTTCTAAGACCAGCATGTACTCTCTCTCCTCTAATGTGCCCATATTCTCTCTAGCGCCCAGGTTTGATCCAGACCAACACCACTTTCACTTTCTAACACCTCACAGAGTCACTCAAGTACCATAACTGGCTATCGCTCCTCTGTTAACATTTCCTTCCTTCCATCGCCCCACGGAGCCTCCGAACCACCTTTTGCCTCAACAGCCTCCCAGCCAGCCCTCTGTTTCAATCTTAACCTCCCTTTCCATTTAGCCACGGACACACTGACGGCTCAGAGATGCCATTCTGACCATGTGCTTCCCTGGCTCAGGAGACATCAGTCTCCACCACTTAGCAAACACATGACGACAAACAACATTAAAATTAAGTAGATTAAGTATGACTCAAACAACTACTCATATCTTATAACTGAGAGAGGCAAATCAATGCTTCAGAACTTATAAACAACAAACAAGTTGAGCAGAAGGAATCCCATCCTGTCCTTCTGGGTGAAGAAATTAAAACCCAGAGAGGTTAAGTAACTTGGTCAACATCAGTGTGCTTGGAAAATATAGAAAACTTGTTACATTCGGCATCCCTTCCTATCACAACATGCCCACCTTAAAATAGATGCTCTATTTATGACTAACCCGCCTCCACCCATGCGCCTGACTGTTTCTGTGGTCTATGTATGTGAGCCAAAAAGAAGGCTTGCCATGGGGATGGTGCCTACATTCTGTATGTGGTCATGCTTGTTCCATGTCCAAAACTACCTCTCATCTCTGTTTGTAGCATTTAAATGAATCTCAAAGTCTACCTCTTCTGCGTGACCTCTCTCAAGCCCATCTAAAATTCTAAGGTCTGTCTGTGCACTTCTTAGGGTCTTCAATCTCACGGTGTCTTGTAGTACATGTTATGTGAATGCTGTACTTCTTAATCTGAGGCACAATGAGAGAAAGACCGCTCACTGTACGTCTGCTACTCAGTAATACCTATGGATCTGAACGTGGTGAGTCATGTCTGGTGACTTGCTATGTTAGGACCTAGATTAGGACCGCTAACACTCTGGGGCCAGGAATTCTTTGCTTGGTGGTTGCCCTGTGGATATTAACACATTGACAGGCAGTCCTGATTTCTACCCATCAAATACCAGTACCAGTCACCAAGATGTGACAATCCCAATGGCCCCAGACACTGCTAAGTGTCCCAGGGTATGTGAAATTACCACAGTAGAGAACACGTTGTTTTATATCCTATGAATCTTCACAACTTAAGCAACTCATATGAAGAGTCTTACGTGGGGTCTTATAGTGGACCCACACTATATAAACAGGAAAAAGACAAAACCTTTATATTCCTGAAACTCAATAGGAAGGGGAGCAGAGAGCGAAATGGCTTGATTGTCAGATGTCATACATTCTAGAATAAGAGGGAGATGACAGAAATACAAGATCAACTTTAATAGCACATGAGTGACTGCCCTGGAAGTTCCCTAGGTGGCCCCTGTCTGGAAGGCTGTGAAGTGGCAGAAGAGACCAGACAGCAGATAGGAAAACGCAGAGATTCAAGATAGCCAATCACACATGGCAAGACTGAGGAGGTGTATGTGAGCCAAAGAGGAGGCTTGCCATGGGCGTGGTGCCTACAGCTCAAAACCTGGGCCCTGAGTTGGCCTGCAGGTGACAGATGTCTGCAGTGGCAAGAATCAAGGATGAGCCTTTTACACAGAGGCTCAAGTGAGCGATACAGAGGCAGTGACACTGGGAGTCAACACAGAAGCAAGGCTGGAGTTGAAACCACATTCCAAATAGAAAGTAAACAAGGAAGTAAGACCCCATGACAGAAGCTGAGAAGACATGAATGCAGCGGCAGCCAGAGATGGTAGAGGCTGAGAGAGGAGATGCAAGGAGGAAGACGATAGAGTGGGAAGCCTGCAAGAAGTCAGGCATGATGGACTGGAGAGAGGTGGATCTGATGACCCCAAAATCTGGAACTGAGCTAGAGAATTCGGAAGAACAGCATGAGGCCAGGTTTAGGGGAACTTAATGGCATGTGTGTGGCAAGGGGTGATTGTTCTTTCTCAAAGTTTGAGAGGGAGAGGGAATGAGGATGTTGCCTGGAGGAAAAATGGAATGTAAAAAAGGTTTCTCTTTGAAGGTCAATGTCTTGAGTAAGAAAGGCAGAGGGAGCACTGGTAGAGGAGTCTGCACACAAGGAAGCAGGCTAGAGAAGGGGCAGCAGGATCCACTGGGGATGTGAAGGCCCTCATGGCAGGGCAGAGAATCCCTGAGAGGCATGGACAGGTGGAACAAGCAGAAAACTGAAGACGTCATCCTCTGGGAACTGTTTTCTCCTCTGAAACAAGAAACGAGGAGATTGCTGAGGGCGTATGTATGTGTGGTAGGAGAGGCCTTCACTAGGTGCTTACTGGAACAGAAAGAAGTTATCCAGGGAACAAAAATCTTCTGGGGGGTTGTGGGAGCTGCAGGATGGGTCTCCAGTCTGTTCTCCTTTATTTCTTAACATCTTTTAAAAATTATGTGTTTGTAAGTGTGATCACGGGCATGTGTATGCTACAACGTGGGTACAGAGGTCAGAGGATAGCCTTGGGTGTCAATGTGTACATGCAGAGGTCAGATGATAGCCTTGGGAGTCAGTTTTCACCCTCAACCTTGTTTATTTGAGACACTGTCTTGTCATTTACTGCTACCAATCTAGGTGGCCTGCTTCCCAAGCTTCTGGAGAGTCTGCTGTTCACCTCCCATGATCCAGTGGGATTACTACAGCACTGACCTGTGCGTTACTGTGCCAGTCTCTTGAATGAGTTCTTGAGATCTGAACTCAGGCCATCAAGCTTGTGTGGCAAGTAACTCTACCCATTAAGCTAACTCTGCAGCCCCTTCATCTCTCAGCACCTTGGAATTTGCTTCTGGATCTTCCTTAAACCCATCTCCAGAGGATTCCAACTGATCTGTTCTTCAGCACACAAAAACTCTCTAGAAGAAGACCCTACTACCAATGCTCTTTCATTTCATCCTTTTATCAGTCTTGATGATGAATTGGAAAGAAATCTTCCAGCATTTAAAAAACATTTTCAGACACAGCCTGCTCTCGGGGAGATTCCCCTAGCTGGCCGGTCACTCCGTGAGCCCACCCCTTTCCTCTCACAGTCGTAAGCCTTCTTCCCAGAGCCATAGCAGCACATGGCACATCGACTTGCCTCACTTTTAAGACGCAAGGGCTGCTGACTGCTCATGACAATTTCATTAGAGGCACGGATTGATTGTGCAGCTCATGTTTGCAGACAAGCCCATTACTCTGCCTACCCTGATGAGAATCTATTTATTTATTTTGGTGTATAGGGTTAGGATTTACATAAATGCCTTCCAGTGTATCTACAGAGAAGACAAGTGGATAATATTTTTGTTTTTTAGAAAACTTCTCATTAACGTATTTTTTTTTTTTGGATAGAATTATGTTAAACCTTCAACTGACATTTCACACACATGTCTGGGAACAATAGCCTCTTTCCTCTTTTGTCCCTGGTATCCATCTCTCCTAGTGGTCTTTCTTCTGTCCAAGCTTTTCCTTTAGGGCAGCATCATGTGACCTTGCACATAGTGGTAGGATGAAGTTTCTAAGTGAAGCATCATCAAGCTTGGGGACCCTTCCCAGGATGGCCTGGCACATCACGGCCTCTGAGCAACATGCTCATAGGCAGCCTGCTTAGAGTGCTGTATTTCTGAGCAGGCGATAATTTATATCCACTGAAACATGACATGAGCAACAAACTGTGACCAGTCAGGGGGTAAAACATTTTATGTATCAACCATAAATTCGGTACCATACTGGTTTTGCAAAATGGAGCTGATTTAGCAAATGACGGCAAAGATTCCTATTTACTCAACTACCTATGGCTTTTCTTCAGTAAGGAAAATCCCTGAATAAAATAAAACAGTGCATTGTTATCACTGCCCTGCCTCAACTTTGTTGAGATAAGAAACAGTATAATTAAATCTTTCAAGCTCGTGGAGGGTAAGTTATAAAATTGATCAAGTATCTGTAATGTTACGAAGCCAGTATGGACATGAGACTACAGAAAGGAAGAAATGGTTCTTAGGTGGCTTCTGATTAGACACAGGAGGCAGGGGTGTGTTAGGAGCCGCGTCCGCCATCGCAAGATGGCGCCGGTTTCCTGCTTCCTGGTTCTTCTTGCGAGCCTTGCTTGAATGTGCGCCTGCGCAAGGCGCGAAAACCAGTATGCTAATTTGGCGACATCATAAGAGCCAATGAGTGTAAGGCACGTTTCCTAAAGCTCTATATAAGCCATAAGCTTTTGGGGCTTGGGGTCCCTCGCCTCACTACCATCTAAGAGAGCTGTAACACTACCATCTAAGAGAGCTGTAACACTAAAGGAGCTGTAACAATAAAACTGCTGTCAGAAGAATCCTGAAGCGTGGCGTTCTCCTTTTCTGCGAGGCGGCGCCCCGCAGGGGTGGACAGCTACTGATCAATTAACTATAACAAAGCTATCTGAATGTATTTTAATGCTCCCTCCTCATGTGCTTACACATACGTGTGTGTGTGCTAACTGTACCCTCTGCCCTAATACACTTGAACAAAGAAAGGAAAGCAATCATGAAGAAACCATCTACATAGGAAGCATGAACAGCAGATGGAGTTTGATTATTCATTTGTTTACTTAATTATTCAATGGCTCATTGGGTACATGTCAAGAAGCAGGTGCAGGGCCTGGGTTTGAAGAAACCCAAGATGGTGATACAACAACTTAGTTGATGAGGAAAGGTACATGTTACAGTTAACTACTGAACACACTGTGGTCTGGTGCTTTGTGGCATGGTTTTGGGGGACTAGGGACCCTTTAAGAGGTTGGGTCTGTCTGTAGGAAGTGGGTTAGGACTTTAGAGTTACAGCCAGTATGCTCTTCAGGAGATACAGGAAAGCTTGGAGAATTTGGTTTGCAGCCTCCTTGCTGTGAATGGAGAGTTTAAAGACAATGTGGATGATGGAGTGGGATGTCCCAGGTGGGAAGGAGCAAAACAAACTGAATTGGGCTATTAACACAGTCTGTGTGCATGGACTCTCAGCAGACAGACAGAGGCTGCATCATGGCGGCCTGTGAGATAGCATCGGGAGGAGTGACAGCAACCAGGAAGAGAAAGGACCAGAGCTTGGCCCCAGGAAGACTATATCAGCAGTCCAGTGTATGACAGACACAGGGGAAAGGAAACACTCAAGGCATGAAGTGCAGCTTCTTGACTGTATCAACCCCACCCCTGATGCAGTGACTTCAGAGCAGCATGCTGGCTGGAAGCATCTGCAGAAATCTGTGCATCTGCAGAGATCTGTGCGCTGTGAGCACAGACAGATAACACGTGAGTAACAGGAAAGAGCACACGTGTGCAGGCACAGGGCTGGGAGTGTGTGGTGACTCAGCCGGGAAGCCAGGCTTCCCGTAACTAGTTTTTGACGCATGGAGGTCTGAAATGGGGAGCCGAAGGTCCTACAGAATGCCGCATAGGGAGAAGGCAAGTGCCCAGATAGTGCATGAGAGGGGTTCTGGGTCCTTCCCAGAGACACAAGACAAGAGAGCTGGGTGTCAAGACTGTCGGGTGACACTGCGGAGTGCAAGAGGCAGTCACAAGAAGCCTAAGCAACCATAACAGAATCCAGTGTGTCCATTTTTCTGCACCCTACACACTGAGCCCTGGGCAGTATGAAATGCACAGGACAGAGGACAGTGAAGAGGAGATGTTCACTTGTTTTATGATTTCACCTTAATAAAGGGAAACGCTGGTTCAAGAATCTGACAGGCAGCTGTGAGGGAGATAGGGCTGGCAGCGGCTGGGAGAGGCTAAAACGCTTTGTGGAAGAAATATGGGCGCAAGGAACCTGCTTCCTCAGGAAACTCACAGGCTTCCATGCCTATCCCAACCCTAATCTGTAACCAGCAACAACTTCTGGGTGACTGTAGAAGTCACCAGAAGCTCAGGGCTAGGGAAACCATGTAGCCCTGAGTATAAAAAATTTGGATTTTATTGACATATGATGAGAAAACCATTGAAGAACCAAAGATGGCTGACACATGTGCTTTAATTTTAGTCTTATGAGGGCCAGACTTATTCAGTGAAAGCAGGAATACACCATTCGTGAAAAGCCTTTTGCGGCACTGGGGGGAGGGGTGGGTATACAGGAGTGCCATGGTAACAGTGAGGATGGAGAGGAAGCTCAGTAAGGTTCAGCCTGACCAACTACACTATGTGTTCACATCATCCATGGAGACAGAAGTTCTAGTAAACTCACCCAAGATCTCAATGTGTTTATGTTCAATAGATATCCAAGGTGAGATGTAACAAGCAGCTGCTTCTGAGCCCCCACCTAGGAGGCTAAGCCCCCCTGGAGGTAAGCCTACTTCAGGGGGCTGGAAGTAATTGATATCTAGAAAATACTGATACCCAGAGCCTAGAAAAGGGAAGGATGGGGGTTTCGGGGCCCAACAAAGCTACTAGAGTTTCCTTAAAGAGTGACCAAGAGTTAAGACAGAAAAGTAAGGTGTTGAATCAAGGAAGTGAGGGGAGGCAGTTTCAAAATAGGTGACCAACTTGCTACCTCTGTTGACATGGTGATACCAAGGGGATGAAGTGGTAATTGATGTCTCGGGGGTTGGCCAATATGGAGGCAGTAAATGAGTCTAACTTTAGCAAAGCTAATGGAAGACGAACTGTAGGTATAGAGGCCACAGACTTAGGCTATGGAGTGGTCAGGAAAGACGCAGGCCTAGCACTGGTGTCTCTTGTGAAAAAGAAAAAAAAAAAAGACCACAAACACTTTACTGTGAGATGACACCGAAATCTGCACCTCTGTTTCTCTCCGAAACGTAAGTCATAAATGCTGCAGACACTTCCGTTTGTTTTCAAATCCATCCTGTAAAGTCAGTAGCTGCATATTAAACTCTCCACATCTCCCTGAAGCTCCCCGCTAACGACGAAATAATGAACATGCCTCATTTTCAGATACCACATGGATCTGTGTGATTCAGAATGATGGGTATCATCACTAAAGAATAAAGTACACTGCCCTCTGCATATATGCGGGGCACCCCGTGTGGCTACCAAAAATCCCAAGATGCCCCAGTCCCTCATGGAAAATGGCACAGTGGTTTTTGTATAGACCACAGGTATATGCTACACAGCCTTTAAATCATACCCAGTACATTGGAAGCGCTATGAAAATAGTTGTTATATTGTCCAGTGAGGGAATACTGTCAGTAAAGGTCTGTACATGTTCAGGTGTAATAAAGAGCTTATCTTTTATGTATGTGTCTGTGTGGGTGTGTACAGCTCTGTGGGTGTAGGTACCCTAAAGAGGCCAGAAGAGGATGAGGTTGGATTCCCCCAGAACAAAAGTTCCAGGCAGTTGTGAGCTGCCCAGTGTGGATGCTGAGAACTGCACGTTGGTTCTCTGTACAAGCAGACACACTGAAGCCGTATTTCCAACCCACACTTTTTTTTTTTATGTGAACCTACAACATTGAACCTTAGGATGATAAAGGCAAATGCAAGCACCACAACAAATCCACACTCAGCAGTGCCAGGAAACAGGATGGTTCTCTAGCCCGTGATGGAAGGCAGTGATCTGAGCGCAGAAAGGTATTCTGTGTGAGGATTATTCCCAACCTGAATCCCAATACCGGTTAGAAGAGGGCAGGTGCCCAGAACATTAGCAAAGCTTTTTTTTTTTTTTTTTTTGGTTTTTGGAGACAGGGTTTCTTTGTGTAGCCCTGGCTGCCCTGGAAGACTCTGTACACCAGGCTGGCCTCAAACTCAGAAATCCACCTGCCTCTGCCTCCCAAGTGCTGGGATTAAAGGCGTGCACTACCACCACCCAGCACATTAGCAAATCTTAAGAGCCATTTGTGGTTGGGGTGAGGTGAGGGTTTACAACGACTGTGAAGCACATTAAAAAATAGAAGGCAAGCAAGACAAGTCCCCTCTCCCTTTCTAGCTCTTGTGACAGTGTCTATTGCACAACATGGACCAGGACAGTGACCCAAATAATAATAATTAGAATCCTTTCTTAGGAAAGAGAGACAATGGGGAGCTAAGCAGGGAGCCCCTGTCTTTTCTCATGTACACTTAGAGGATGGTCCTGGAAGAAGTAATGTTACAGCCAACTTATGGCTGAAATGCAGACTTCCCTTGAGTTCCAGCTGTGGATAAATTCACTGTCGCCACAATGCTGGTCATCAAATGTTAGCATTTGACTCAAGAATCGGCATCGTTTCTCCTTTTAAATATAAGACGTACCTTGGAATCCTGAGACTATTTGGACCACATCTTCATAGACCATCAGCGTGGCAGAGCGTTCAGGAAGCAAGCCAAGGCTCAGCGAGGAAAACACTGCAGGGACAAAACGGATGTGAGGGAACACTGATATTTCAATCCAGAAGCCCACTCTGTCTGGGAATGCTGCATGCTGCCTACTTTCTGATCTCAAACGAATCACCAATACTGATTTTTCCAAAAGATTAAAAAAATGCCCTCAACATGCCAGTACTGGAATCCTCTTGTAATAACTACTGTCTTCCCATAGTCAGTAATAACTACTGTCTTCCCATAGTTAACTTGAAAAAAAATGGTTATTTTCTTGGGAAGGGACATGTGCAAATGTGTGGAGGTCAGAGGTCAACTTTGAGTGTTGTTCCTCAGGACTGTCCACCTTGTTTGGGGGGAGGGAGACAGGGTCTGTTACCAGGACCTGATCAGACTAGACTGCTTGGTTTATAAGCCTGGGAACCTGCCTGTCTTTGACATCCTCTGGGTAAGGATTACAAATGTGCCCCACCATTCCTATTTTTTTTGTTTTGTTTTTTTTTTTTTTTTTTTTTACGTGAGTGCCAGGGAACAAATTCAGGTGTCTTGTTTGCATGACTGAATTATCTCCCTGTTTCCCTTGTAAAGTATTTTCAGTGAAGTAACAAGGTCCTATGACACTGGAGTATGTTAAAAGCTATTATGTGTACACTATATGAATATATATATACATACATGTGCATGTAATGTTAGGTATTAGCATTAAGAAAGGCCCTTAAATATGTGCTCAGGTTCCCATATGTAGTATGTGCAAAGACTGTTTCCCCAAACTTCAGAGTAATAACATGACACAAATTATACTACATTAAGATTATAACCCAAATATCTGGACTTTTAACTCAGATTCTCGAAATCCACAAGTTTCCCAGCACACGTGCTTTAGCTGTGAAATGGGCTTGAACATTACGTCCCCAGCTGGTGGCGCTGTTCTGAAGGGTTGTGGCACTTTCAGGAGGAGGAGCTTTGCTAGAGGAAGTGTATCACTGGGGCAGGCCTTGGGCATTTCCTGTCTGTCTCTAGCTTTCTGACTGTGGACACAATGTGGTTCACTGCCTTACACCACCGCTGCAGCTGAGCCTCTCTGCCATGGAGGATTGCATTTCTTTTTAAATGTGAGTCCAAATAAATTCTTCCTTTTCGTAGTTGCTTTTGTCAGGTATTCTGTTACATGCAGCGTGAGGAAAACAAAAAACAAAACAAAATGAAACAAATAATTGCACGATAGATTTGCCCCACTGACAGGGCAGATGTCATTCCAGGGTCACTGACTTGGATAATTTATCCAAGTATCAAAACAACTCTAGGAAGTAGGTGTTCACTCTTCAGAAATGAAATGGGGTTATAGTTGAGGAAGTGATTGTCCAGCTATCCCCCAGATGCTAGATGCAGGGGCTGGGATCTGCATTCCGGTGCCTTCTGTCAACTACGTGACACGGGTGAAAGCTCACAGGAATTTCATCACCAAGTTAAGAGAAGAGCCAAGTCAAGCGGAAAAAGTAGTTATTTAAAAAGTAAAAGAGAAGTTATTTCTTCTTTATCATCTTAAAAATAACCCATCTAGCCGGGCGGTGGTGGCGCACGCCTTTAGTCCCAGCACTTGGGAGGCAGAGGCAGGCGGATTTCTGAGTTCGAGGCCAGCCTGGTCTACAGAGTGAGTTCCAGACTGCCAGGGCTATACAGAGAAACCCTGTCTCAAAAAACCAAAAAAAAAAAAAAAAAAAAAAATAACCCATCTATTTGCTTTGTAGTGTATGGTGTGTGTGTGTGTGTGTGTGTGTGTGTGTGTGTGTGCAGGCCAGAGGTCAACTTCAGGTACTATTCTTCAGGAGCTGTCTACCTTGTTCTTTTGAGACACAGTTTCGCTCTTGGCCTGGGCCTCACTGGTTAGGTAAGGCTGTCTGGCAAGTGGGCTCCAGGGATCTCCCTGTCTCTGCCTCCTCTTCGGAACTGGAACTGGGGCTACTAGTATTTGTCATCTCTTACCTTGTTGAATGACAATATGTGACCAAAGTGGCAAAAGTAGGGAAGAGTTTATTTGGGTTCACAGCCCTATAGGGTGGAGAAATCCTGATGGGGGAACTTGAAGCAGTAGGTCCCAGTTAGGAAGTACAGAGCTATGAGTGTCCTTGTACAGGGTGCTTTCCCCTGTTAATTCGGCTCAGGATCCAAGCCCACGGGATGGTGCCAACTGAGGTTGAGGTTGGTCTTTCCAACTAACTTAATCTAGAGAATCCCTCGCAGGCACGGCCAGTGGCTCTTTTCCCAGACAATTCTAGATCCCACAAAGTTGACAATCAAAGTAATTATCACAGCCTTGGAAACATCCTGAGGATGCCAGGCATAGAAGCCGCATACTGTCTGACTCGATTTATGTACAGTCTTTAGAACAGGTGAAGCCAGCGACAGAAGGCAGTTTACAAGTTGCTAGAAGCTGGAAAGAATGGGAAATAGGAAGTCAGAACTAATGGATACAGTTAATAGAGGGTGCTGGAAGGTGCTGGAAATAGATGATGGGGACAGTATAGAGGTACAAAACCATGAACACTTTTAGAGTTTCATGCTCTACCAACTGAGATAGCCAGGTATTTTGAAGCATACATTTTTAAAATGGTGAGTTTTGGTGAGTGGTATAGGGGAGTGTGTGTGTGTGTGTGTGTGTGTGTACACGCACATATGTGTTTATACGCACATGGAGGTCAGAGGTCAGCATCAGTGTCTTCCTTTACTACCTTCCACCTTATTTTTTGAGACATGGTCTCTCGCTGACCCCGGAGCCCACTGTTTGACAAGACTTGCTGGAAAACATGCTGAGAGATTCCCTCAGCTCTGCCTCCCCAGCACTAAGACTACAGGGTACAACATCATGCCTTGGGTTTTACTCTGGCTCTAGAGATCAAAAGTCAGGTCCTCAAGCTTGCTCAGCAAGTCTTTTACTGACTGAGCCATTTCCATACTCTCTGAAATGGTGTGTTTTATGGTACATGAAAAATGTCTGAAGGCTTTTCACACTAAGGAGATATTCAGGATCCCCATTCCCCACCTCCACCCCCAGCACTAAGGATAGAACCCAGGGTCTCTCACATGCTAGCAAATATTCTGTCACTGAGTTATAACTTGGCCATTTTTTTTTTTTTTGTAAATAGAGAGGTAGGTACATTTCATTTTGCTCAAGGAAGCAGGGGGACTTGTGGAGTAAAATCATCCCACTTTGGGTTTTCAAGATACAACACACGTTTTTTACATGACCGTGGTAAAACCTAGCATCTAGAGATAACACACAGAGAGCATGAAAGTGCCAGCCGGACTCCTTCAGGGAACAACTACGCAGGCTGGCCAACTCATGACAGAAAAGGGAGAGGTCACCAAAGGAGGAGGCTCTGTGTGTCAATTTTAATTCCTGGAGGCCACTTATCGTGTTCTATAACCGGGCACATGCATTTAATTTAGACATTCTCTGGTAACCTCACACATGCACACAGTGCATTTTGGTCATTTCCAGGCCGTTATCCTTTCAGTCCCTCACTGATGCTGGCCACTTTCTTCTTCCAGCCAGTTCCCACCCATCTAACATACATTTCGAATTGTTTTATGAGCCACTGAGTTTAATCAGAGTTGCCTGCAAGAGCCCGGGTAGGGGGTTTTTAGAGGTGCGTGCTCAACTTACCAACGGCTACATCACTGTGGGGAATGACACCTTCTCCCCCAGCAATGATTAACTGTTAACAGCTCCTCAGGGGCTCAAGAGCTTCTCTCCTATGCAAGAAGGAATGCTAACGGGCTCCAGGGTGCAGAGATCCCAGGGCACATGCATTCCAAGACACAGTACTAGCAATGTAGTAGGTGTTTTTGAAGAGGCCAATTACCCTGGTCAGAGAGCAGTGCAGGAGTCCTGGGTTGCCCTTTCTTTCCCAGAGCAATGGGAGGATCCACCATCAACAGAGATGGACAACCATCCCCCTCAGTAAACAGAATGGCTCACATGGACGAGTTTGTGTATCTCTTGTTTGACTTATTTGCCGAGATCCATCTCTCTGGTCTACACCCCCTTCCAGGGAAGAGAACACCTAACACATCTTCTAGGAGTTACTGCTAAGGATGAGAAGAGAAATTCACTCCAAGCTCTTACAAGAATGTTCATTCAAAATGAAAACTCCAAACACGCAGTGAAGAAAGCATCATGGCCACGATCTCTCATCTTATTTCAGAACTCCAAGCTCTTTTGCCTCTTTTTTTCTTTCTCTCAGTTGTTTGGAATACCAGAAGTGTGAGACCCAACTTCTAAAAATACACACTAAAACAACAGTTTACTCAGCTTTTCAGCAGCGGCCATTCTACATTCTGGTCACACTTGTTTTACGTGCTAGTTAGGAGCGCCTTTATTATATTCAAAAGGTCAGCAAATAACCAAAGGCACGGGAAGGTCTTTTGAAATGATTCAGGCCAATTAATTCCATTTCAAAAGCTAGAAACACAGGTTCTGACAATCCTGCTGGGCCCACTCGGGTGGGGCAGCTAGCGGAAGGCAGTTCTCGGTTTCAGGTGTTTTCATGGTGTCTCTAAAACGCTTTCAATTAAACTGTCTTGTTTCCATTATCAGACTCATTCAAGAAAATGGACATTATGGAGACAATTTCCTTTCTTCCAATCCTATTAATGGAGTCAAAATGAAAGCCATTAGGTGGCTGATTCTCACCATGCAGGAGTCCCATATTTACAAATGGACATGTTTGCTAAATTGTTCCTCTTACATCGACAGTCCCCGTGAGTTTGTGCCCGTACACATCATAGAGGCTGATGGGGCAAGAGGCTGCCTGCTTGCCTCAGCTTTCCCGTGATGAATACCTTTGCTTTATCTCTTTGTGCTAGGCTTTTCACATGTGTGCTTTCTGCTGGTGATTTCACTATTTTAAGTGGCCCCCGTGTATAGTGCTGAAGGCCCTGAATATAAGGAGAGGGTACCGTGACCTTATGGAGAGAATAGATATAAATGCTGTTCAGATGTAGGTTATGGTGCTGTGCACTTGAGCCCGATGTTAGCAGATCAACTGTGTCTTTAAACGAGCCCACATAAAATAGAGGTATATATTAACCAGCTGCTGAAGATGTATGTCTAGAGCTTCCTGGGAAGTTAGCCTCGTAATAGAGGCCCAGTGTTTACAAGGTCTGAGATTGAACCCTGCATAGACTGCAACATGACCCGTACAGCTGCTATTCAGATGCAGGCAGACAGTCTCTGCATCCCCTCTCCCCCCAATACATCCACTGGGGAGGGCAAACATTTTTCCTTTAGCTGGAACCCAGTGACAAGGGCTTTACATCTTTTTGCTGACCTTCCATGGGTTCTATCCTGTGATGGTGTTATTGATTGTCAACTTGACAGGATTTAGAATCACCAAAGAGACAAATGTCTGGATAGTCAGTGAAGGATTACCTACACTAGGTTAACTGCAGGGAGGAGACCCACCCTGCATATGGGCAGGGAAATTTCATGGGCTGGGGTCTTAGGCTGCATATAAAAAAGTACACTTCTTATTCTCTGCTCCAGACTATGAATGACCAGCCGCCTCATGCTCTTGCTGCCATGCCTTCCCCACAAGAGACTTTCTCTTAAATCATTTGTCAAAATAAACGCGCCCTTCCTTATGTTGCTCTGAGCAGGCTTCTGCTGCGTCACTGAGGAGAGCTTCTGGGACAGGCACGGGCGGCTGTCCTTTACTCTCGGGAGAGCTCTGGGCTGTTCTGACTTCTAGGAAGTACAGAGGATGCAGTACCCTGGAGTAGAGCTCACAGTGCTGCCGGTCAGCATGCACTGGAAAAATGGCCAGAAAACCGAGCACCTGTGACCCCTGTGTACAAGGTGGGGCTCCTGCCAGCTTCACACACTCACCTTACGACCCCTCCACACGGTGGCATACAAGAAGGTGACTCACAGAACTGGTGTAAGGATTTCCCTGCCTGACTCCTTCAGTGTCTGATTTCATCATTGGCCACCGACCCACAAGAGGTCTGTCTTAGAGAAAGAGGTACCACTTACCTGGTAATCGGATGGGCTTCCATGGGGCGGAGTTTGGCACGTAGGCGTGTTTTGTGGCGGTGACAATCAGCTGATTTCCCAGCTTGTAAGGGAACTTGATGAAAGCAACCCCGTCTGTGCCGGATGTACCAGAGGCAACAGACACCTGGCTGGCGAAGATCTCAATGAGCGCATCAGCGATGGGCTGGTGGGTGCTGGCGTCACTAATGTGCACCTTCAAGGTCACCTCTGGAAACAGAAAACACGCGTTAACCCTGATAGTAAGCCAAAGGTTGGGCATGTTAAGTACATCTAGGAGTACCTTCTTTTACAAGGAATTCTGACCCCATCCTTTTCCTCCCCCTCCTCTTCCTCTTCCTCTTCTTCCTCCTCCTCTTCCTCCTCTCCTTCTTTCTCCTCCTCACCCTATTTATTGATTTATTTATTTATTCATTTATTTATTTAGTGAGTGTGAGGAGTACACTGTCACTGTCTTCAGACACACCAGAAGACCGCATCAGGTCCCATTACAGATGGTTGTGAGCCACCACGTAGTTGCTGGGAATTGAACTCAGGACCTCTGAGAGAGCAGTCAGTGCTTTTAACTGCTGAGGCATCTCAATGGATGGGAGACCCCCGATCATTTTCTTCTTGATTATTAAAACTTAGGAAAGTTATACAAACAAACAAAACTGTATATTTTTAACCCTAAAATTAAAAATGAAAACTTTTTAAAAATAAAACTTCCTACTTTTCCCCCACAAGCTGCTTTGTCCTTTACTTTTTTTTTTCCTGTTCATGCCAACAGATAACTGAGAGGAAGCACTACCCTTTTGTCACTCTAGGAAACAGGTTAGATAGTTATTCATCCTTCCTGCTCTGCTGGACACCAGCTCCCACTGGCCTCAGGCTGCTACAGAAGGCCGGGAGACTCATGGTGGGCTCTGCAATCGTCCCAGCAAAACTGAGCACAAATGCCATAAGCATGCCAAGACCACTGTTTGGCCATCACAAATGTCTTAAGGGCTCGGGTTATGGCTCTACAGGTACAGGTATAGCGTATACTGTGAGAGCAGGAGGATTTGAGTTTGGATCCCAGCATGGACATAAAAATCCAAGTGTGGCAATGCATGCTCATAATATCATTGTTATATCATAATATCATAATATCCTCGTGTGGAGACACGAGGATTCCTAGGCCTGCTGGCAAGCCAGAATAGTCAAATTGGTGAACTCTATGTTTGGTGAGATGCCGTCTCAAATGACAAGGTAGCAGCGATAGAGGAAGACTTCTACCTTGAGACCCCCAGAAACATACACACATGAGCACCTCCAAGTCCCCGACATGTGCGCACACGTGAACACACACACACACACACACACACACACACACACACTTTTGTTTCTTTTAAAGAGAGGACTCAAAGAATGTGGCAAAAGAATGTTGGAAGCATAAAGAGGTCAGATACGTGCGCGGAGGGATGGCATCAGTAATGGTAGCAAAAGCAGATAATGAAGGTTGAAAACACACGGGTCTACACTGTTAAAAAATTAAAATGAAGTGAATGATTTCCCCTTACTCAGGCAAGAGATGTTTGCTGAGCTTTGCCTCTGCCCCCAAAGCTGCAGCTGTCAATCCACGCACGGGTGGTAAAGAAGACAGGCAAGTACCAGGCTGCAGAGAGTCAATGAGGGCTCAGAGACAGACAAGGAGACACTTCCAGGAGAAGCCACAGTGGGTTCTGCAAGGTGTAAAGGGTCTGAGACACCCACGGATGGTGGGCAAGCAGGGCTCAGTTTACTCTGTGAGTTTCATATATGGGCTATTGGAGGTCACTGAGGTGTCAGGCAGCTCGTGGGAACCAAATCTGCACTACAGAAACCTCTAGATCTAGGTGAAGAATGAGCAGAGCCTGAGGCAAATCTGTAGAATGCGCATCTGGCTCAGGCACTCCGTAACAATCTAGAGAGGAGATGATGACTGACCAGGCTCCAGCCTCAGGGGGCATTAACTGATGGGGCAACTCCAGAACCAGACAGAGACCAATTCAGAAGAGACCCCACTCCTGTAAACGCTCTATGCTCAGGAAAGGAGTCAACTACAGTCTATCCAGGCACACCCACACACCCACCGCTATATTAAGCTGCCTTCAATCTGAAAAGCTTGTGGTAACTTGGAATGTTGAGTGAGGTAGGAACTAGGAAATCATATAAGTGACCAGAGAGGCTCTGACACAGAATGTGTGGAGCAAGGCTCTTTGGATCAGCCACCAGTGAGGCTGTCAGAGTAACAGGAGAGAGAGGGTAAAAGTGGAGGATCAGGTTGACTCCACAGTGGGACACACACACACACACACACACACACACACACACACACAAACACGGCACAGTGGTGGTCTACTGTAACTAGCACTCGAGTACTGAATCTCAGCTCCACCGGGGACTTGCCATGTGGCACTAGCAAGTCATTATGGTCTTCAGGCCTCATGTTCCCTTTCTGTAAACTAGGGAGGCCAAAATGCAAGCGTAGCCTACAGGTAGAAACTGTAGAGCATAATCATTGGGCTGGAATCAGCTCAGAGAGGGGAGACGGAGGAATAAAGGTGTCAAGTAAAGAAAGGGGTGAGATACCCCTTTGAGAGTGTTACAATTTTTGTACCTAAAGATTTGGAATTGAGGAGCAGCTTAGGGGTAGAATGCATGGCTCTATGTACTGGGTCTTGGATTCAATAACTAGTATCCAATAAAGGTTAAGTGAATGAATAAATGAATAAAATACCACTTCTGCACTAAACTTGAGTGATCACATAGAAGAACCTCTCTCTACTCTATACTGGTAACTAGTCAACTATTTGTCTTATGATATTGATATGACTTTTTGCATGTCTCATATGTACTGGGTCTTGGGTTCAATAACTAGCATCCAATAAAAATTAAATGAATGAATGAATGAATGAATAAACACCACTTCAGAGAAGAGCCTCTACTCTGCAGTGGGACTAGTCAACTATTTGTCTTATGGTATTGAGACGACCTCTGCAGAGCCGTACATTTCAGCTACGGAGTCATCTTCTTGCCCATTTCCCCCATGTACCAATTTAATAGACTTGTTTGGTAGACGATCATAGGACACAGCTAAATACTTTCAGATACAGACCTTGGCATGTAGCTCAGTGGCAGGATGCTTGCCTGGCAAGCGGGAACTCCTGGATTTGATCCCTAGCATCACTCCCAAGCCCCCAAAAGTCCAGACTTACTAATGATGTCCACCAAGTAAACTTCTTCAAACCTTTTAGAAAGAGAAAATATGCTATAGAAACTGAAGTGGGATGCCGTGGAAGGAGAGAGCCAAGAGTCAGAAAACAGAAGGTCATGAGGCCAGCAAGCTGGCTCAGTGGGAAAAACCGCTTGCTGCCAAGCCTGACCTCAGTTTGATCCCTAAGACCCACATGGCAGAAGGAGAGAACTAACCTTTTTTTTTTTAAATTAACTTTTATTTTTATTTTATATGACTGAGTGTTTTGCCTGCATATGTATCTGTGTACCACATACATGCAATGCCTGTAGAGACCAGAAGAGGGGGCAGTGGATCCCCTAGGACTGGAGTTACAGAATGTTGTGAACTACCACTAGGGTGCTGAAAATTGAACCTAGGTCTTCTCAAAGAGCAACCATTGTTTTAACTTCCGAACCATCTCTCCAGCCCCAAGGAATAATTCTTGAAGGTTTTTTTTTAATCTCCTACATGCACATCCCATCCTAAATAAAGAAGTATAATAATAATAAAAAAGGATCAAGTCCACAGTGTGAAAATTAGGGATTGGATACTTGATACACAGTCAGTCCTCCAGTCTCGTCTTTTGGCAGGCGGTAGGTATAGCACACATGTATAACACAGAGTTTCTTACTTAAGTTGGTCTTCCTTGACACCCAAGTAATATGCTGAAGTATAACACAAATCAACTCAGCTTTCAGTAATATTCACATTGCAAAAAATCCTCTGGAAGTGGGCGAGTGGGAAGGGCTTTGCCAGGCAACCTTGATGATTTATGCGACTTTATGGTAATGTAACATTTACTAACAATTGGGATTAAAGCTTCTGATCTTTGCTCTACATGGTGAAGTGTGGTTTGTGAGCACAGAGCAAGAGGGCATTTGCCCTCCTCAGCCTCTTAGACCCCGCCACCTCAGTGCCCTCTGATATTGGTCACTTTGTTTATGTTCTGTGATACAATTTGGAAGACATCACTTGACACTGACTTAGCATGGCAGGATAGGAAAAAATGCCAGTATGAGCGGGTGACTACAGACCATTGAAGGGTCTGTCACTTTTTTGCTGCGTTTCCTTTCTTTTTGTGCAGTCCAGGTTCAGCATGCATTGCCTTACACCGGAAGTTCTCAACCCATGGGGGTTGCATGTCAGATATTTATTTATAAATTTTATTTATTTATTTATATTTGTCAGATTTTAAGATTTGTAGCAATAGCAAATGACAGTTATGAAGTTGCTATGAAATTATTTTATAGTTGGGGGTCACCACGACATGAGGGACTGTATTAAAAGGTGACAGGCATCAGGAAGGCTGAGAACCACTGCCCTACATGTTGATGGGGCTACAGGTTTTGTAGAGTAACACCCTGCACTAGACCATCCAGTTAGCAGTCTTCCTACTGTTGACACCTGGAAGGGGCACCTGACTATAGGAGGGTCTGTTTACCAATACTACTCCCTCGTTGACTCTGAAAGGAAGAGTCTATAAATGGCCCCTGGGTGAGCAGCATTATTAAACGTTATCTTCTGGCCATGACATGAGCAGCCGTGAAAACGGAGCAGCCGTGGTTATCGGCACAAGAAATAAAATAAAACAAGCAAACAGAAGCCATAAGAGCAGGAGGAGGCTTCTGGGGAAGCAGTAGTCACCAGGAGTGGGAGAGGAGCAAGAGGGTAGCAGGAGGGGGTGGATACCATCACGGTAGGCTGTCTTTACGTATGGAATTGTTAAAAGATGAATAATACATGAATAAAAGTAGAATTGTTCTCAAGAAATTGTATCCTGTTTCTTTGCTGTTCAGTAAGAGCTCAAGTAGCTTTCGAAGCTGGAACGCCTGATTTCTAACCTGAACTTGGGACACCGTTCTGTTTGCTCCTATTGCTGGGTTCTGATGAGTTTGATTCCAAAACACACATCTCCTGGATAAACTCCATTGTGCATCCTGTCAATGCTGTCCTTCAACCCCTCACCATCCACCACCCAGACGGCAGCACAGCCTGTTAACAAAAACTGCCCCTCTTCAACCTTGAGCTCTGAAGTCCCAGAAGTCAGAGGGCCATGTAACAGACTCAACGGACACAGAACACTTGAGTGCCCCCATCGCTTGTATAAGCGGTCAAAAAATGTTCCAAAACACTGCCATTTTGGTGCATGTGTGTGTTTTTGTCTGTGTATGATGTGTATACATGTATGTGCATACATACGTGTGCATGTGTGTACCACGGTACATGTGTGAAGGTCAGAGGACAACCTCAGGTGTCATTTCGTGCCTTCCACGTTGAGACAGACTCCTTTTGTTGTTCACAGATGCGTATGCCCAGGAGAGAAGGCAGTGACCTTCTGTTATTTCTCCTGTCTCTACTTCCTCTATTGCCTTAGGACACTGGGGTTACAGACTCATGCTGTGGAGTGTGGTTTTACACTGATCCTGGGGATTTGAACTTAGGTCCTCAAACTTGCATGGTAAGCACTTCATACACACTTCCCCAGCCTGTTGGTTTAGAATGGTTTATGTCCTAAGGATAACTTAAAAATATTTCTTTATTTCTTTATTTATTTAGTGCGTGCATGAGTGTGTCCCAAGTGTGGAAATCAGAGGACATCTTTCAGGGGTCTGGTCTCTCCTTCTGGGGACTGCACTTAGCTTGCCAGTTTTGGCAGGAAGCACCTTTACTAACCTAGCCATCTAAGGAGGGGTGTGTGTGTGTGTATGTGTGTGTGTGTGTGTGTGTGTGTGTGTGTGTGTACATGAAGACAGGGTCTCCTTATGTAGCCCTGGCTGGAACTCAGTATGCCGAGCAGGCCTTGAATTCACAGAGAGTCACCTGGCTCTGTCTTCTGAGTACAATTTTACAATTTTAAATGTCTGGGGAGATAAAAAGACAACATAGCACTGTTTATACATAAAAATGGTCTAGAATTTAAATTTCAGTGCTTATCAATAAAGCTTTATTGGAACACAAAGTATTTCTGTTTTTGTTTCCTTTCTAATTCACTATTTTAAAAATAAATACTAAATAAATATTAAAATTCATTTGAAAAGCATTAGTTCTTTCAGATAATGAATGAACTCTAATTATCAGAAAATATGTACTGAGGAGCTATGGTGATACAAAGAACTGTAAAATATTTTTAAAAAGAAGAAGGAATATTAATTAATATTAATAATGTTAATATGCCTGGTTTTAAAGGAGTTTGTAATTTTTGTTGCTGTTGGTTTTTTTGTTTTTTGTTGAGGTAGAAGGGAGACCTATTCACATTCAAGGAAGCAAAGAGAATGAGGGAAACACAGTGTAACAAACTAGCAAAGAAGATGCTTCCAGGATCACGGTTTTTTGTTTTTTGTTGAGGTGGAAGGGAGACCTATTCACATTCAAGGAAGCAAAGAGGATGATGGGAAATACAGTCTAACAAACTAGCAAAGAAGATGCTTCCAGGATCACGAGTGAAAAGCAAGTCCAAGAGGAGCCCTGAAAGCCATGCCAGCATCTGCAGAGTGGGGGTGCTGGAAAAGAGACTTACATCTGGGGTCAGGTCAGAACTACTATTGGGATGGACATAGCTTTCTTGAGTTTGTAACGTGAACACTGCCCTGGTTATGGGTTATGGGTTATGGGGTCTGGCTGGAAGGGCTTTCTGGGAGAAGTGACAAGAGGGTTGAGAGGGGAAGGAAGAAATGAGTGGCATGGGCAAGCCTGCATCTTCTTAGGCTCCATGGTCACTCTGACAGAGGGGGAACAGCTCTGGCTATGATAGGTTCATATAGATTAAGAGGGGATAGCCCTGGCTATTATGGGTTCATACAGACAGAGAATGGATAGCCCTGACTCTGCTGGGTTCCTATAGATAGGAGATAGCCCTGGCTCTGCTGGGTCCATATAGACAGAGGGGATATCCCTGGCTCTGCTGGGTTCATATAGATAGAGAGGAGTTAGCCCTGGTTCTGCTGGGTTCATATATATATAGAGGGGATAGCCCTGGCTCTGCTGGGTTCATATATATAGAGAGGGGATAGCCCTGGCTCTGCTGGGTTGACATATTTTACTTGGTCTGGAGGACAGATGCAGGTTTTCTATTGGCCAAAGGACTACGGGGGAGTTGTCCAGTTTGTGTCTGTGGAGGGACAGTCTTGTCATATGGCTAGGACACTGCTCTGGTGTTGAGCCTGCCTTCTCAGACGTTCCGCGACCCACACAAAAGTTTTATGTGGGTCTCTCTTTTCTTCTCATGAAGACTGCTAGGGTGAGTGGTGCTGTTTGCTCTCCTGGATGCTGGGACACTCTGGACCTACTGATGGAGAATCTCCCTCAACAACATCCTCAGGCCTTCCTCCTAACCCAAGCCTTCCTCCTACCCCAGGCCTTCCTCCTACTCCAGGCCTTCCTCCTACCCCAGGCCTTCCTTCTCAGCACCCTTAAGCTCCACTCTGTCTACTTAGGGTGGGAGACCCAAGAGATGGTTGTTCAGGCCTCTTCCTGCCATACACACACATACAGTGAATTATTTCTAGTCAGGAATTTAGCTAGCTATCACCTCTAACTCAGTCTCAGATTTTGCTGGGCCAGTAGCAGAGTTTGGGAGGGGGAGTCAGCGGATGTTGAGGAATTTTTCCCTGCCTTCATTCAGCGTGCCTCTGCGTTTGGCAAACGTGAACACTTTGCCTCTGTGGGCACAGACTACTCTGTTTTAAGCATTACAGGGAGCATCTGCTTTGTGGGCAGAAAACCAGACATTATCTCTGAGAAGTCCAGCATTATCCTTTAGACATTTTCTCTCTTGCTGCCACAGATTTAGAACTAAGTGTAGCAAGGCTGTTTCAGATTGTTGGCTTGGGAGGAGGCAGTTCTAAGTGGTGAGTTAAAAGCAGACATAATTGCAGGGACAAGAGGACTGAATTATGGTATATAATCCCCACGCAGGCAGGCATTCCCGAAATTGGGATTTGATAAAATTGCCTGAAGATGCAAAAAAGGGCATGTTTCCTTCCCACCCCCTTCATCTTCAAATAATGTATATTCTATTTTTATACAAATGACGGAATACATTTATTTTATAATATATCATCTAAACATCAAATTAAACATCTTTTATCTCTCCTTTAAAACCATTCACTGGTGCAGAACCTTCCAGAACACTTGAGGTTTTCACTGGGACCAAGGCTGGGGAGACATGTTCACTTGCCCTTCTAAACATACCCCTCGGCCCCCACCAACCCTTCTGCACTCTCAGCACTGACTCTAACAAGCTCTGGTAAGTTCTCAGACCTGACTTGGTTGAGTGGTGGTGACTTCTGTGGAGTGTCAGTCGCTTGTTAAAGCTTTGGCTTCCCTTCTGAATTTCGGTTTCCATTTGGGGTGGGGTTTTAACTTTTCCTTTCTTGGAATACTTTTGAGCTGAGTTTCCATAGTAGTTCATCTTAGCAGCGAACCTGGCATCTCTCTGGCTTGGTTCTAAGAGTATGGTAGAAAGAAAGCCACTTCTCCCTTGCAGGACAGTGCTCTGACGACTTGCTGCCTGGAGCTCTGGGAACTGCCCAGCAGCAGGCAGAGCAGCTGAGCAGGAAGTAACTGTGATTAGCTATATTTAACCCCAATCTAGCAGATCCACCGGGGGTTCAAATCTCTTAGCTGAAACAGTAAGATCACTCGACCACTTAAAATGTTTTCTAAAATGAGAGTTTATTTTTAAAGTGTTGCCAGACCTTTCCTCTTCTTTTATCTAAGATATGTGTGCTTCTGTTCCGTGGGTCTCCACAGAGCAGTGTGTGATTTGAATCTGTCACTAGATAGATAGAAAGGTAAAGCAGGAGAAGGCCTGCTAAGTGCAGGGCAGCTTTCTGCCAGGCTGTCTTACCTCTTTCACAAACACAAAAGGCTTATTTGACTTAATGATCTGATAAAATTAACATGTACTTTGTCACGTGTATTTCCATTATTTTATTTGATCTACTTTCATATGGGGTGCATGTGCCTTTTATTATTTATTTTTATTTCTTAACCAGATCATTTAAAATGTTCAAATCTTAGAGAATGGAGTCCACTAAAAAATTACACATATATTTTTAAAGACCCATTATATACTTTATACTAGATTATGTGTTATAGTATTAATTAGGTGTGCTGATGTACACCTGTAACAATAACTCTGTGAGATCAAAACAAGTTTGGGCTGCAGAGCAATTCCCTGTCTCAAAAAGAGATTATTGTGTCATATATAAACTGAAGAACGATAGTGACATTTCATATGGCTCAATGATTGTCTGCCATAACTTGTATGTTCTTGGATTCCCTTCCCAGCCTTACTATGGCACTTGGCAATCCCTGTGTCTGATTCTACACGGAATGCTCAGCTTGAAGAGTGCAGAGGTCAGACTCCTGTACTGGTCTCCCACGGAGAATGGACAGCACAGGTATACTTTGGTGTGAGGCCCTAGAAACCTTGTGGTTCCCAGACTAGCCCTCTGCAGCTGTTCTCCCGGTAACACCTTTCACTGTCGATGGTACAAAGAGCCTCCCCAAACCTCTCTGTTGATCTGAGGTCATGTCTGATAAAAAATTCCTACCTCCGCTGGGTTTATTTTTAAAAGCATTGCTTAGTGTTCACTAGGGCATTGCAATCTCTATACCAGTATCTGGCTTCCTTTCTACTCACTTGAAAAGCACGGAGAAGATAAGTTTGCAACAACAGCCCTTGGGAACGCAGACCGCCACTCTGTGCCTTTTAATGGTCTACCACCTAGGAAGCTGACTCATTCACTGCAGCTCAGGGAGAGACGGTAATGTGGTAGACACCACAGCTTCAGCTTGGGAAACAAAGAGAAGAGCTCTATGCAGGCAGGCAGCCAGAGCTACTGGCACATTCTTAGAGCATCTTACTCTCATCACAGTCTTGACAGCCTCTGCACACCATGTTCTCTCTTACCTCAACCTCCCTAGTTCTCTGAGCTGCCTATGCATACACTTCTGGCTTGGGCAGAAGATCTCAGGGCAATCAATCAGTGGATTTCTCTACCTCTTCACCCATACATCCGTAAGATGTTTGAGGCACAAATTGATGATCACCCAATGAACAGCAATTTCTAACCCACTTGTCAGAACATTGGAATGCAGAATACCAAACATTTATAAAAAATACATCAATTAAAGGAATCTGTCTCTCTGTGTGTCTCTCTCTCACACACACAAACACAGACACACACGTGTACACACACACACACACCCCTACCTTTCTATTGTTCAAGTGTCAGGATACCTTCCATTTTAAACACACTATAATAGAAACAGAAAATATCAACAACCTCCTGTAAGTTCTAGCTAAGGCTCCTGTAAAGTCTGTCCATTCACTGCTAAGATAAACAGCAGCAATCAACACTCTGTTACGCTACATGATAAAAATGAAGATCGTTGGGGCTGCTTTAGCATGTGCCTTCTGCCATTAGAGCAAAATTGGGTAGCTGAATTCATGCAACTGACCAAGGGGTTCCTGAACTAAACATCTTAGGGTCTTTTGAAAACTACTGCTGGATTTGCGTAATTTACATACATAACCACACGTTCATGGGAAAAATTAAAGACATCATGTTCCTATGATCTTACCTAAATAATTAATCTCATCAGTTATACAGCAAACTAAACTAATATTACCCTAGCCATATATAATATGTAACATAAAGCACTGTGCAAAACAAAACAAAACAACCCTTACTCAGCAAAAAGGTAATGTGACTTGTGCAAAGAATAATGAAAACAGCTAGTAATATAAAACGTCGTAAATATGGTTAAAGGGGGAAAAAAATCATGGTCTGTCCAAGCTTCACAGAACTTGCCCAAAGAGGTTAGTGAATATTCACAGGTCTACCAATATTCTCATTCAGATACAGTAAGATATAGAATGGTAATCACCTAGCAGTGCAGACACGGGGGAATATGCTTACTGAGCTTTGCATGGTCAGCATATGATTGAACACCAGAAGGACGGTGACACAATATGGTGGCAAATGGAGAACCCACTAGTGCTTATCAGGGAATAGCACCAGCAAACCACTTTAAAGCACTGCTGCTTCATCACTGTTTAAAATTGTCCATGAAGACACAGATTTCTGTCATGCAGACCTGGAAGATGCTGGGAATGGCTAGGTTAATGAGCAGCGGTAAACATGTCTGGAAAACCAGCGTACACACCTCAGCCAAGCTTCAGATATCTGTTGGAAGACGCTAGTGCAGTGGTTACCAAGGCAACCTGGGTAAAGGAAAAATTCTGCGTGCATATTTCCAGATCTACCTGTATTTTTTTTCTGCGCATGTGTGTGTGTGTGGGGGGGGTACGTATCTAGAGATACAGTAGAGCAAAACTGCATAGCATTTATTTTGCACAAAGCCTTGAGATTTGAAGAGAATGATAATGGTGATTTTAGCAAATCATATCTCCCCATGGGAAGAGGCTCAGCACACAGAAAGTGCTAAATGGGAGGCAACTGGAAAGAAACTAATTACTTTGAGAATTAAAGGAACTGGGAAAGAAAGGGCCAGCTGAAGAGGCCGCTGGAAGGCTGTGAACGGCTCAAGTGTGTGAGACTCCCTGGCACTTGAAATAGTACAAGAGACCGATGAAGGCGCCCTTAGAAGCCCAAGTTTAATCAATGTGGCCATTAAGTTACACATATGTGCTTATCTCTCAAAGAAAGGGAGACATTAACGAGCTACACTGAGCTGTTTCATCTCGAAACACGATCCAGACGGAGCCGACATATTTCAGGCCACATTAGTGTCTATTTAGGAACATTTTTTGGAGTGTCCATTTTGTGGCAAAGCAGTATGGGAAGGGATTTGATGCTGCTAAGTCAATCAAGTCTTGAAAAAGCTTACAGCCTCTGTGTAGCCCAGGCTGGCCTCGAACTCGTGAGCCTCCTGCCTCTGTCTCCGTCAGCAAATCCTACCAGTGTGTGCCACCACAACCGGTGTTTACAGCCTCTGTAATCCACCATTCTTTGCTCATAAAATGGCAATGCCAACTGCCTTGAAGAGATTGTAGGATTTGCGGAAGACTGACAGCTAACTATCTGTATCATATCTGTTAGAGGAATCTTCCTCATCTTGCCTACAGGGCAAGCACTCCACTAATTTTCCTTGTGAAACACAGTCTAAAAACCATCACCTTTACCACAACCACCACAGCTCATCCGTCATTAACCCTTCACCATCACTTTTCCACTCCCCACATTGACACCCACCGCCATTAGCACCATGACCCCCCAACAGCACCTACTACACTGTCACCAACTCCGCCACCAGCTTCTTACTCACAGACAACCTGAAGTCAGGAGAGTGTACACCTCCCAGGCACAGAGCTTTGGGCTCCGGCAGCCTGTATTAATGTCAGCTCTGCCACTTACAATGTATGGTTTCAAAGTAGAATTTTCTCCTGTGTAAGAAATAGGCGATGTCTCTGCTAGTAATCTCTCGGCTACCAAGAGGTACCAGTGCGAGGTGCTTCTCAGAGAGTGAGACACATATTTCATATTTTTATAGTCATCTGATCTCTGCCAGCATTTGACTGCTAAAATATCACATGAAAGAACCTAAAAGATCCCAAGAGACCTCCAGACAGGTTCTACTGAGGAGTTGTCTGTACCTTGCTGAATCTGTATTTCTCATACACAATAATGACAACACAGAGTGCCTCATCCATTTCTGCACAGCTTGTGAGCAAGGCACTGAATGCCCTCTGTGCCGAGCTACCTTTAACTTCCAGTTTTTGCAGGGCCAGGGGGTGAGCCCAGGGCCCTTTCCACACTAGGAAATACTCTAACACAGAGTAATGATATTGGGTCCCAGGTTATCTTTTAAGGGTATTTGTCCAGCAAACAACCAGACAAGGCAGATCTAGTGTCTTCTGCTTCAGCAAAGGGCAGGTCTGCCCACTGCTCACTAGGAAAGATTAGGGTTCCTGACATATAACGCACCTCACTGTGTGCACACAATGCACATCTCGGCTTCTCTGGGCTGTTTTGGAAGGTAGGGCTCAGGACACTGGTGCAGGGATGCTGATGATGGTCTCTACCATGATCAATAAATGGTCTGTCGTTTCTTCTCACAGCATCTATAGAATCGTGCCAGGAAAGGGTATCAGCTTCCAGGAAGGCTAGACTCTTTGGCTCTAGACAGTGTCTGACAGTTACTCAGAACACAAAACATCCCATCCATGAAGTAGCAAGGCAGGGAAGAGGCTGAGGGCTGAGAAGGCACATGAGAGTCAGAGGAAAACTTGGATGTGATGGCTCCACGTCCCAAGCAGTGTCCTTTCACTAACGGGTTTTCAGATTCTTAATGACCCTGGTTGGCAATAACCAAGCTGAGTCTTCCACCACTGCCTCTGCTCATGCTGCACTCCCTCCCTCCCACCGGCTGGAAGTTCTGTTTCACTGGTTTAACATGTTGTTCTAGAATGTTCCACAGAGGTCCAGTCTTTCCCACAGGATGTAAGGAAGAAGTAGAATCAGAGGCTTGTCCTCCCTAAGCCTTGGTGAGTGTTTCCTGCTTAAGGCACTGATCCTTTTGTGTTCTCATTGAACTGGAAGCTGTGGAGGCCACATTTAGGTCACCCAAGAGCAGAATCCAAATGACACGCTAAGTAGGTGACCGGTTTCTATTCATTTGGCATTCAAAACCATATTCCTTTGTTTAGTCAAATACCCTTCTTGCTTTTCACATCTGTTTAAACCAACTCCTTTTAAACAGGGCAGCACTGTAAACTATGCTCACGCCTACAAGTTACAAAGCCTCACAATGGAGTGATTAACACCAATATTTATGAAATCCAATGTGCAGTTTCCTGAGAAACATAAAACTTTGTACAACACAACTGAGATATCCTGCTTCATCTGTGTGTGCGTGTGTGTGGTAGAAATCTGTTACAAACAGCAAAGTATTGTTTCTGATTAATTTTCTGAGAATAAACACCAATGTGTAATATTTTCCAGACAGTTTAACTTCATAGATTGGTGCCAAGTGGATTAACCTTTCACCTTTTAACCTTTAACACTCATGTCCTGGCAATGTCAACACAGTGTTTCTTAGACCCTGAACAATGAGCGCTCCACACACCCCCTCACAGCAGGCTCAGTGAACAGCTCTTTTTCCAAGAGGCAACTCCGCTTTAACTTGTGCTAGACTTGAAATGGTGCTGTGTAACTCTATCTATTTTTTTAAAAAACCTAGTTTTAATGATGGTTTATTAACTTAAATGCTTTAACTTCCCCTTTAGCCCACCACTCACCAAAGGTAGTGGGAAAGAAAGGACCTGCTTAGAAAGGTTCTTTGGAGCAACTCCCCTCTGTGTTGTCTGGTTATCGGCAGTTCAGTTCACAGGTCAGCAGTGGCAGCTCGATCCACTCACAAACACTTCACAAATACACCAGCAGTCCGGTTTGGTAGAGTTGGGATAGCAAACGCAAATCAGCAACAGTGACACTACCTAGCAGAGACAGCCAGGCTTCAGCCAAGTCAGTAGGAGTGACCCAGAGGGACCACAGGAGAAGTTCTCTGCTGTGCCTCTCTCGGTGAAGCAAAGATCAGCAAAGAAGACGTGAGACCCACAAGCATTGCACAGCTAGCTGTACCAGCAAGCCTAGCTTAGCCTCCATCATTGTCTGTCAAGTCCTATTTCTACTGTGTCTAAACATCACATGTCCTCCACGTGCCTTGCCTGAGCATGTACATCTATCTCAGGTGACATCACTCTGCCAATCAGCCTGAACCAAAGAAGCGGGAAGAAACTGCAGGACACCACCAGAAGTTTTTGGGTGCATTTCTCTCTATGTAGTCTTGACAAATGCAGCTCAACTGCATGTAAGCAATGTAAGGCGGACCAATACATGCATGTTGTTAGCAAAGAATCCCTCATCATGTGTCCTTTTGAGTGTTTGCTTTAGCATCCTCTCTCCTGTGTCTTCTTTGTTGAAACATTCCTTTACAAGTCTGCCTTGGTCTTTCACCTGTGTCCACTTCAGCTAAACATTCCTTCACGTTTGCCCCAAGCAAAACATCATCCAACCAACTTTCCAAAGAGTCCTTACGTTTCCACTTCAGTGCTGTTTTTAGTTCTCCTTCACAAAGACAAACATTAAACATTGCCCATCACAGACATGGATTAGATATTTAATATTTGTTTGGCTCAGACCAGGAACTCTGAAGTTAGAAAAGGTTCAGAGCCAACGGTTATGTCCCCGAAAAGGCCATTAGCCAAAAGCATTCCGATTACAACTGTGGAAGCAGGCCGGGCAGTCCACATGTGAAAGAGATTAAAGCAACGTTTTGGAATCTGGCTGCTAAGCCAACCTCCTTGAGCAGGAGCCACAGTGGGACAGTCACCCAGTGTATGGGCTGAGGGTCTGCTCCTGGGGTGGACAGTGCACCTTCCCACTGGAACACGGGCCTGAAGAACTTGGGGACTGTGAGGAAGCTGTGTGAAGTGTCTAGGTTTCGTCTTTACAGGGTGGAAACAGAGAGCTCTCAGCTGTGCGATCATCTTTAACCCTTTGTTCTCCGTCAAGGTTGCACAGGCAGCTTGTAACTGACAGGGTACCACAAGGATAAGTAGGTGCATGGATGTGGCTTTGTGTTCTGCCTTTTTGATGCTTTGACAACTTGGACCTTAGCTGACCGCTCCAGAGGTCGCCTAGAGATAATAAATTACTCATTCTTGTGCGTGCTTTTTGTAAGCAACTGGCCAATCCACACCCCTAATCACATCCTACAGTGATTTTACATTCCAGGCTACCACAGCTTTGTCCTTATCCAAGAGCCAGAAACCAGAAAAATGAGGGCAGCTTCCAAACTCTAGAACAGACTTTAAATACTCAGTATTTAAATATTGGTTAAATATTAAAGACTCAGACTTTAACAATATTTAAATGTTGGTTAATTTTTAAATGTTTAAATTAACCAATCCTAAATGGTTGACTTGATTAATACTTATCCTCTCCTCTTTACACACACACAGACACACACACACACACTCTACACACACACACACACACACACACACACACACACACACACCTCTTCCTGAGCTTTCCTAACTCCTCTACTGCTCATGGGCTGCACCCTGCTGCTGGAGCCTCCTTAATGGTCCAGCATGTCCCTTCCTCTTGGGACCATAACAGTGTTCAGTGACAACTGTTTCTTGATTGTCAAGTTGCTTCCTACCCAAATGACAATAAAACCTCTATTAAAACCTAGATGCACCGAGAATCCCTTGGTGGGGGCTATGTCGTGTACAGACTTCTGGTAGAGAACTAGTTATGTTCACACTTGCTATGAGGATGGATTTTCTAAAACTAATAACAAACCTTAGATTATAGAAAATGCTTAAGCACCTATTGGGGTCAGCCTCAGATGAGACAAACTAATTTCCAAGTCACCTTCAGACTATAGTCATGTGTAGAACAACTTAGCAGACCAGGGCAACCAATGAAAGACATTTGACAGAGAGAGGGCCATTGAAGATTTGAATTAGGGGAGGGAAGTGGCTTATCTCACAGCACTGTATAAGACAGACTCCAATAGAAGACACGTGTGGGACAAATGGCTAAGACAGAGATGTTGCTGTCCTCAG
This sequence comes from Grammomys surdaster, assembly GCF_004785775.1. NCBI lineage: Eukaryota > Metazoa > Chordata > Mammalia > Rodentia > Muridae > Grammomys > Grammomys surdaster. The sequence goes on along the minus strand of NW_021604604.1, from coordinate 9,878,196 downwards.
CCAGAGTTGGGGAGCTAGCTGGTGCGTGTGCATGATATAGGGACAGAAAGAGGAAGAAGAGAAACATGATTTTCTGTCACTTAGCAACACTAGGGAGAGGTGTAAACAAAGGAACAAGGAAAAGTATTATTTAATTATCACCAGAGAAGGCCCGACAGGATGGGCATGAGCTTGCACAGGACAATCTCAAATGGGGCGACACCCATGTACATATCGTGATGATAGATCAGGGATGGTGTTGCTGTGTAACTTACCTGCACATCTGTTGCCAAGAATGGCCCCTAGCTTGGGAGTACAAAAAAGGAAAAATTTGACCAAGGAGATTTTTAAAATCTAGATTTTATTTATTTATTTGTTTCTGGTGTGGTGGGAATCGAATCCTGGGTCTTGAGCATACTATGCAAGAGCGTCCCCAGCTCAAGTTACTGATTTCAGTGCAGATAATTCACTGAGACTCAGATGGCAATAGTATTATCAGTTCTTCTTTGAAAACGTCACCTTTAAACTATTAGAATTAGGCATCAGAAAAATGTTAAAATCACCCTGTCATCCATACAAGCCCACTTAGCATAATTTATTTTGCTTTCTTGGGACTAGATATTCCCTTTACATTGGCTGCCAGGAGTATCAGACTCAGGGTAAAGACCTTTGAGAACTCAAAATGTATAAATGATGGCAGTGCTGACAAGTGCATCTTAAAGCATCTGAGGAATGAGATGGCTCCGTGGGCAGAGTGCTTGTTATGCAAGTGTGAGGGTGTGAGTTCAAATCCCATGGCCCACTTAAAAGCTGGGTGCAATGACACACATCTGTAATCACGGAACTCCTAGGAGATGGAGACAGGCCTATCTCTGGAATCTCTCAGCCCAACCACTCTGGTACACACAGCCAATAATGAAGAGACATTACCTCAGACAAGGTAAAAGGTAAAGACAAATAACTGAGGGTTGACCTTTGACCTTCACAGGCATGTCTTGGTACAAGCCCATATGTGCATGTACACATGCACAGAACATATCACAACACATATGTGAATTATAAATGGACTGGATAGAATTATATTTACCTCGCATATGTAGGGAACTGGGTTCATTTCCTAGCATCATTAAAATCCAACCTAAAAAATGACAACCGGTACTCAGAGAACTGTTGGTTACTTCTGGATTTCTCTCTTGTACTCCATTAGGTCATATGCTCCCTTCCCATAGGAGCCAAATGCAGCACACATCCATCACAGCTAATACCCCTGCCAGATCAGGCTTCAGAGACCCAGACTTTGTCCCACTCACGGCACAAAGGCCTTTCAAGAACACACAGTAATTGAGCTGAGCCTTGGACTCTCCCCAGGGGTCTGGGTGGTTACAGCTTGTGGGTGTAGAAATTAGCTTAGCTGCAGCACACTGTCAGAATGCTCTCCACTGGGTGACCTCATCGGTTTCTTCCATGAGGTATCCCAGAGTATAAGGGTGATGCCACCAGTCTACCCCCAAGAGAGCAGATACTATGACTTGTTTCTTCTGAATCAACCCTACAACCCTCCACTCGCTTGTGTGGTGCTGATGGATGTCATACACATGGCCACTCGGAGGCTGAAGCCACAACTCCAGTGTGTTGCATCCAGGCTTCTAACAAGCTAAGCTAATGGGCCATACACAGGATTAAGTATGAGCTTTCACTTAATGTGGAAGGGACTTGAGGAAGACTGTATTTACTCCCACAAAGACGAGATTGTTCTTCTAATGCTGCATTGTTTCTCTTCAGTGCAACCAACATTTGAGTGAGTAGTACTTATTCTGTAGCATACACAATGTGGAGACACAGAGACGGTCACTCTTTTAAAAATCTAATTTACTTTGTGTGAATGTGCAAGGGTCTGAGGACAACCTTCCAGGAGTGAGTTCTTACCTCCAGGCTGTTTCTGAGTGGGGTCTGCTGTGACTCCTGTCACTGCATTGCATGCTCCAGGAGAGGTGGCCAGGTCTGTCTCTGCTCTCTCATCGTGTGGCAGTGCTGGGTTTACAGTCATTGCCACAGCGGCTCACTTTTCACGTGGGTTCTGGAGACAGAGCTCACAAGGCTGGATGGTTCTCTCCTTCTACCAAATGGGGACCAAATTCAGGCCATAGTGCCTTTACCTCTAGAGCCATTTCAGTGGGCTGGGTTTTAGTAATTAGTAGATATTTCACATTTCTCTCTTCCTCACACTGCCCTTATCCATAATTTAATTTTGTAAAACTAGTTACTGTCACAAACAAAATCCTTGTGAAATACATACACTCCACCTCCCACACACTATGGAGGACCCACTAAGAATGTGCACAGTCTAGGATGCCAGAAAGCAATGACATTACATCATTACAAAAATCAGTAAGCATGAAGTTCTCCAGAGGAAGCTTTGTGTGGTGGTTTGGATATGCTTAGCCCAGGGAGTGGCACTATTAAGTGTGGCCTTGTTGGAGGAAGAGTGTCACTGTGGGGGTGGGCTTTGAGAGACCCCCCGTCCTGGCTGCCTGGAAGACAGTAATCTCCTTATAGGCCTTTACTTGAAGATCTAGAATTCTCAGCTCCTTTTCCAGCACCATGTCTGCCTGTCTGATGCCATGCTTCCTGCTATGACGATAACAGATAGAACCTCTGAACCTGTAAGCCAGCCTCAACTAAATGTTGTCCTTATAAGAGTTGCCTTGGTCATGGTGTCTCTTCACAGCAATGGAAACCCTAACTAAGACACTTTGTAAATAGGCAAACATCTGCTGACAGTTTTAAAAGCAGAATGTGTTTGAAGGCATGGAACAGCTCAGACATGTTATCTGGACAGTCTATTTTAGTCAGTATATCTATAAATAACTGCTAGTTTTTCAATGTTAAATAAAAATAAGTCCAACTTTTATGTGATTAGCTTTGTGAAAACCTGGTTCTATTCTAAAATTTGAATATTTAGTTAATATTCACTTTTCTGAATATTGCTCATTTCTTATTTTTTTATAAGTGAACAAAAAATTATTGGCCATTAATAACTTAAGTGTGGGTAAAATACAAATTAGGAGCAAGCAGAAAACAAGTTTATATTACTTTGTAATACACATAGCTGAGACAAATGATGAATAAAATGAACACTGGTTCCCAACTGGCCACTTAAAAGACAACTCAGCAGACCATAGCTGTCACAATTTTGACTAAGATTTCACCAAGTGTTTTCCCTTTTTTCCAGATGTGTGACATGCATTGGATACACACATGCTTTGCATGTGTTTGGGAATATGTATACTGGTGTGTGTGTGTGTGTGAACGAGTGTGTGGAGGCCTTAGGGTGATGTCACGAGTTCCCTTCCTCCATATTCACTGATGAAGGGTCTCTCAATCAAACCACACATCACAGGTACTCATAGTCTTGCTAGGCGGCTTGCTCTTGGGATGCTCTGTCTCTGCTTTCTGAGGTAGAGTGACTGGGGACTGCCATGCCCACCTGATACTTCACATTTTATGTGAGTTCTGGAGATCTGAATTCCAGTCCTCACGTTTGTGTGGCAAGGACTCAGCCTCTGAGCCATCTCTGGAGTTTGGTTTTTCCGAGTTTAAGATGAGATATCAGTGTGAAGCTAATCCAAAAGACAGTGAAAATGAGGTGGCTAAGAATTTGTGGCGTTTAACTTCTCCAGGCCTTCTTTATGCCCTATTTTCTGCACAGGGAAACAAATAATCAGTAAAAACACAGGCCAAGTGCTGTAAATAGCCAAAAGAAGGACCTTCAGCACCACTGAACTATTTCTAAGGGGGCTGGAGAGATGGCTCAGAGGTTAAGAACACTGGCCACTCTTCCCAAGACCCCCACTTAATTCCTCTCATCGCTGGGTGGCTCACAACCGTGTGTGACCCGGATTCCAGGGGATCAGGTACTCTCCTTTGGTCTCATTGGGTAGCACTCACGTGATGCATAGACATACATGCAAGTGAGAACACCCACACACAAAAAATAATTTTTATTTAATCAGATGGAGCTCTGCTGAAGAACACAGAAGATAAATTTAACTTTTAAGCCTTAATCTCTAATATTTATGGCTTTCTACATCACAAATCTAATCCAACTTGGCAATAAAACAGAACTGGGCTTAGCTAGCCAATGAGGCCTAAGAGCTAAAATTGTTCTCTGGCTTTGAAAGACCAACTATGTAAAAGAATGGCCAGTTTCTGTTGAGCTACAGGCACGGAGAGTGGGGTGGGCTGAGGAAAAACATTTGCTGAAAAAGGTGGAAAAGAAAATTGATTAAAATAATGACAGCAACAGGCACATCTCTGATACTGCAACTTCCTAACAATAACCACACGGCTTCTCTTATTCGCTCTTAACAGTAACGTCACGACGGGCAGAACAAACCATGGTCTTGGTTTACAGGAAATGGAGAGATGACCTAAGAGGACTAAACATGCCTTAACAACGGCAAGGCTGAGTAGCAAACTGGCTTGGTGTTCTGATGCAGTTGAGTCTTCAGTGGTGACTGGCCTAGCCTGGGCTAGCTCTGCTGAGCAACAGTAGCAGCAGCAGCAGCCACACCAGGTCTCTTCTCATTCATCTTGGCTTGTTCCTGCACCCAAAGCTCTTCCTGAGAGGTGGGTGTTCAAACAGTCTTTCTCCAATAACTCTCCATGGGAATTAAGTTCAGAGGTTCCCCCAGGCCCCACACTCCGTGCCTGGAAGGAAGGAACTTGGGCTCGGTCTGGGAAGGAGCAGAATCCAGACCAGCAGGGCAGAGGGTGCAGAAGGGCTCAAAGGTGAATCTCTACTGGGTTTTCAATACTTGCAGTCCGAGCTTTTAATACTGTCTGCCCAGAGGCTGCTCCCTGGTCCCCTAAACGACACATGCACTTCCTGCCTTCCTTTTAAAATACTGGCCACTAACTTGATACTCATAGCATTTCTGTTCAGAGAGGCTGAAAGGAAATTTTTACTTCTACATTTTTACAAGCACAAGATGGAAAACATTCAATGCTTTCTGCCAGCATAAGTATATTCCCAATCCGCTGAAGCAAAATTTCCATTTGCATTTAATATTTCAATGAGTTGGAGTGGAGGGAGAAGATAGGGAAAATATTAAATCCACATTCCCCTTTAACAATTTCTAGCCCACTTTCTGGGAAACTAGGACATAGCCTTGAAAGACTCCAGTCTGCACGAAAGCAAGTTTTGCCTTCCATATGCAATGCCTTTGTTTCCTCCTTTAAATACATGGATCTCTTCCCTGTGGGTAAACATAAGGAGGGCTCAGGCCCGTCTCTATGCTGCCTCTTAGGTTAGGTCAACTCAATCTAGGTGGTAATTTCTTGCTCTATACTAACTGCAGGGGTTGGAGGACAGGTGCCAGCTCTTGGGACTCTAAGGACGGCAGCTCCATATCCTTGCTTAGAAATCACTTAGGACTCAGGGAAGACAGGAAACTCACATAAAAACTCAGCTCTCCTCTGCCCTGGCCCATCCGTGGGATACTGTTTTTCCACCCTCTGTTCCCCGTGGAGCAGCTATAGTATTGTAACAGTGTATCATAAGGAAACGGGTGCGTAGGAGCTGCCTTAGTTGGTAAAGTGCTTGCTGTACCAATACTGCCTCTGTGCCCTGCCTTTAAGATAGATTTGAGAGTTTACCTTTGAGATGGAAATTTGGCTGTTAATGGTGTTGAGGGAGGAGAACCATATCCTTCAGTGGTGTAGCAGTGTGAAGATGCTCAGGCCCGCGTATAACTTCCAGCTGTGCTCTCAGGAGCAACCCTGACTAAACTCAATGGTAACAAAAGAAAAAAAACTAAAGAAAAGCAAATGTGGAGCTTGTTCTATGGCTTAGGATGTTGCCTTCTTAGGGACTCTGTCCTGCCACATCTTGGGCTTATGCTGTTCAGATTAGGGTTCAGAGAAGTGCCTGTCTATACATTGGATGATGATGGTGATGGTGGTGGAGGTGGAGGTGGTGATGGTGGTGATGTTTGTGGGGGTAGACGTGACAGAGGTGGTGGTGGTGGTGGAGGGGGAGGTGGTGGTAGAGGGGGAGGGGGAGGTGATGGTGGCAGTGGTGGTAGTTGTGGATGTGGTGGTAGTTTGGCATCAGAATGGAGAGCAACTACCAGACTGAATCTGGTACTTTTCCAGTTTTTACTTTGAGCTGATTTCCACCCTGACCTAAGCTCGGCATCTCCCTGCCTCCTGGGAACAGAAAGCAAGTCCAGAAACCAGCTCCAGAATCCCAGGTTCCAGCAACTCTTGAATAGAGCCATTGCCTCCTCCCTGGGTACCCATGTAGCCTTCCCTCTGTGGCCAGAAGGAGTGTTTCTTCCTTACTAGTTGCCAGAAGGAGCCTCCTCTCTCTTTGTGTGTACTAGGAGCCAACAGCTGGAGGAAGAAGCTTGGAGACTCCTTGGTCACCTCTGGAGGGAGAATCCCAGCACTGGTGACCAAATGTCCTAGTGTCTGCTACTCATTTCCCTGCTTGGGCAGATATCCTGTGACTGAACAGCTCTGGACAATTGAAAATCCTTCCTTTTCTTGCCCTGTATTTTCCTCCTGTAATCAGCATTCCTCCCCCGTCTGCCTCCTGCCCTTGACCACCCCCTCCTAACTGTGACAACCAGAGTCCAAGATTAACATTCACCTTCCCTCCCGATGAAGCAGCCTGGCAAGCTGAACATACATAAACCACAGATGCCTTCCAATCCATGACTTCAGCTTTCTAACGATGAAGGAGCAGACCGCTGTAAACACGCAGGAGACGTGGGCACTGCAAGATTTTGACTTTTGTGATTTTATAGATTTCCCAAGCCTTTTATAACAAAACACAACCAGGATCAAAGGGAAATTAAAAGTGCTCATGTAAACATTCCCAAGGTGAAAATAAACACAGGTGTTACAGTAGATAAACCCACTCACTAGTCACACTGCCAGGCTTAGTTTTGAAAGAACAGAGTATAAAGCGTGTCCATGGAAACCATACCATAATTTGTAGATGTGATCAGACGGAAGCAAGCTTCTGTGTTCCTTAACAAAAGTGGCTGGTTTTTTTTTTTTTTTTTTTTCCGGCAAAAGAGAACTTTATCTGTGTCCATGCTCTGAGCAGGCAGGAATTTCTCCTGCACTACTTCAGGCCACAGATTTCAAAATGATATATGGAATCTGGGCCTCTCTTCCTGCCATGTTTCCTGAAGGCTTCTCTGTATCCTGGTAGATATTTCTTGTGAACAAACCCAGAGAAGCCATTTTCCACTGCTCACAACTGATGCTGTGCAGGTGACACGCTGTGAAGTCTGGCCATGTGCTTTACAATGGGGCAATCCACAACCGTGGGGCTGGGACAGGGTTTTAAACAGGAGTTCACATGCAATATAATAAACAAACAAACAAACCCAAGAGGCCTGAATGCATGGCATTGCCATCACCATGAATCTTGCCACTGCCAGAGAAAGGAAAGGGGAAGAAAAGGAGAAAACAAGAGAAGAAACTTGGAATGCTTAGAATTCATTTAATTAGTCAACTAACCTAACTTTGGAAAAACATAGAAATGTCCCTTCTTTTGGTTAACACAGTTTTACAATTGATCAAAGTACACACAAAAAAGTCTGGAGTGCTCACCCCTAAATAGCACATCTATATCCCAACTTCCCTGCAAGGTTCAGGAGGAAGATGGGCGGCGGGGGGGGGGGGAAGACTATAACATCCAGAGATGGGGAAGACCTCTGTGAGTCACGACAGGGTCGCTGCATCCACGAGCTCTGCCCACGAGCTCAGAACAGGTGCAGTTACCTATACAAGACCCATATAAGATCAAGGACTCGTGAGGCCTCCGCCTCTAGCCTGGGAGCTATTGGCACTCATGGCTAATGGAAGAGGGAGAGTCCATTTTCTCTAGGAATGTGACCTCTGGTAGGTTGTCCATGTGGGGTGGGAAACGGCTCAGTTGGTAAACTGCTTGCTGACCAAGCATGGGAACTGATTTTGATTGTGGGTACCTACATCAGTGCCAGAAGTGGCACTCATTTACAGCCTCTGCAGAGCTAAGGACAAAATGAGGCAGGAGAAAGTAGACCCCTGAAGCTTGCTGTCAGTCAGTCTGAGAGTAGGCAGAGGGGAGACTGACCGTACAGACTAGTCAAATCTGTAAACTCCAGGCTCGATGAGAGGCCTTGTGGATAGAGACTGAGGAAGACCCCTGATGTTAACATCTGGCCTCCAGTCCCCTCACGCCTGCCACATGTACACAGATGTACACAAGCACCTCCATGTGTATAAACACTCCCCCCCCCACACACACACATACACACAGACAGAAAACCTCACTTGTAGATATGATGTCAGACCTCTAGTGTGAATCTGTAGTTTATAGTTTTATTGATACACAGGCAGTGAGCATCTGACCAAGTACATACGGTTTACCTGACTTAGTTTCAGATTGCTCTTGGATTAATAAAAGACTAGATCCTCTGTTCAGACCTCAAAGCTACCACTGGAATGAAGGTTGGCAATCTGTCAGTGCAGGAAGGGAAGCACCTGGCTTCCTCCACCATCATGTCATTGACTCTCCTGCACTTGTGTTAGCTGCCCTTCCCTAGGGCCTAGGAAATGAAGGCTTCTTTTAGTCTTGCTGTTGTGAAGGGAGACTGAGGTACAGTGTCTGGCTTCTGCTAGTGTTAGCCTTAGATGCTCACTCGGTGAGGGAAAGGATGCTTCCTCTACACAGCCTCATTCCTCCACAACTTCTATAGGAGGAAAGACCTAGGCAGAATCGCAGAAAAAGATATTCCTAGTGTAAGAGACTCTCTATAAGATGCAACATTTCACCCAACTGAGCAAAAATCAAATCCTGAAGATACACGATGTTGACAGAACTGCGGCAGAGTATCAGCGCCACTGTCACACCTGGTGGGAATACAAATCAGACTAAGCCTTTTGGAGAGCAACTGAGGGAAACCCACTATCAAATTCAGAAATGCACATATTCGAAGTCTTGATCCTCTCTCCCCGGAGGGTCCTGAAATGGCCCAGAGTGATAGAGGGACTTAAAACCGAGCTGTCATTGAAGCTGGTAACCACTCCTGTCTAGTAGATGTTATGCCTAGTAACTTGTCCAAACAGGTGTGGAGGACACTGGAGTAAAATTGCAAGATGGTGACAGTTCCCTGGGAGAAATGCACAGACCTTTGCCTGTTGAGGAGAGAGGAGGCTTGAGAGGAAGCCAGACAAACAAGAGAGAGCAGGAAAGCAGAGAGGAAAGGTTGCAGTCCTCAAACAAACAACACCTTAATATAAGGATGTCAGGAAAGAGAGAACATGTGTTCCTCTTTTTTTTTTTTTGACAAAACACTTCTCTATCAGTATTACCTTTAGTTACAGAAGAATGGAGGACGTAACGATACTTAGATATTATAAAATGTAAAGCTTAGGTTAACCTTTATTGACCGTGTAGTAGCCATGAACATAACACTCTTCTAGGATTTCCAAATAATTAAACTAATACTGTATGGGACATAGAGGGAAAAGTATCAGTGGGACCATGGAAGAGCCTTGTTAATCAGACAGCTTTCACTTTGTTCAATAGATCAAGACTAGACAGAATGAATAGCTGAGGGCTAATGGCATTGTGACAGGAGTAGATGTCATTGACCTTGACATTCACTAGGGCGTTCACACAGGGGTACTTTATACTTGACCACTGTGTGTCTGAGTCAAGAAGATCCCCCACGTGAAAGAATTCCCTTTATGTTCAAGTTCATTACTTGGGAAAACTAATCCAGATGACAGCTATTCTTTGAAACATTTCAAGTATGACTATTTAAAGCTTTCAGTGTGGGGGCTGGAGAGATGGCTCCCCAGTTAAGAACACTTGCTGCTCTTCCAGAGGATCTGGGTTTGATTACTAGCACCCATCCAGTGGTTCACAACAGTAGTCCCAGGAGATTTGCTGCCTTCTTTTGGCAACGACAGGCAATGCACACACGTGACCCATGAACATACACATGGGCAAAAGGCCCATACATATAAAATACTACAATAAAAAGTATAAAAATCTTTCAATAGGAAATAAGGTAACTCAGGCTTGGAAAGACAGTTCAGTTGGTAAGCTACTTGCCTTGCAAACATAATGTTTGGGTTTTACTCCCAGAATTCATGCAAATAAATTGAGTATCAAGTCAAAAGGAAGCGCCACATTGGAAATATTTCATATCATTACAAATTCCCAACACTGCATCCGCACAACCCAACTATAAGATGCAATGTCCAGGACAGAAATTCACCCTGTAGTTCTTTCTGAGCCCTTTGTTATGCATGAGTTACATCCAGCACGGTTTCCTGTTTTGTACATTTGTCATGTCTCTGAGAAATAAATAGTAGATACTGTTGCTGAGTTTGGGCCAAACCAGCTATATGTGATTATGTGACACAGCACAAAATTCCGCAGGAAATAAAATTCTAATGGTCATAATTCCTCGCACAGGTGACTAACTGTGTCATGTGGTACTGTGCGGTAACCTCATGCCTGACACAAGCACGGGTCATTACAGTTTTGAAAACCTTTGCAGAGATTAGAAGGCTGATAAAAAAAACCCACCACTGGGAGTTAAAAACAGCTTTCTGAAATTGTTCTAATGCACAAATAATGCTTTGCTTTCTTTGACAGCTGTTCAATAAATGAAGGCAGCTGGAGGCAGAGTCGGCCGCCAAGGGACTTCCATTTGATTCTCTACCAGGTTTTCTTTTCCAGAACGCTCTCCAACATTCAAACCAGTCCTATTCATCTTAAACACATTTTAAAAGGTGGTTTTATTTTAATTCATTTCCACCACACTCCATCCATGCTAAATTCAGTCTGTGGAGTTAAAGGAAACAGCTTAACTCTTCAACTAGCTGGCTCCAGGTAGAGACTCTGCTGAAGGTGGTCAAGTTACTTTCATCAGGACATTACAGGACATTACAGGCACTCAAGCACATCAATCACCAGTTGGTACTACTGGCCACTCTTCCCCGAACCATTACACAGTAACTATTCATGTTTCAAACAGCAAGTGTGAAAAATGGCTGCACACAGAAAGGAAGACGGCTACCACATGACCTCTCTGAGTGTTAAATCCACATCAGTGTCTGTCTTCATAGAGATTGGCCCCAGGATCCTTACCTCTGTCAGTCAGCTGTCAGTGACTGGGGAATAAAAGCAAAATATCAACGTCTCCATTTGCAGGTAAAACTTATCTCCTTTAAAAGACCATAATACTATCAGATGACGAGAATGTTCTACTGGGAAACAGATCTACCCAAGAAGCCAGTTCATTATAAGAAATATACTTATATTCTGTGCCATACTGAATTAAGAGAAGGACAGCGAATTCAAAAGCATTTGAATGGCATCAGGCTAAAATAGCCCAGTGTATATATGTTCTGAATCAGACTATCCCAGTCAGAGGAACCATAACCTCCCTGTTATGATTACACTTAAATAGTTGGAAGAAAAGACCATTATGTTAGGATTCCAGTGTTATGTAGTATATAATCTACTTTCAACAATTAAAAAAAGAAAGAAAGAAAGAAAGAAAGAAAGAAAGAAAGGAAGGAAGGAAGGAAGGAAGGAAGGAAGGAAGGAAGGAAGAAAGAAAGCTTACACAGCACAGTTTAAAAGAGTGCTCCCCCTTTCTGTGCTACCAAGAATACATCATTGGAAAAGTCCACATGGGATACAGGCCACTTCAAAAAGGAGCATCAAAAATGGAAAGGATGGCAGCCAGCCAATTTCTGAAGAGTGTGATCATGTGAGCTGTACATTCACTCCAAATGTGCGATGGAGGTGAACACACACACGCTTGACCATGAACAGCAAGGGATAGAACACAGAGCCATCTTCCTGTGTCCTGCCCAGCTAAGAACTAGCTTCTGTCTAGCCCAAGTCTGGTCTCCTGTTCACACCCTCAGAGTGGACTTGCCTTCTGCAGAGCTGGCTTCGTCTTCACGTCCTAAGAGGTCTAATTTCTTCTTTGGGGAAGACATTGTTCATTTATTTTGATAACACAAAATAATGTGAAAATTCAAAATGTGAACCATATTCTTTTGTGACTGATCATCTTTAATAAGCATTAGAACACTTCTGACGACTTTAATAAGCATTAAAACACTTCCATCACCCTCTGGTCTCCTACCTGTGTGGGCTGTCTCATGTACCCAGCTGGCTTTCAGTTGTAACTTCACTTACACCCATCCACCTAAGGCATGTCTAGAGGTTTCTGATTGATGCCATAAAATTCATTTAACCACAAGTAATTATTACAAAGCCTTAGATTCAAGGGTGAGGGGGAAAGGCGCCCTGGAAACAAGAACAACAAAAAGAACCCACAAGCCAGCCCATTACATTCTTACTATCAGGATGGGAGACACAACAGCAACATCTGTTAACAATTTCTCGAATCTAACACATATATCTCACATCTGCAGCCTTGGAACAGAGTAGAAAAAAGCAATCTAGCTGACAAGGCTTGAGAGAAGCTAAGGGTACTTCATGAACATGGCAAATTGTTCCAAGATGAACAAACTGGCTAAAACAACTTGAGGACTTAGGTGATGGCTGGCCATACAAGCATGAGAAATCGAGTTAGAGTCCCAGAATTCATATAACAGTGCTGGCCCTGTTGACATGTGTTTGCAATACTGGGAGGCAGGGACAGGCAGAATCCAGAACCTGATGGTCAGACAGCCCTCGCCTATTCTGTGGCCTCCAGGCCAGCGAAAGATTCTGCCTCAAAAGTTCTGGCCCTTCCACATGCCCACATGCGCATACACATACAAGCACACACACACACACACACACACACACACACCCTTGATAGCCTCTGTTTGATTGTTGTTAATATACACATGTACATAAATACATACAGACATACAAATAGATACACACAGACACAAACACACAGACACCAGATAGCCTCTGTTTGATTATTGTTAATATACACATATACATACATAATATGCATACACACACAGAGACACACACAGATGCAGACACACACAGATGCAGACACACACAGAATTTGATGAGCGTCCTGTCCACCCTCCCCCTTTTAGCTAGTGGGGTTCTATTCTATATACAGAAAGCACTGACTACAGTTTCCAATTGATCTTTCCAAAGAGCACAGAGAAGTCTAAAAGGTAGGGTAGTGTAGTCTGATGTAGGCGCCTTCCAGTCTTCTATGACTACTCTCATTCCAATCTTACTGTGAAGTGAAATACCCACACTATGTCTGATCTTTATAGTCTTTTCAAAACTCCAATGTATTCTCAAGAAAATTTACTGTAGTTGTTGCACTTGTATGGTTTATAAAATGTTTAATTAAAACAACTAATTGCCAACAAGTTCAACTGGTGACAATAATTTATGAACAAAACCAATTCTCCAAACACAGACTTCAACTCCCAAGGGCAGTGTGACATGTGGATTGGGTGTGTGTTGGGGGGTGGGGGAAGTTCTGCTTGCTGTGTACTGTGTTGCCATGGGTACCAATCCCAGTCCCATGTGGGGTACTGGTGGATCTAACAAGCTAGGAGTGCTTATCACTCTCAAACTGCCAAGGAGTTAGCCAAGATGATCGATATATATATATATATATGATTTTGTCAGGATTTCTGTTGTCAAGTTTCCTACAGGTAACTGTTCTTGTTTTATTAGTAGGATGATGAACAAAGACTTGAAGGTAGCATTTCTGATGCTAAGGTCCTGTTACCCAACTGGTTCTTGATTTGTTAGTAAAGAAAACCGGGGGCAATTGCTAGGCGGAAGGTACAGGCAGGACTTCTGGATCCCAGGAGGAAAAAGCAGACACAAGGAAGGAGAGAGGAGTTTCTGGCATGCTTTGGCGGGAGAAGAACACAGCAACCATGTGAGGTCTCCGGGTGTGTGTATGAGGGAGCTGGGCGGGTGGCCAAGGATGTTTGACAGGGGCCAGGTGGGACTAGCCACTGAAGTTTAGAGCAGGTGGAAAGATGGAGATAATAAATTGGTAAGGGAACACTTTTCCAGGTTGGAGATATCAGTGCCCAGCAACTGGGCCAAGAAGGCAAATTATAAAGGAACAAACTGTGTGTGTGTGTCTTTTGTCTGAGGATTCAGGGATTATGGATGGGGGCTGGTATCTCGGTCACTGGTCCCAGAGCAAAAGGTGGTAGCTTAAAACTTCACACAATAAGGACTAAAGATATTTGTGCTAATTTTTGGGATCTGAACACCTGCCAGCTCTTTCCCCTTGCTGATCATTCCTTGCTGAGATTTCCTACCTTCTCAACTTTATCTTTTTTTTTTTTTAATTTTTATTGTATGGCTCCTCCCAAAAGTCATAGTGTAGGCAAGTGGGATTAAAAGAGAAAACTTTATTATAGCATCATGATTTTGACAGCATAGTAAGATGATCCGATCTGTAATAGAGCTGGGTTTTTTACCGTATCAGCCATTCTGGGGAAAACCATTTAGTAAGCAAACTTATCATCTCATAGACAATGCTGCAGAAACAGTCCAAGTGCCGTCCCATGAACATAGCAGAAAAGCCTACCTTAGACACCTCTTACAACACGGTTTTTTACACTTAATAAGAAGCTCAACTCAAAACTAGCTTATACAATAAAAGTGGTGTCTGTTTATGAGACTTAAAAGCCAGAGGCACTGGGCTGGAAAGGGCTAGAATGCTTACTTTGGCCACAGACCCTCCTGGTTGGCTTGGCAACCCACTGTGCTCTGAGCAATCAGCTCTCACTCCCTCCATTTTACTGCCATGAAAGTAACCCCCTCGGCCATGTCCTTTGCCCCTCCCTCCCCCAAGCCACCATGATTCTGCCTGGGCTTCAGTCCTTCTCTCCCAGTCTTTCCCTTCTGCTCTGTGGGTCTCAATGTCAGCACCCTTCGAGGCCTGCCTCCTCTCTAGGCCATTCTGTGAATCTCAGCACTATAGACCTATAGCCTAAGTTAGGGTATTTCTCACAGCTGGGACTCAAAGCCTCACGGAACTTGCTCTATGCGGGGCATGCCCATAGCCTTCAGCTCTGACACTGGAGTGCGTATCCCATTTCTTTTTTTCCCCCAAAGCTGAGGATTGAACCCAGCCAGGGCCTGGCACTTGCTAGGCAAGTGATCTACCTCTGAGCTAAATCCCCAACCCCATAAATATGTAGCCCAGGCTGGCTTCCCTCAACAAATCCTACCTGCATATGCCACCACAACCAAAATGGAACGCTTCACGAATTTGTGTGTGATCCTTGTGCAGGGGCCATGTTAATCTCTGATTAGTTCCAATTATAGTATATGTGCTGCCAAAGTGAGCATCCCATATCTTTGTTTAATCTCTACATTTCACTCTTCTTGTCTTCACTCATGATGATGATGGATGCCTGGGTTCCACGTCCAGTCAGGTCAGAAAGTGAGTGGTGAATGATGCTGACTGTTAAGGCTGTAGACAGAATGACTTTGTTCTGACCTGGGCAAAGATGTCCGTACAGGGAAGAGAAACTGCTTTGAAGGTTGCACCATTCTATCTTTTCACATTCATTTCCTATTATTTAGTGTGTGTGTGTGTGTGTTCGAGTGTGTGAGCAAACATACCATGACATGTGTGTGGGGTCAGAGGACAATCTCGGTTGTCAGTTTTTACCTTTGACCCTGTTTTGAGACGGTCTCATTGCTACTGTGTAGGCTAGGCTAGCTGGTCTGTGAACCTCTGGGAAGTTTCATGCCTCTACCTCACATCTCTCCATAGGAGGGTTGGGATTACAGATGTGTATAACTATACCTGGTTTTAGGTGGGTTCTGGGGTTCTGAATTCATGTCCACCACCTGTGTTGTGTTTAATCCCCTGAAACCTCACCTCCTACACTAGTATTTTTCTCCTCTCCTCTCCTCTCCTCTCCTCTCCTCTCCTCTCCTCTCCTCTCCTCTCCTCTCCTCTCCTCTCCTCTCCTCTCCTTCTTGTTTTTCTCTCTCTCTCTCTCTCTCTCTCTCTCTCTCTCTCTCTCTCTGTCTCTCTCCCTCTCTCTCTCTAAATTAGGGACAGGATTATATAACATAGGTTTTTAACTCACTACATCACTGGCTGGCTTTGAACTCATGATCCTTCTGTCTCCTGAGCACAGGAGTTACAGGCATGCATTGCTATGCCCAGCCCCCACACCCATTTTGAAATAATGATCAATTTGGATTCTGCTCTTAAATCACACTTCTGACTTTAGCCTAATACAGATGAGATATATCTATGCCCAGTCTCACTGTAAACACTCTATGGATGCACAGGATTAAGCAATCGATGATGAACTGTTCTGTAAAAGAAAGAATCATTTTCCATTACAGTTTAAATTCTTCTGTTTTGTGTTCTATTAATAACTTGCAAGTGTCATCTGAGGACAGACTTCCATTCCTCCTGCCTTCTCCTACCCCCTACCCCCCATTTTTTTACCCCATAGCTAGTTTGCTGGAGCAGGATCAGTAGGTAGTTAAAAACAAGTCTCAAGTGGCTGCCTCTTGGGGACCAAGGCACATAGTGTACATTCACCACTAAGATTTCACTGTTTACAACGGAATATCAATAATTATCTATCCTCTTCTCCTCTGAAGTACTGATTAAAATATTTACAGTTCCAGGCTGGGGCTCTGTTGGTAAAAATGCTATATGGGTATAGGGACCTGGGTCCAGATCCCAGCACCTACATAAGAAGCCAGGCATGATGACATACTCCTATATGCCTAATGGGAAGATAGGGACAGGACGATCCCTGCACCTCACTGCCCAGCTCTTCTAGCCAAAACTATGAGCTTCAGGTTCCCTGAGAGACCTGTCTCAAAAACAAGGTAGAGCCTGATTGACAGATATTTAATAGCAACTTCTGTCTTCAACATACACGGACACACTCATTGTACATGTATGTGTACATACACCAAACATGTACACACACATTATAAAACAAGCTTTAACTTTTAAATCGAACTTCCCATTGAAAATCCCAAGGTCTCTGGGAAGTGATGTGGCACAGAGATCCACACTATGAAGCTGGATCTAGCTTCAAACTCATTCCTGCCCATTTGTAGCTGTGGTACTGTAGACAAGCTGCCTGACTCCATAGCAACCAAGGCAAATAAGCTGTCTGCTAAAACCAGAAGCTGACCTGTGCTAAGTGCTCGCCAAGTGCTAGTGACCATTACTCCCAGGAAACTATAACAGATGACCTTGTTCACTTTATCTTAACAGGGAAACCAGTTCACAACAGCTTAGGCAGAGATAACTATGCAGTCATTGATTAAACCCACCAGGTATGTCCACTGTCTTTATGAAAAATCTTTTTAATAACAAATATTAAAAAGTCAAGTATGGGTGTGTGTGTCTGTGATCCCAGCACTCAGGAGGCTGAGGCAGGAGGATCATGAGATTGAAGCCTGTTGAAGTAATTCATAGTTCCAGACAGCCTTGACTGCATAGCATGATCATACCTCAAGAATAAATGGATGGGTGGGTAGACAGAAGGTAGATCCTTGGTTTCTCCCAGGAACTAAGCAACTATATAAACAAGAGTAGGCGGATGCCTTAGAGTTTAATACCTGAGGCATAGTAACACAGATGCCCCATGTAACTGCCCCTTCACATGAAAGAGAATCATGCTAAGTGCATGTTTTCCGAAGCACAGTAGTGTGGGCATCTGGCTGCTCCACTGCGTTGATGATACTTCCTTTTCACTGGATTCCTTGACTTCCTTACCTTCTTTTGCCTCTACTTCCAATCTAGCTCCAGGAACTTGTTGTATTGCAAAAAGCTCCTGCCTTGGCAAGCATCTTTCTTTCAAATTTTAATGTCTAGCAAAACCAGATTATCATCCAGGGTACCAGGAGCCTTGGCCACCCTCCATCCCCACCTCTATCAGGGTTGGGATCAGCAATCACATGTCCATTGCTAGGCTGCTTTTCACAGATACAGTAGCCTAGGAAACATTCGGAATACCTTATAAAGCGAGTGAGTTCCATCAAGACCATGTGGCTCATCAGGTTCCAAACAAGAGCAACGGCAAAGCTCCCACTGTGAGTCAGGGATAGTATGGTGAGTCACTGTCACTGAGACACCAACATTCTAACAGGCATGGGTAGGAGGAAGTACAGTGACTTGTACAGGAAAAGGTGAAAGGCCAAGAGCCACAACACTAGGGGAGCAAGAGGCAAGAATGCATCTTTTCAACAGATCTGCATTTGTAAGTTTAAAGTGGGTGTGTTAATTTGAATGAAATATGAATAATTTATCCTGGCCAGTCAGCTATGATGGACAGCTAGAAACAGCAGGGAGAGCTTTAGTAATGGCTATTCCTGGTTTCCATTTAGGGTTAGACTTGGCTCCAGAGGTGACATCTAGTAAGGATAATGAACCAGGGGCTGGAGAGATGGCTCAGCTGTTAAGTAAGAGCACTGGAATGTTCTTTCAGAGGACCCATGTTCAATTCCCAGTGCCCAGAGGACAGCTCACATCCAGTTTCAGGGGATCCGACTCCCTCACACACACAATGCACATAAAAAAATAAATAATATAAAAGAATAATGAACCGGTCAATGGCCTTAAGGATAAATGAAGCATCCCTTTTAGAGGATGCTGGGAACAGGGTATATATGGCCCTATGACCTACTGAAAGCATGTTAGTATCACACTGGGAGCCATTTTAGAACAGACAGAATGCCACTTGAGAGCAAGGGAGACACAGAGAAGGAAGGTAGGGCCCTTGGTGATACTATCAACCATCACTTGAAGCCAAGGATATAACTTTGGCTCTTAGTCCCACAAGCCGACACTACCTTCATCATGGAAGCTAGCTTTAAGTGGAGCTTCTTATTAACTTAAAAGCCTTTGGCTTTTTAGTCTCATAAACCAACAGACAGTACCTTTATTATTCAGGCTAGTTTTTAGTCGAGTTTCTCATTAACTTAAAAGAAAACACTTTTGTAGCATTCCATTATGAATTGGGATGGGGCTCAAAAGGTTCCAAGCCTCCACGGGGAGCTCTGAGCAGTTAATGATTGCTAGAGGAGGCAGGGGAGTCGTAATCCTCACTGGTGTAGCCACAGGTAAGCCATCTTTGCTCAATCACCCCATGCTCGTGCAGGCAGCCCTCATTAAATACAGTGCCAGAAGAAGACATGAACGTGAAAGAAGGAGTTGGTGGAAGAGGAACATGAGGGGAAATATGATCAAAGTACTTCGTGTATGTCTGTCTGTCTCTACATATGTGAAATTGTGCAAGAATAAAAATAATTTTTAAATCCTGTTATAGAATACACTTAGCACTTTGTATACTGCTTTAGATGGCACTGCAGTGCACCAAGGCATCATTTCTATGAACCAAATTTGCTTGATGAATATTTTTCACCCGGAATGGTTGATGGGATAGGATAGAAACCTTGGGTCTGTTATAGATACAATCATCTTACTGTATTGGCAAAATCCTATCTTTTCATATAGTATTCTCTTCTCCCACTTGCCTACACCATGGCTTTTGGGTAGGGGGCCATTTGCATTTGCAAATGAAAATAAAGGATTAAAAAACAAAGCAAAAACCCTCCACGATAGTCAAGGGGTGAGGGGGGTAGGTACTTGGATCCCAGACACTGGCCACCATTAGGAAGATCGCCTGAGATTTACACAAGAAATGAATCAAAATTTCTCAGTTAATTTGTTATATCATAGATGTAAATGTCACACATGGTCTCTTAATCAATCCACCCTGATTTATATATAAATATATACATATATATATGTATATATACATATATATACATATACATATGTATATGTATATGTATATGTATATGTATATGTATATGTATATGTATATGTATATGTATATGTATATAAAATTCCTGAAGAGTGGGGCACACTACAAGACACTTGTAAAACAAGAAAGTGGGGTGGGGTTACCTTTGTCCTAGCTTTTGGGGGGGGCACTGTCTGTTTGCTTTTGTTTCATTTGTTTGTTTTTTTTGTTTTGTTTGTTATTTTTACAACTTGATACAAGCTAGAGTTATCTAAGAGGGAACGATAATTGAAATTTTTCCTCCTGAATATTTTTCTGTCAGCAACCCTTTGGGGGAACGTTCTTGATTAATGATTGGTGTGGCAGAGCTCAGCCTACTGTGGGTGCTGCCATCCCTGGGCAGGTGGTCCTGGAGTGTATAAAACACATCCTGAGCAAACCAGAGGAGGGTGATAGTTTGGTGGGGGTGGGTGGGATGGGCCCTGAACTGTGGTCTTAATGAAGTAGCTGTGGCTTGCTGGAGAAGTGTGTCACAGTGGGTGGGCTTTGAGGTTTCAGATGTTCAACCCAGGCCCAGTGTCTCTCTTCCTTCAGCCTGCCGATCCAGATGTAGAATTTTCAGCTACCTCTCCAGCACGTGTCTGCCTGCATGCCGCCGTGCCTCTCACCATGACAATAATGGACTAAACCTCTGAACTGTCAGCCAGCCCCAGTTAAATGATGTCCTTTATAAGAGTTGCTATGGTCATGGTGTCTTCACAGCAATAGAAACCTAAAACAGGGAGCAAGCCTGTAAGCAGTGTTCCTCTATGTCTGTGCTCCATTTCAGTCCCTTCCTCCAGGTTCCTGGCCTAAGTTCCTGCCCCGACTTCCCTTCATGGTGGACTATAACCTGTGATGTGAAATGAACCTTTTCTTCTCCAAGTCACTTTTGGTCATGGGGTTATCACAGTACTAGAAACCCCAAACTAAGGCTTGCAGATGTGACAAAACATCTTACAGAAACAGCATAAGAGAAAGTCTTACTTTGGCTCATGGTTTTCAAAGGTATCAGTCCATCAAGGGAGGAAGGCTGGCAGCTGGGTTGCCTCTATCTGTAGTGGCAAGATCTTGGAGTGCAATTATCACACGGAAGATCAGGGAACAGAAAAACTTGAGCAAGGAGAATAACTTGACTTTCCAGCATGCCTCGAATCCATACAAGTAAGTGCGCCAGATGTCACGGCTACATTAGGCTGGCTCTGGCTAGTCTACAGTGTCTCTGTAAAGATCCCTCTGTGGGGATTTTAACTGCAAGGACTTTCTACTGCCTCCACAAATCTTTTTTTAGTGAGAAATAGGAAAATCCAAACCCTGGACTTTTAAACATGCTTCTGTGATGATGGGTTTAAATTTTCCTCTTTCTCAGCTGATGGATAGCCCCTTACATTACCAACCTCACTCCTGTTTATAACCTACAGGAATCGTTAACTAGAACAGCCCAACACCACAGTTCATTTACAGAACTTTGAAGAGAGATTTAAAGCCAAACAGAAGCGAAGTGGCTGACCTTGAAGAACCGTGTTCCTCACACTATTTACAGGACAATGGGGGCTGCTGGAGCTGTTCATCCACAGAGCCCACAGTTCCTATCTCAGGTAAGGCAGTTTCTGCCATATCCCTGCCGTCTCCATCACAGTTCCCCCCCCTCTCATGTCTCTCTGTGAATGAGGTGTATATGGGTGGGTACACAGAGACACCCAATGTCCTACTGTCACTCTGCCCTCATTCCCATGAATGAAACTTAGGATGTAGCCACCAAGCCCCAGTGATCCTCCTGTTTCCCCTCACAACTTACTCCCAGAGCTGGGGTTATAGGCATGTTCACAGCCATGTCTATGTGCGTGCTGGGGATTTGAACTTAGGTCTTTATAGTTGCACAGCAAATGTTTTTACCCTTTGAGCTATTTCCTTACCCTCCCCTTATTTTTTAATGAATTGTTTTAACAGCTAGTATACATGTTGCTACTGTAACAGGCCCCCAGACCTTAGCATGACTGATGCCATGATGGAGGTACACTTCAGGCCTTAAAACCTAGTATGTGGCCACCAACATCTGCAAAATGAGAACAAAGATCTAATCCATCCAAATCCATAGTTCTGGAATGGACTAACCTTGCCTTTTGGCTTCTGCTTCTGGCTAACTGAAATGAGTGAACCAAGGATGTGGATTTGTGCTTGAAAGCTTACCCTGAGAAAGGCTGAGGACTGCATGGCATGGGAGCCCCAAACACCTATTATACCTAGCTTGCTAGCAGGGCAGTGTTTGGTTTTGCTCTCTGGATATTTTTCTTCTTATTGTGGTGAGGGTCTTTTTCGGAGTACAGGCATAGAGCCCCAAAATTCACTCACAATAAGCACATACTTTATTGGCAAGTTTTACTCCTAGCCAAGATAATAGTTCTGCCTGTGTTGGGAATGGCTGAATACACCTTATGCCTACAAGGCCAAGTGAGTTGAGAATCCCGCAGCTCAGGGAGACACCACCTCCCATGCTGTGGCAGGAATTCTGTACAAATCTGACTCACGATAAGGGTAAAAATAGACTCAGCCTCCTACACTGTAAGGAGAGATCAATATGTACGGTCCACGATGTTATCTCGCTTCAATAGTGTTCTCATTTATCACTTAGTAAAAGAATATAAAGTTGAACTAATAATAACATAATTATACCAAAAATGCCACTTTAAGAATCTATCTTGCTAGTAAGTTTGTGCAAAAAAACTTTTTTCCACTAAAAAAAAATTACCACATACATAAAGGACTTTTAATTTTATTTTCAATTTAGGGAACCAGTGAGTTTCTTGGGCTTGCTTACCAAACCATCTGAGGGGTACCTTAGAGAGACATGAGTGACGCTCAGACAGCTACATCACTGAAGTCTCATGTAGTCCATCAGGATGTTGTTCCCATGGAAACTGTATCATGGAGTCCTTTAACAGGATTCAATTTTCTTTAATTAAAAAAAATTATTTCAAGTGTGTGTGTGTGCATGTGGCGTGTATGTGTGTGCATGTGGCGTGTGCGTGTGTGTGTGTGTGTGGGGGGGGGTATTCCAGTGTGAGAATGTGGCAGAAGAGTCTGTTCAGATCCCCTGGATGTGGGGATCCAGAAGGCCGTGGACAGGCTGATGTGGATGCTGAACTCCAGTGTTCACGACTGAGAAGCAAGTGCTCTTAACTGCTGAGCCAGCTCTCCAACCCCCTCGACAGCTTTTTAAATAGAAGAAAAACAACACGTAGGCCAATGACATTATGAAAATTTAAATAGCAATTAAACACTTTACAGAAGATATGCCCTTTTGTGCAACAAACACTGAGAGCCAAAAACCAAAACCGCCAAAGTCATTTGTTTTGTATCCTGATGCTGAGAAGGGATTTCAGCCTTTTAAAGCTTGTGCTAGACTCCAGAACACATTCTTTGTGTGAGAGATTAACTTGTCAACAAAAGCAAACTGTACATTCCACTGTGCTTTATCTCTGTTCACAGATGAACTTTATCTTTGTTTCCACGGAAATGAACAACCGTGTGGATACAGATATACCATTTCCTCTAATGTGGATTAAAAGTTTTCAGAGGAGGCCGGAAGAGTGAACTTAGTGGTAGAGACCTTGTGGCTCGTGCACATGGCCTTGGGTTCTGTTCTTAGCACTGCATTAAAAAAGTAAGAAAGGAACGGGATCCTAAGACCGATAATGATGACTGGAGTTGGCTTTATTTATCTTAAGACTTACATTTATGACTTGGCTAAACTTTTATTATTTACTATGACTGATGATGGGAAGGAATTCCATTGATCTCTGCAAGTGCCTTATCAACAATCAGGAACTGAACACAGCAGGAGGCATCAGAGGCCCCTTGACTGACAGCTGTGCATCCTATTCAGTCACTGATACTATAGTCTGGGGTCAGAGACATGGCTTCGAGAGATGACTTAGCAAGTCAGGGCACTTGCTCCAAGCCTAAAGGCCTGTATCACCACTGCAATCCACATGGTCTGATAGGGGTGTTTCCTACAAGTTCTCCTCTGCCATTCTCACATATGCTATGACACATAATGCTTACACACACACGGGCGCGTGCGCACACACACATACACACACCAATAACTGTATAAAAGACAAAAAGTTTAAAAAGATTTATTTTATGTGTGTGAGTGCTCTATCTGCATATACACCTGCATGCAAGAAGAGGGCAGTAGATCACACTACAGATGGTTGTGAGTCACCATGTGGTTGCTGGGGATTGAACTCAGAACCTCTGGAAAGTCAGACAGTGCTCTTAACCACTGAACCCCAAAAAACACAATTTTAAAAAGATATCAGTACTGTAGTCTGATGGAGAAAGGAATGATTCCAGTAACGAAAAGGATGCCTTTCAGATCACAGTACCTCAAAAGTACAGGTGAGGCACAGGGAAACCTACAGACACAAACACTCATAACAGAAGGCCACCGTCCAGGTAGTACCCACCACTTTTAGGATAACTGGATATTTTGTACATCTGTTTTCACCAGAAAGGGTAGGCTAAAAGAGATCCAATTTCATTTTTTTTAAATAGCAAAGAGTACTTTTATCAACAAATGTCTGTTTATACCCTACATATAAGAGGGAGAAAACTGGTGCTCAAATATCAATGGCTGCCATGCAGGGAGGCTGTGGAGTTTGTAAGGGCAGAAAACAGAAGAAACATTTTCTGTGAGCAGCACAAATTGGTGTTGCCAGGACTTTGATTTTAAGATACAACTTTCCTATTCTGCTGTTAATAGTTCTAAAATGTGGGTATGTTCTGTCTTAGTGAGGAGCATTGCTGTGAATAGACACCATTACCAAGGCAACTCTTTCTTTCTTCCTTCCTTCCCTCCTTCCCTCCTTCCTTCCTTCCTCTCTCTCTCTCTCTCTCTCTCTCTCTCTCTCTCTCTCTCTCTCTCTTTTTAATTTTCTTTTTATTTGGAGAGGAAAGAGTTTATTTCATCTTATACATTACAGTACATGGTATTCAGGATAGGAAATCAAACATATACTTGGATGCAGGCACTGAAGAAGAGGTCATGAAGGAATAGAACTACTATCCTGTGCAGACTGATTTCTTATTCCAGCTGTTCAGGGACGGCATCTACAATAGTAAATCATCAGTCAAGAAAATACTCAATGACCTTTTGCCTACTAGACAATTTGATGGAGACATTTTCTCAACTGAAGTTTACTTTTTCAGTTTGACCCTGTTAGATTATATTTGAATAACAAAGAAAGAAAGAAAGAAAGAAAGAAAGAAAGAAAGAAAGAAAGAAA
>NW_021604604.1:9816131-9853086 GCF_004785775.1 Grammomys surdaster | reverse complement strand
AAAGAAAGAAAGAAAGAAAGAAAGAAAGAAAGAAAGAAAGAAAGAAAGAAAGAAAGAAAGGAAAAGGAAGGAAGGAAGGAAGGAAGAAAGAAAGGAAGGAAGAAAGAAAAGAAAGGAAGGAGGGAAGGAAGGAGGGAAGGAAGGAAGGAAGGAAGGAAGGAAAGAAGAAAGGAAGGAAGGGAGGGAGAAAGAAAACAAAGAATTTCTCAAAGAACCATCTCCTGGTTTTGTTGATTCTCTGTATAATTCTTTTTGTTTCTACTTGGTTGATTTCAGCCATGAGTTTGATTATTTCCTACCATCTACTCTTCTTGGGTGTATTTGCTTCTTTTTGTTCTAGAGTTTTCCAGTGTGCTGTTAAGCTGCTAGTGTATGCTCTCTCCAGTTTCTTTTTGGAGGCACTTGGAGCTGAGTTTTCCTCTTAGCACTATTTTCATTGTGTCCAATAAATTTGGGTATGTTGTGCCTTCATTTCCATTAAATTCTAAAAAGTCTTTAATTTCTTTCTTTAGTTCTTCCTGACCAAGTTTATCATTGAGTAAAGTGTTGTTCAGCTTCCATGTGTGTGTGGGCTTTCTGTTGTTTTTGTTATTATTGAAGACCAGCCTTAGTCCACAGTGATCTGATAGGATGCACGAGATTATTTCAATCTTCTTGTATCTTTTGAGGCCTGTTTTGTGATCAATTATATGGTCAATTTTGGAGAACGTACTGTGAGGTGCTAAGAAAAAGGTATATTCTTTTGTTTTAGGATGAAATGTTCTATAGATATCTGTTAAGTCCATTTGGTCCATCACTTCTGATAGTTTTACTGTATCTCTGTTTAGTTTGTTCCCATGGTCTGTCTATTGATGAGAGTGAAACATTGAAGTCTCCCACTATTATTGCTTAAGGTGCAATGTGTGCTTTGAGCTTTAGTAAAGTTTCTTTTATGAATGTAGGTGCTCTTACATTTGGAGCATAGATGTTCAGAATTGAAAATTCTTCTTGTGAGATTTTTCCTTTGATGAGTATGAAGTATCCTTCCTTATCTTTTTTGATAACTTTTGGTCGAAAGTCGATTTTATTCGATATTAGAGTAGCTACTCCAGCTTGTTTCTTGGGACCATTTGCTTAGAAAATTGTTTTCCAGCCTTTTACTCTGAGGTAGTGTCTGTCTTTGACACTGAGGTGTGTTTCCTGTATGCATCAAAATGCTGAGTCCTGTTTATGTATTCAGTCTTTTAATCTATGTCTTTTTATTGGGGAATTGATACCATTGATATTAAGAGATATTAAGAAATAGTGATTGTTGTTCCTGATTTTTTTTTTTTTTTTTTTTTTTTTTTTTTTTTGTGGCTATCTTCTTTTAGGTTTGTTGAAGGAAGATTTTTTTCTTTTTTTTTTTCTAGCATGTAGTTTCCCTCCTTGTGTTGGAGTTTTCTGTCTATTATTCTTTGTAGGGATGGATTTGTGGAAAGATATTGTGTAAATTTGGTTTTGTCATGGAATAGCTTGGTTTCTTCATCTATGGTTATTGAGAGTTTTGCTGGGTATAGTAGCATGAGCTGGCATTTGTGTTCTCTTAGGTCTGTCTGTATGACATCTGCCCAGGATCTTCTAGCTTTCATAGTCTCTGGTGAGAAGTCTGATGTAATTCTGATAGGTCTGCCTTTATATGTTACTTGACCTTTTCCCCTTTCCTAGTTTTAATGTTCTTTATTTGTTGTGTGCATTTGGTGTTTTGACTATTATGTGACGGGAGGAATTTCTTTTCTGGTCCAGTCTATTTGGAGTTCTGTAGGCTTCTTGTATGTTTATGGGCATCTCTTTCTTTAGGTTAGGAAAGTTTTCTTCTATAATTTTGTTGAAGATATTTACTGGCATTTTAAGATGGGAGTCTTTGTACTCTTCTACATCTATTATCCTTAGGTTTGGTTTTCTCATTGTGTCCTGAATTTCCTGGATGTTTTGGGTTAAGAGCTTTTTGCATTTTGCATTTTCTTTGACAGCTGTGTCAATATTTTCTATGGTATCTTCTGCACCTGAGATTCTCTCTTCTATCTCTTGTATTCTGTTGGTGATGCTTGCATCTATGACTCCTGATCTCTTTCCTAGGTTTTTTTATCTCCAGAGTTGTCTCCCTTTGTGATTTCTCTATTGTTTATATTTCCATTTTTAGATCCTGGATAGTTTTGTTCAATTCCTTCACCTGTTTGGTTGTGTTTTTCTGTAATTTTTTAAGGGATTTATGTGGTTCCTCTTTAAGGGCTTCTACCTGTATACCTGTTTTCTGTATTTCTTTAAGGGAGTTATTTATGTCCTTCTTAAAGTCCTCTATTATCATCATGAGATGTAACTTTAAATCAGAGTCTTGGTTTTCCGGTGTGTTGGGGTATCCAGGGCTTGCTGTGGTGGGAGAACTGGGTTCTGATGATGCCAAGCAAACTTGGTTTCTGTTGCTTATGTTCTTGCCCTTGCCTCTCGCCATCTGGATATCTCTGGTGTTAGCTGGTCTTGCTGTCTCTGACTGTGGCTTGTCTCCTGCAAGCCTGTGTGTCAGTACTCCTGGGAGACCAGTTCTCTCCAGGAGGAATTTGGGTACCGAGAGGTGTGTCACAGGGTCAGCTCTGGGGCACAGACAGAAACACAAATGATCCTGTCTCCGACTGATCCTTGTTTCCTGTGTCCTGATGACTCTGGGTTGGTCCTTCTTGGGCCAGGAATTTGAGCAGAAGTGGTGGTGTTACCTGTGCCAGTACTACTGGGAGACCAGCTCTCTCCCAGTGGTGTTTGGGTATTGAGCGGTGTGGCACAGGATCAGTTCTGGGCACAGACCACCAATGCAACTCTTATAAAGGAAAACATTTAATTGGTGTGAACTTACAGTTTTAGAGGATCAGTCCATTGTCATCATGGCAGGAAGTACGGCAGTGTGCAGGCAAGCATGGCACTGAAGGAGCCAAGAGTTCTACATCTTGATCCACAAGCAGCAGGAGAGAACTGTCTCCTGAAGGCAGCCAGGAGAAGACTCTGGTTCCACATTGGGTGGACCGTGAACATCAGGAGACCTTAAAGCCCATCCCCACAGTGACACACTTTCTCCAACAAGGTCACACCTCCTAATAGTGCCAATCCCTATGGGTCCAGCATTCAAACGCATGAGTCTCTGGGGGCAAACCTATTCAAAACAACACATTCTATAATTTATGTGGGCACAGGACATGAGAGTGTTGGTGGAGGCATGCTTCAAATCAAGATAATATTGTTCATGTTCTCCACTTACTTAAAGCTTTATACATGTATGCTTTTAATTAAAATGTCAATCAACTCCAAAAGTGAGAGTAAGTCCCAGGTCAACAGTATGTCCTCACAGGATTAACATTTTTCATATCAATCACACTATGTACACAGTAACCCAACTGTGGGGTAACCTGGAAACAGTGCTGGTAAGAGGTTCTTGGGCCATCAGGATGGCTCAATGGGTAATGCATTTGCCAATGTAAATGGCCTGAGTTCTAAGCTTTGAACCCACAGTAGAGGGAAAGAAGCTGCTTACAGATATCCTCTGACCTCCACCTGCACATGAGTATGGCCACTCACACTGTACATATAAACATGCACACACATGAGGATAAGATACATTTTAAATAGATTCTTTGGGCAAACCTTGTCTGGAAACAAGAGTTGCAGGCTGTAGCCTCTGCTGCCCTCTTGCTTGCTGCACACACGCCCTGCCTCAGCTTCTCAAGTGCTGCTGCTATAAGTATGAATCATCTCACTGACTAAGACCTAGGTTCTTCAATTCAGGAGTCACAGCCTGGGGCTGAATTTTCTAAACACAGTGGATATAGACAGAATCATCTCAATTGTGGCCGGGAGATGGCTTAGTGGATGCAACACTTGCTCCACAGAAGGACAGAGCTGGAGTTCCATACTCGGCAAGTCTGTAGGTTGGCTCACAACTATCTGACTCCAGCTCCAGGGAATCAGAGATCTCTGGCCTCCATGGGCATCTGCACTCACAGGCATATACTCAGACATAGACATAGGTGCATATACATAATTAAAAAATATAAATACTTAAAAATAATTTTTAAAACTGTGTACTTGAGCATTAGCATTGGTTGTGTTAAGCGTATGACATCACAGGCTTTTACTTTTAAGGGCTAGTCAGAGTCCCCTCATCCCTGCTTTTCTTGCTAACAGGACCCCTGTTTTGTCTGGGTGTCAGCTTGGATGAATGCAGTCTTAAGGCCCAGTTCACACTGGTGAGGAAGGGTATGTTCTGAGCCCACTGGGAACTTAGGGAAAGACTTTGCTTTCAGAGGAGAGGCAGCAGTGTCCTTCCCTGGCTCCTTCCCTTTTCATCTGCACACTGCTGGGCCCAAGCTGTGACCCTCTGGGCTAGGAAACAACATGCTGAGTTTCAGACCGTGCACTGGCCAGCTGAGGCTGGGCAGCAGTGGTGGTGGTCTCCCATTCATGGAACTAAGTGACTCAGGATCCCAGGTGGGTCCTGAGCAGTTGTTTTGTAATGGTTTCCAGGTTACTGCACAGTGTGCTCGGGCCTGAGCCTGGCTGGGAAGGTGATTTCCCCCCCATGACTGTGAGTATCTTCACAGTTAGAGCACTGTTCCCTCCCGTTCATCTAACAAGTGAATTACTGCTAAATGAAGCCAGATACATTTACACACCAGAAAAGCCTCCATTTCTCTATTAGGTAAGAAACGCAATAAATAGGGGAGCCTTCTTCCTACTGCTCCCCCTGTTAAGGGTAAGTGGTTTACTGGAAATATGGCTGACGACATAGCCTACCTATGTCAAATACTGAGCAGTTCCTTTGAAACATTCCCACGACTGCAAACTGAGAGCTAAAACTTGCCAGGCCTAGCAACTGGCTTCTGCCAGTGGTAAGTGGTAACAAGCATTAGTGCATAAGATACAGGGTTCTCCACTTACGCTGAATTTTAGACAAATAATTTAAATAGTTCTGTGAAATATTTGAGACCTATTTAGATTAAAAGAATGTTCAGGCTAGAATGTAGATCATTGATAGAGCAGATATTTAGCATGTCCAGGGCCCTAGATTTCTCTGTACCAAATCTCTTCACTCATGCTTTCCTAAAATGCAAAATGAATTATATGTTCCGTAGTTTATCTGGCAAACCAACTGATAATCAACTCCGAGATAAATTGTCTCTCGTCTTGAGGCATTGTATTTTTAGGAGACTTGGTTACTTTCTTCATGTGGGGACAAATTACAAAATTTAAACAATATTATAAAATAAAGATATTTGCAGGCCCTGCGTCTGTTGTCTAATAAGATGCTCTCATGGTCACAGGCACAGGCCCTCTGAGAATCCTCTTCTCTCTTAGGGTCTTTTCAAAGGACTAGTTACGGTACTGCCCCGAACAAAGGACAGAGCAGAAAGGAAACCTCTGTTGCTGGCCACAGCTGAGTACATCTAGCAAACAAAGGATGGATTCAGCCTCCACCTTGTATCCACACCGAATGCTCAAACAAACCCCATGTAGAAGACAGAATAGATGGGGTGAAACCTGATCAGCCTAATCTTGTAATTATGAACTTCTCTTTCCTCCTCCTCCTCTCCTTTTGGCTCCTAGGAGTGGTGCTGGAAAGACACGGAAAGCGGGGAGGAAAGAAAAAAAGGAAACTGGCACCATCAGATCTGCTCTTGGCAAACACACACCACTGAGAGCTAGATGAGGCAAGGGAGGCTGCAGCCTGGGGACAGATGCACAGTGTGGATGGACAAACAACCACAATGCATTGTGGGGCGTGTCCTGTGACCCTCAGCACCCAGGACAAGGCCCAAAGCACGGAGCATTCAATAAGTGGTTGTTTGATACAGGGTGAAGGGAGCACACAGGCCTGGAGCTGGAGGACCAGAGATGGCTTCCCAAAGGGGTGATTCCTGGTGTTGTGAGGAGAGTGACAAGGGCTCGGTGAAGTCAAAACACACCGGGAAGGAGGGCAGAGCAGCTTGACTAGCCAGTGTACTTGAGCCATACACACACGGAAGACAACAGCCCAGGCGAGTGGCCGTGAGCAAGGTCTGGACCAGGTACAGCAGAGGAGTACGTGGTCCAGAACCGAAGCCCAAGTAGAGAGAGGAGTTTTTAAGTGGTTAGATGGATGCCTGACCCATTTTTCTTCTAAAAGGGAAACTGAGGAGAGGAAGAACTCAAATGAGACTAAATAAAAGGAGCCTTGGCAAGAGGAGGGAAGGCCCATCAGAATCCAAAACAATTATGTCAGACCAAGAACCCTGGATTAGAAAGGAGGCATACACTTGGGCTGAGCCATAGGAGAGAGGGAGAGTAGACAGCAGTTGACCTGGTAACTGAATGAAAGAGACTGGTAAGTTGAGAGCTATCCATCACAGGTTCTTGGGCAGGAGAGGTCTCAAGATCTGTTTAGAGAAGAGACGATACAAGGGAGAGGGGTGGACAGAGCTACGGATGAATGAAAGGAAGACTTATGCTAGGACTGGCCACTCTGGGTACCTGTTGCAGTTTCCAGTCCCACTGGAGCAGGGATCTGACACGGCCCAGCTCTGTCTGCAGCCCCATGATGGGGTTCTGCCAGTCAATGTTCACAGAGGGTGTGAAGGTGGGTGGTTCATGCAGCAAAGGACCAGGGAACCCAAGTGCACTTAATTCACTTAGAAGCATACACTGAAACAAAAGCCTCTACAAAAGGAACCTATTCATTGGGATGGATGTTTCAAAGGTACTCTAAAGTCTAGAGTAGGGGCTGGGAGCACAGCCAAGAATCCCTACAGACCTAAGTTACTAACAGGTCACTGGGCAGCACTACTTAGTACACAGGGACAAAGAGGCAACACACAGCCAGGGGAAGCTGGCCACTCCAAGATCTAGCCCTTCAGCATTAAAAAAAGAAAGAAAGAAAGAAAGAAAAGAAAAGTAGGAGTCTGACTGCTGGCTTAGTGGTTAAGAACATCTGTTCTCGCTAAGGACCTAGGTTCAAGTTCAAGGACCTAGGTACATCGTGATCGGAACTGTCCTTAACTATAGTTCCAGGTTGTGCATGATACAGATATACATGTGCGTAAAACACTCATACTCACACACATAAAATAAAACAAACTTTACATACACACACACACACACACACACACACACAAAACCAAACAACAGTAAACATAATCTCAGGGCTGGTGAGATGACTCAGTGGTTAGAGCACTTGTTGCTCTTGAACAGGCCCCAGGTTCAGTTCCCAGCACCCTCATAGTGACTCACAACCATCCATATCTCCAGGTCCAGGGGGGTCTGACTCCTCTTCTGACCTCTGAGGGCACCAGGCATGCCCGAATGTGGTACACATATATGCAGGGAAAACACTTAAGATACATTTTTAAAAAGCAAATAAAACTAAAACCATGTAAGCTGAAGACACATCTGGATCTCAAAGAGTGTATCCTGGAGTCATGGGGGGAGAATCATTACTTCCCCAGGCCCCTCCCCCAAACAGCACGCACTCAATGACCCTTTCATCTGCACAGAACTAGAAGCAACTGAAGACTGCAAATGGATGAAAAACATCCAAGCTTTACAACCAGGTAGGGTTGTGATCCACCTTAAAAGCATGAAGGGTAGTTCATAAAAGTAGATTAAAGACAATCAAACTGAAGCCTACGGTTTGTCTCACTAGGAGCCGTTGGAGTGTTTTAATCATGCACATAGTAAATATTTTTACAGTGGGAAGTAAGTCAATAAGTGAATACTTACCAAGGGGAGCAAATGCAGGCTCTTCCCAAGGCTCTCGGGGACCTTGGCCCCTTTAGCATGAACTCACACTCCTGTCTTGAAGCTGGGCTTTGATAAACTGAGAAGCAGTGTCTGGGGGTGACAGTGGATGGCAGAAGGAGTCTGCCTGTTGCCAGGAACTGTGTGTCCTAGACCCGCCCCTTCTGTCGCTACACATTGGGATCTGGTGTGCAAAGCAGCCAGCACATGGGTTCATGTGGGAATTCACTATTCTCTCAAGGACCCCATAGGATCCACTGACTCATTTATAAGATCCGTAGGTGACTCTCATACATGTGAAATGCACATGAGCCGTTGCAGCTGGAAGCACAAGCCCAGATACTGTATTCTTACCCTAGTGCTGAACATGGGGTACAGGCAAGGAGGGACGGAAGTTACCCTGAAGTACTTTTAATATATTACATGCCCATTTTATAACTCGTTATATTTTAAATGTAGTATTGTTTTCCTTTTCTTTATCTATTAATGTTACTTATTTAATTTTAGTTATTTGAGACAAGATCTTGTGTAACCCCGTCTGGCTTCTAACTTTTTTCTGTCCGATGTCAGCTGTGTTAAAAGCCTGAACTACCATGTCCAACTCGTAAGGCTTAATTTTCATTTTCTTTGAGGATTTTGTTGTGGTGTGTGTGGTGTACGTATGTATACATGAGTGTGTGTGTGTGTGGGTGGGTGGGTGCACTGGACAGATGTGTGTGTGCATATAGGTGGGAGCATTGAACTGTGTGTGTATGCGTATACACATGTGCATGTGGAAATCAGAGATTGGTAAAGAGTAGCAGTTCTCAACCTTCCTAATGCTGAGACCCTTTTCACTCAGTTCCCCAACAACCATAAAATTACTTTGTTGCTACTTCACAACTGAGTTTGCTACTGTTATGAATCATAAAGTAAATATTTGATATGCAGGATATCTGTTATGTGTCCCTAGTAGAAGGGTTGTTTGAACCTCTAAGGTGGTCACGGCAGACCCACAGGTTGAGAACCCCTGGTACAGCAGGTCTCCCTCTGACCTTCTCCACCTTATTCTTTGAGACAGTTCCCTCACTGAACCTGGTGCTCACCTTTCCGCTAGGCTGGCTGGAGAGAGGGCTCCGGGGATCTTTCTGCCTCCTCTGCCATCAGCCCAACAGACACATGTTGTCATTACACCTGGCAAGTTAGACTTTTCAAAAGTAGTCTGGGTTCATGAAGTCCTCTGGAGTTCTGCCCTCCATTTACATAATAGAGAGGGGAGCCTGAGAAGATTTAAGTTTGACCACATTACATTGTTTCCTTTCTGATGACGGTTGCTAACTGATTTGTTAGCAAACCTGGGTTTTCATGACAAGTCACTTAGATCATTATCATGGAAAATTAAACATAATTAGGCCCCCCACAGCCGCACACCTGAAGACAGGTGTTTTACAACAGGTCTAAGCCCGTATTTCCCCATCTGGAATGGCAATCTCGCTAACTGAATAGTTATCTTCATGCAATAAACGTAGACATAGAAGATGGCAACCATGTGTCTCCTTATACTCCTGATGAATAGGAGGAGGGGCTTCACGAATAACAGGGGAAGTGAGAATAATGACCAGCACTTAGTCACAGTCTCTCCTGCTACCCCTTTGATTTCCCCCAAGCCAAAAGAATGAAAGGAACTCCTAGTTCACTCCCGATTGCTAAGAGGCCACACCCTTCGAAGTCTCCCTCCTGGGCAGCATCCACAAGGACCCCCAAGGGAGTCTTTCCCCCAGGGAGCCGAATCTCTCCTTCATCACTAAAATACTTGGCCACTAATATCCAGGGACTTAGGTAGGCAAACACAGAACACTGATAACCTTTATATAAACTGGGCCCCAGCAAGCAGCTCCATTCAATCCTTTCATAGTTTCTAGAGTCTTAACCCTGCTTGAGAGGGGCTGAACTTTCTGTGCCCTTTTGTTAGCTGTGATGTGGACACTTCCCACTGAACTCAACTATAAAGCCAAGAACAAGAACGAGGAAAGAGAGAAATCCGTCTCCCGTCACTGAGACAACTAATTGCATTCTAAGTAAATGACGTGACTCGAGCAGAGGCCAGGCTTGGGGGGTGGGGGTTATGCTGGAAAGAGCAGAACGCTTTGAAGTTAGAATATCTCGTTGAAGATTAATCAACCAAGGAGCAGAAACAGACAAGGAAGATTTACAGTGACTTGAAAGAGGAAGCCCAAGCAGACATGGCAACGAGGTCACAGGCTTAGACTGCCACCCACTACCCACTGGGTTAACTAGGAGACCCCAGCAACTGGCTACTTTGCAAAAAATAATATGAAAACAAAGCATTCTCTCCCTCCCTAACCCCCCCTCTCTCTGTGTGTGTGTTTCTGTGTTAGTGTGGCTATGTCGTACTGTGCATGTGGATGGCAGAGGACAAACTTGAGTGTCAGTCCTCGCCCTTCTCCTTCATACAAGGTCTACTGATGTTTGCTGTAGTGCGCTCCTGCACGGGCCTTCCAACTCACTGTAGAACTGCTGGGATTACAGGGCACTATTGCATTAGGCTTTCCATGTAGGTTCTGGGAATCTGAATTCAGATCTTCATGCTTCGCTGTAAGCATTTACCCACTGAGCTGCCTTCCTAGATGCTCCCTTCCCCTTAACTCAAAGCTACTCTTATTTTTGGTAATATTTCATGTAGCCATCTTGGCTATGGAGGGTGTCAGGATGTCGGGACCTTCTTGCTCCATTCAAATGTACACCACACAAGTGATACAGTGACCCATGGAAAGGGTATCTTTGTCTCTTTTCTGCATGACTAATTCTTGACCTTTGAACCCCCGTTGAAGCTACTGTCTCATGCTGCCCTCCATC
This sequence comes from Grammomys surdaster, assembly GCF_004785775.1. Classification (NCBI taxonomy): domain Eukaryota; kingdom Metazoa; phylum Chordata; class Mammalia; order Rodentia; family Muridae; genus Grammomys; species Grammomys surdaster. Next base: position 9,842,457 of record NW_021604604.1, on the reverse strand, counting down.
CCCCACTCACTTTGTTCCACTCCCGTATGCCACGATGGCATGCTCTTACTAATGGCGCTTGGCTCCCACTTGAATTCTTTATTATTTTTATTTTTGCTTCCCCCATGAGAGCTTTAGTTCCTGGAAAGAAGGCACTAGGTGTTATTTCTTCATGTGCTGGGATATGCCAAGTGACTGCTCACACTTGCCCATGAGCCTCTAAGCTGTGCTTGGAAGCAGCAGCAAGTGTTGCTGGGGAGCTGTGTGGCTCCGAGCAGGGTCCCTCTGCAGAACCCACCACCCATATAGAACTTGGAGAGAATATACAGGAACAGGACAAGGAGGCTCTGTGTAGGACTGCCACCTCCACCCAGTGCAACACAAGACACACTTTTTTCGCATTATGAAATGTGTGACATCTCTTGGGATACTGTAGAATGGGGAGGCACAGAACGGGTTATGGATCTGGAGATCCATTAAGGGCCGTGCACATGTATAACACTGACACAGACAATTTTCTGGCCAGCGTACATAAAGTAGGTTATGTTTGAGTCAGGTTTTCACCTTGTAGACCAGGCTACCCTCACAATTGGACCCTTTCCCCTCTGCTTCCCAGGTCCTGAGATGTGCAACATCTCCTCTGGCTCAAAGCAGAGAGTCTGTGGGATTGGAAGGTGGATGAACGGACAAAGATCACCAGAGCCACAAGGTGGCGAGCAGAAGAGGAACATTAGAAGGACCTAGCAAGTCCTTCTCATGCCTTCCTTCGTGGACTCGACGGAGTCGGAGTTTAGAAATGAGATCTAAGGAAAAAGTCCACCCAAAAGAGAGTGTACGGGGACAGGGAACCAAAAGAACACCTTTTCTAATGTGTGCACATGAATTAACCCCTGCTCCGAAAATCCAGCAAGCTCGCTCCTGCTTCTTAGCATACATGAAGTACTGGCGGACAGACTACCTTTAGCAGTTAGTGCACCAGCTAGTGCATCTCCACTCGTCGATCAAGAGAAGCAGTTTAGGCAGCGGCTTTATTTTTAAAATTAAAAAGTCAAACCAGAGTCAGGATGGTGAAGGAAACTTTCAGAGTCACGGGGAAAGCATACAATAAAAGCCTTTTATCAATGTTCAGTGCAACTGAAACCCCAAGTTCCATGCTGCAAGTCAATTCTACAGGAAATACAAAGTGTGCATTAAAAGGCCCTCAAACGCCCGCCAGGGTATGATGACACATGGAATCCTAGCAGCAGGAAGCCTAAGGCAGGAGCATCAGGAGTTCAAGGTCAGTCTGGCTGTATAGTGAGACTCTGGATGGGGGAGGGGGAGACAAAGGTCCTAGAATAGTTTGCTTCACCAAAAGACAAGTGAGCATGGTGGTCACTCTTCTCATCTAATTAGCATTCTTTGAGTCTACAGGAAGAGAAAACAAATGTGTTCATAAAACCACACCGGTCTCTGGGCTTTGTGGGAAACCACTTAGGAAGCAGAGCCTTCATTTTGTTGTTGCCATGCTGGATCCTCTTGACAAAATGTGGATGGAGTGGCTCCCCACGCAGGCTCGGGGAGCGCAGCGACTTGCTAAAAGGGCTCTCCGTGCTCTGGCAGATGGGCTGCTAACTTGACCCGCCTGCAGACACGGCGTCCTCCACCCTCACCAGTCGCATGCATTGACTTTTCCATCCCTTAACCATATGCCTTATCACATATGCAAAAACACGGAGAGCAGATGTTAGGTAACCAAGAGTGGAGCTGAACCAGCAGGGCGAAAAGTGGAAAATCCTGTTCAAAGGCGGCGTCCAAACCTGTCACCTCCAACCTCTGATTCAACAGGGATGCTTATGAAACCATGTGACGTGAAGCACAAGAACTTCTTTCATGCCATTCAGGCAGAGCCAGTGCTACCATTTTATATTATAATATTTAAATAACAGACCCACATTTTTCTAATGTTGTTTTGTTTATCTAAGTGGTAGTAATGACAGATTTCCTCCAGATTAGAAAAGAATGATCCAGATGTCTATATAAGAAAGCAGGGTAGAAGCAGCCTTTGGGTGACCTGGTGGGAGAGTCAGACTAAGAAAAAAAAGAGAGGAGGAAGTAGATGAATGCCTGAGAAGAGAGGGGAACAGGATGAAACAAGAATGCGAAGGGACACAGCACAGCATTGCCCTTAGATTCTCATTGGGGATGGGAAGCACAAGCTGCATTTCATGCACACTCGGGCAAGAGTGTGTTTTTGTGTATATGTGTACATGTATGCATGCATATGTATATGTGCATGCGGAAGACAGAGGCAGACACCAAGTATCTTCCTTAGTAATTCACCATCTATTTTTTGAGGTGGAGTTTTAAACCTGGAGTTCACTTATTCAGTAGAGGAGTTGGCCAGAAAGTCTACTGCTCTCACTTCCTTGGTGCTCCAACTGTAAATGTACCCTGCTACACCTAGCTTTTTATGTAGATTCTGGGCAATCAAATTCAGCTGTTTTGTGTTTACATTGAAAGCATTTTTCCAAATGAGCCAGCTTTCTATATACCCAAATAGATATGACCAGAGAATATTTCCACTATGTATTATGATCAAGACGTTAAAAATACAAAGCAAGTAATATTAAGAGTTAAAAAGAAAAACTCACTCACAAAGGCAAATCATTCATAATAATATAATCTCTCTTCAACAATCTTAGAAGTTTTTTTAAAAAACATGCAATGATGTATTTCATACACCAAAAGTAAATAACTGTCAACCAAGATATTTGTATTAAGAGAAGGTCTTTAAAAATTGGTAGAAAGGGCTGGCAAGATGGTCCAATGGGTAAAGGCACTAGCCTTAAAGCCTGAATACCTGAGTTCAATCCCCAGAGAACCACATGGTGGAAAGAGAAAACCATCTCTTGCAAATGTTCTCCAACCTTCACATATATGTTTTGTGTGTGTGTGTGTGTGTGTGTGTGTGTGTATTAAAAATAAATGTAATAAAACTGGCAGGAAAATAAAGGCATTTCAAGAAATCACAACTTAATACAATTGGTGAGCACTAACCCAGCACTGTAGAGAATCCTTACACATAGAAAAGGAGGAAGGTATCAGCTATCAGAATGCAGGAAAGGTCAACTTTTAATGGGGATACATAAACACAGGAGAACTGGGAACGACTCCATCATGTCCTGTGTAGTGATGTAGAAAATTCCTGATACTAATCTGGAAGAACAGAACAAACACCCCAAGCAATCAGAAAACAACCAACAAAGTCATGGGAATCCATAAACAACTCTCAGTAATAAACTTTAATGTAAATGAACTCAATTCACCAACAAAAAGATGCAGACTTGCAGACTGGATAAACAAAACAAAAAACAATAACAAACAAACAAACAAAAACTAGATCCAAACATCCATTGTCTCTAAGGTAAACATAACTATTGACTGACAGTCTGAGAGTCAGTGGATAGAAGACCATCTATTAAGTGAATGGAAGCTGAAAACAAGCTGGTGTTGCTATTCTTATCTGAAAAAGTATACTCAAAACCAAAATCACTCAGAAGAGATGAGGAAATTAACTACAGAGCAAGAAGCAGAGAAATTCATCTAGAGAGTTTAATAATTATAAACATTGTGGCTATGAATGTCATCAAATAAACACTAATGCACATCAGATGTCCAATAGGTTCTTACACAATAATACTGGGTGATTTCAATACCTTACTACCACCTCCAGATAGGTCATCAAAATTAAAAATTAACAAAGAAATCTCAGAGTTAAACCATACCACAGCTCAAAGAAGCTTAGCAATTATGTATAGAGGATTCTGTCAAACAGATACAGAAATTCTCCTCAGGGTCCCATGGAACATTCTTCAAAATAAACTCATGTTCGAGGCCAGAAATCAAGTCTTACCAAATACGAAAGAATCAAAACAATGCTGTGTATCTTATCAGAGCATAGTGCAATAAAGCTAAAAAATCGACAGAAACCACACAAACATATGTACACTGAAACATAATAAACTAAGATATAAAGCCCACCCCAGCTCACCCCACCTTTCTTACCCAACCACCATAGTGTTCTTTTTTGTTCAGTCCTTAAAGACTAATTGGCATTGCTCAAATACTCGTGGCTGTGTGGTCGTCAGTGCAGAGCGGTCAGCTGACCAGAGAAACTCTCTTCTCCCAGCAGCTAACACTAAGAGGATGAGAGATGGCATGGGGGAGGGTATTACAGATCCAGTGAAACTCGGGCAATCACCAGGGAGTACTTTGAAAAGTTATATTCCAAAAGTGTAGAATAAACAGACAAAGTCCCAGCCATAGATTACTCACCAAAGTTGAGTGAAAAGGACACAAGCAAGTTAAACTCATCCGTTACGATCAATGAGATTTGAAACATTATTATGAAAGCCAGAGGACTGGACAGAGTCACTGACAAATTCTAACAAACTCATAGAGAAATGCTAAAACCAATCAATGCTCTTTAAATTGACCCATAAAACAGAAACGGAAGGAACATTACTCACTCCACTGTGTGAAGCCCAATATCCAAATCAAATGCGGACATAAAAGCAAAACCTATAGACCCATTTCTCTGGGAAACATAGATGCAAAAATTTTCAGTAAAATTCTCGAATACTGAATTCAGGAATACACTAAAAAGTTCACACACCATGACCAAGTTGTTTTCAAACCAGAGATGCAAAGTTAACTGAGCAGATACACAAATAAATAAACAACATCATACATCAATTTAATGACAGAAATTATCTGATCATCACAATCTTGGCAGAAAAGGACTTTGTTAACCAAAATCCCATATCCCTTCCTGATAAATGTCCTGGTGACACGGGGAGTAGAAAGGATATATATCAACAAAATAAAGCCTATATATGATGAACCTGTAGCAAACTTACCTCTAGTCAGCCTAAATGCAGAAATACTGAGTGTATTTTCTCTAAAACCTAAAATGTGATGAAGACATTCACTCTGTTCCTCTTATCCAATATAGTGCTCAAAGTCTTAGAGCAAGAAGACAAGGAAGAAGAAAACAGACATGAAAAGAAGTAAAGTTATCCTATCTGGGGAATCATGATCCAATGCTTACGACTCCAACTACTTCGTCAGAAAGCTCTCAGAGTTGATAAATACTTTCAGCTAAATAGTATGATACAAAATTGGCAAAAATCAATAATTTTTATATCCCAATAATGAATATGCCAAGAAAGTAGTTAATGAGTAAGTAAAATCTTATAATAGCATAAAATACCTATGAACCCTGTTTACAGAGTGTCAAAATTAATATTATGAAATGGCTATATTACCAAAATTGGTATGCATATATTATGCAAACTATTTCAGAATTCCAATGGTGCTGTTCACAGAAATAGTGTAAAAAAAAATCCCCAAAATTCATATGGAAGCATAAGAGACCCTATGCAGAAAGGATAATGCTAGAGGCACCACAATACCTGAATCCCAAGTTATCTTACAGAGCCATGGTAGCCAAACAACATGCTAGTGGTAAAAAAGTAGGCACGTAAATCGGTGGACTTGAACAGAAGACCCAGAAACAAACTTACATAGATAACTTTTGACAAGGATGTCAAAAACATATAATGGGAAAAAAAATCTTCTTTAACAAATGGTCCTGGGGAAACTAATTTCCACACATAAATAATGAAGCTGTTACAGATCCGTATAACTTTCCCTGGGCTCACCTCACCTCAGCTCAATATGATGAAAGCACTCTCTATCAGCAGGACCAAAAACTGTGAAATTATAGGACATCCCAAGAAAAACACTTTAGAGATGTGGGCAGAGCCAAGGACTTTGTAAAGAAGACTCTACTAGCACAGGACGATCCTTAAGAAGACACTAATGTGACTTCCTCATAGCAAAGGGAGCAGTCACCAGAGGGAAGAGATGCCTGCATAAATAATGGTGAAAAACAAACAGGCAAATAAACAAAACACTTTGTGTCAACTACAAGTCAGAGAGAGATTTGGCATATATAAAAAAGCGCAAAGATTAACCTTCCAAAAGCAAATGACCTGACCAACAAATGAGCGGATGAACTGGACAGACAGTCCTCCAAGCGGGAAAATGGCCATAAAGTGCTCAACATCCCCAGTCGTCAGAAAGTGTAAGTTGATACTGTTCTGAGACTCCATTTCACCTCATTCAGGATGGCCATCATCAAGAAAGCTAATGACGGCAAGTGCTAGTGGGGATGTGGAGAAATGGGAACCCAGGTACACTTCTGGTTTGAATGCAAACTTGTACAGTCTCTATGAAAACCATATGCAGGCTTCCCAGAAATAAACATAGATCTACCACATGACCCAGCTATACTACTGCTGGCTATCTACCCAAAGGACTCTACGTCTACATACCACAGAGATCCTTGTACAGCGTTTATTGCTGCACAATTCACAACACCAAGGAAATGGAACCATCAACAGATGAATAAAAAAGTGTAATACATATACATAATGGAATTTTATTCTGTGGTAAGGAAAATTCAATCATGACACCTGCACAAAAGTTAATATCATTAGGTTAAGTGAAACAAGACAGACTCAGAAAGGTATGTTGCATGAGTTCTCTCATAATATGGACCTACACTTAAAAGTGAATGTGTGTGTGTGTGTGTGTGTATTTCTAAATCTAGGTCCATATTATGAGAGAACTCATATGTGTGTATGTATATGTATATACACAATATGTATATACATAATATACATATTGTATATATACATATATGATATATTATATGTGCATGTATATATATAGTATGTATATGTGTATAATGTGTGTATATGGTGTGTATATACATAGTGTACATGTATATATGTATGTGTCTATATATACATATATTCATACATACATATATATATATATATATATATATATATATATATTGTATGTGTACTTATATGATGTGTGTGTATAGGTCATGAAACTAGAACGTGATCAAGAGAGGGAGGAAGAGGTCTTAAGCAAGGGGAAGAGAAGGGTACTGAAATGAAGTGTAAGGGCGGCTGGGGGAAGGGAGCTGGCTAGGGGTGGGCAACAGGGCAGTGTTGGAGGGGACTGGGTTAGAAGCAAGCACATGTATAATGTTGTCAGACTGATCAGCAGCCTCCAGGACAGGATTTCCTGCCACTTTAAATCCCATAGGGGACCAGGACTGCACAGGGAGAAAGGAGCGGAAGGTCATGCCTCTCCAGCACTGAAGCAGGAAACTGGGCTGTGCTTGAAAGAGAACTACCTCAATACTCTGCTTAATAACAAACAACAGAGGACTATTTACACTACTAATCCTACCTGTCTATGCAATATCCAAAGAAGCCAGACAAAAGGGCATTGAGCAGTAGCCCCACCTGAAGAACAGTGCACATAGCCCCATGCACAGGGCTCTGTTCTCTATGCAATTTCTATTATTAGGAAGCTCACAAACAGAAAAGTTGGGAAAGACCCAAGCAATTAGAAAAAAAAAAGCCAGCTGCAAAGAGAGCGAGGTGATGCCAGCATCCACTCTTTCCTTAATCCAAATATGGGTGGCTCTTCACATCTGGCCAGGTGTGCTCACCTGAAAGGCCATGTATATAGATGGTGACTCAATTAATTTGAACAAGTCTGGGAATTGTCTTTGTAAAAGCCCTGGGACAGGGTCAGTCTTGTGTCATGCTGAGCAGGTAAGCGATGGCTCTGAGGGTCCCCACATCTTCATCTGACAGGATGGCGCTTGTGTGATCACAATTCTACTGCAGTAACCCGTCCATATCACACTGCGCTCCAGGTTCCCCCTCTGCTCTTCCAAGCAGAAGTAGGGCTATGCTGGCAAGTGGGGAGGGTGCAGTTTTTGAGGCAATGCACCTAGCAGCAGTGTGGCTCTAAGCCACACTAAGAGGCCCGGAGAAACCTGAGCCTGTGCTCAAGTTTCTTCTCCAGCACTTCTCCCTCTGGGGGACACTGCAGGCTATCAGGCTTGCTCTGATCCCTTAACCATGGCTCAATACCAGGGGCTGCCGCTGGACTCATATTTGTGCCATGGAACATACCATCAGACCAAGAACACCATCTCCTGGTCCCTCAACACTGGGTCAAGTCTTCTGCCTTCCCCTCTGGATACATTTAGAACTCCATAATCTTAACCTTTAAAAGCTACTAAACTATTTTAAAGAACTGACTCACGGCACTTGTGAAGAGTACAAATAATGGCAAAAAATCCTTAGGGAAGATATCTTGGTTCCTTTTGAGTGGAGGAACTGGCATCTGTAGGTGGCATGTGTCTTATAAGAAAGAAAATGGCATTCGAACAGCCCACAAATTGTCTCTGTTCCACTCCCTCTCCATCCCAGGTGAGGTCACACACAGGTGCACACACACATGCATGTGCACACGTGCTCATGTATACATATACACAACAGCTTACCTGACAGGTGTGTGATGAACTGATTCGACACGATCAGACAAGATAATTACCTAAATAATTTGATGGCATTGTAGAACTAATTAAATACCGAAGGGGAAAAACAGTTACCTCCTAACGTCATTGAGAATAAAAGTAAATATATTATCTAAGCTTCAGTTTTGGTTCCTAAAAATGTTTCAACACATCAAAAACTCAAGTAACATCTGGAAAGTAAAACATACATGCTACATATATTTTCATCAAATACATATGTAAAGAAACTTGTCTTTTAAATAGCTAAAATTAAGAAGATGAACAAAAGCAAATATTTAGAGAGTGAAACAAGACAGTATTTTGTATATTTTTTAATGAGAAAATAGACAGATAAAACCAAAATTTAAAAAGTTCTAGGACTTTCTTATGCAACTAAACATTTGCCTACTGTGTTGAAAAGTGATTTTAGTTTAAAAAACATTCCAGTAGGTGTGTGTGCACGTGAGAGCGTGGTGTGTGTGCGATGTGCTGTGTGTGTGTGTGTGCGTGTGTCTCTGTGTGTGTGTGTGCATATGTGTCTGCATTCTTGTGTGTGAAGGCCTGGGGACAACTTTGGGTGTCATCCAGGGAACATCATCTGCTCTCTTAGACCAGGCTCTCTCCCTGGGCTGGAGCTCTCTAGCTGGTCCAGGCTGGCTGGCCAGCAAGCCCCAGAGAGCATCCTGTCCCAACTCCCCAGCTCTGGCATTATAATTACATACATTTTTACGTTGGTTCTGGGGATAAAACTCAGGTCCTTGGCAAGAACTTTAGCAACTGAGCCATCCTCCCAATGACTTCTAAGTATGACTCAAGGGCAATGAAAACTATATGCACAAAAGAACTGTGTAACATGTTCGTCCAAACCATATTAACAAAACAGACAAAGCTTGAAGTGACCTGAGTGCTGTCTTAGGCAGAGTTTCTACTGGTGCAAGGAAACACCACGACTAAAAACAAGTTGGGGAGTAAAGGGTTTATTACAACTTCTACTATGGTCCATCACTGAAGGAAGTCAGGACAGGAACTCAAACAAGGCAGGATCCTGGAGGCAAGAGCTGATGCAGAAGAGGTCGTGAAGGAGTACTGCTTACTGGCTTGCTCCTTATGTCTTGCTCAACCTGCTTTCTTGTAGAACCCAGGATCACCAGCCCAAGGATGGCACCACCTACCATAGGCTGGACCCACCCCCATCAATCACTAATTAAGAAAATGCCTTCCAGATGGATCTTAGGGAGTCATTTTCTCAGTTGAGGTTCCCAACTTTCAGATAACTCTAGCTTCTACTAGGTTGGCATAAAACTAAGCAGTATAAATCTCCATCAGTAGAAGAATGAATAAACAATCTACAATAGTTACAGAATGGAAAACTAGCAATAGAGAAAGGAATAACTGTGTTTCTATCTCTGTAACATGGGTAGACCTCAAAACCTGTTCTGATGAACAGCAGACATCGGGATACATTGTATCCCGTTTCATTCATTTAAAGTTCTAGGAAGAGAACAAGAACAACAAAAGAATAATCTATGGCAGGAAAAACATCAGGACTATAGTTGCTCTTGAATGACAGGCACAAGGACTATTTGGGACAAGGAATGACAGACTTCCTGGAGTGATGTAAATATTTAATGCCTTGAAAGGGACTTGAGGTGCACAGGTGTTTGCAAATGTTAACACCGATCACATATTTTCTGATACGTAAATTTCCCTAAGAAAAAAAAGAACACTAAGCACTAATGATATTCATGCTGAAGTATTTGGGGGAAAGACTACTGATACCAAACACATGTTTAAAATGCATTCAAAGGGCTGGAGAGATGGCTCAGCAATTAAGAGCGCCAACTGCTCTTACAGAGTTCCTGAGTTCAATTCCCAGCAACCACATGGAGGCTCACAACCATCTTTAATGGGATCTGATGCCCTCTTCTGGTGTATCTGAAGAGAGCAATGGCATACTCATATACATAAAATAAATAAATAAAATTTTAAAATGCACTTAAAATCACAATTAATGGATGGTGAGAATGTGTCAATAAATAGATAAATAATAAAGCAAATTCAGTAACATATCATCGGTAGAATCTAGTGTGTTTGAGTACTCACTACAAAATTCTTCCCATTTGTTTTGTAAAACTTTTTCATGAAACAGGTTAGAAAACATTTTTTTTCAGCTGCATAAAACCATCATTTTTTAAAATAATTTATTTATTTTTTCTCAAAAGACCATTATTTTTATGAAAGTAAATTTCTTAGATCACTGTACACGCAAAAGGAAAAGGAAAGATTGTTTTAGAAAGAAAAAGTTCAAGGCTTTTGCAAGTATCCCCAAACCCTGATAAAAGTAGCATTTGACACATGGAAGCAAATGAAGTTTTCTCCTCGTGCTGCAGAGGAAAAGGCGTCTCATTAAGCTCCAAGGGCCCAACCATACCTGAATGTTTTACGAAGGACCACAACCTGCCCATCCTCCACCTCCGGATAGTTGGGTTCAAGACATTTCTCTTATTATGAAAACAGTTTGCCAAACTCTAATGGGCTTTGAAATCAAGCCAGAAGATTCTCCGGACCCACGACCACACCCTGCTCTATAGAGCTCCCCCAAGAGCCTCTGAGAGTTATTTATATGAGTTTCTTATCTCTTCTCCAAATCTGAATCCAAGCTTTGTTCTGAGGAGATGCTCCACAAATGTCCATTGAAGGTCACTTTCCATAGGTCAAAAAGGGGCCACACAGGCAATACTGTCGCCTGTCTTCATAAAAATTCAAAGCCATTAAGAGACTCTTATTTACATTGGCAAAATACTATGATGATCGAGATTGCACAAGGTCAAATTTGACCCTCGAAGTCATAAAACAACACAGTCCAAGGGCAGTCTCGGGGACACAGTGGGTACTACTCATTGCTGTGTGATTTGGAGAAAGTGATTTGCCACCTCTGTGTCCCATATTCTTTTTCTATACAATGAAAATGATATATATTCTTCATTAAAGAAAAAGATTCATTGAGGGGCTGGGGAGGTGGCTCAGTTGGCAAAGTTCTTCTATATAAGCATGAAGCCCTGAGTTCAACCTGCATAATCCATATAAAAAAATCTGGGTATACTCCTTGCTACTTGTAACCCCGTAGCTGGGGAGGTAGAGACAGGTGAATCCCGGTGCCACACACACTAACTCATGAAGTCATCTCACATGATAACAAGCATCCAATGCATGTTAGCTAATAGCTATTATTTTTTCCTATGAGGGCACCTGTTTCTAATACACTGATAAAATACTAAGTATGATAGAGGTACCACAAATACAACTAGAAGAATTTAATAAATCATGGCTATTTTTGTCTTTTAAAAGCCTCACCTCCTAGGTTCTCAGGCCAAAAACTTAAAAATCCAGTTTTAAGTGTAGCGCGTCTAAGCACAGCTTTTGGCATTGCATAAGTGATCTTATGTTTTTCTTGTCTGCTTCCACGCCTGGCACTAAAGACCCCTGCCCCAAACCATTCCTGAGAAGTATGGAGAACACACATGTTCAGCAGTTCTGGTTTGAACCTGAAATGACCTCTCAGGTTCATGTTTTGAATGCTTGTCACTTAGTTAGCCGTGCTGATCTGACAGGCTGGAGAACCCTGAGGAGGTGGAGCCTGACTTCACAGAAGTGGGTCACAATGGTGTCTTTGAAGGTCATAGGCCAGCCCTCCTTCCATCCCTTTTCCTGGTCTACCATGATGTGAACAGCAAGTCACATTCTCGATGTCACAGACTGAGTGGCTCTGCCACATCTACCCAGAAAGTATGAGCCAGCCTAAACCTCTCTTTACTTAAGTTGATTCTGACGGGTACTTGGTCACAATGGCTCAGTAGTAACTAACACCGCAGTTTTCTCCTTTTTTGGAATTCCTAGTAGCAGGAAAGTCAGCTTCTCTGTTCACCAGAGCAGGCATGATCCAACGTAGACTATAGGACTGTCATCTTACATCCGCCCTCTTATCTCTGGGCTCTACAATTATGTCGTGGCAAAGCTGAGGAGGTAGCTCAGTAGGTGATGTGCCTGTCACACACGCATGAGGACTTGATATCTGGATCCCCAGAAACAATGTAAAAAGCCAGACATGGTAGAACTTGTCAGTACCTCCAGAACCAGAGGGGTGGAGACAGGCAGATTCCAGGGGCTTGTGGGTCACCCAGTCCAGCTGAAACACAGCGTTCCAGGCTCAGTAAGAGACCCTGCCTCAAAAAAAAAAAATAAGGTCCAAAGCCATTGAAAAAGGCAACTGATACTGACTTTTGGCCTCTACATATATGCACACACACGTACATAATACACTACACACACAGACACAATGTAATGGAAAAGGGATTGCAGAAGTAGCAAAAGCAAGCAGTAAGAAAGGTAACGGCACAGATCATAGATTAGCCTGAGGGTCCACCTAACCACAGGAGCGCCTGGACACCTTCTCTGGCTCGAAATTTTATAAGTCCACCCTCTACAAGTATATTGATAAGAAACTGTAATCAATGACCCAACCAAGCCCTCATCTAAATTACTAAAAAAGTCACAATAATCAATATCTAATTGACAAAATAGCAAATGTTACTACTAAGAAAATATAAAGACACAACGCACAGACGGGTTAATTTCTTCAGCGAGACAAATTTCCATTAGGAAATGCCTCTATCAGACTCTTTATCGTGACAGTATAGTGGTGCAAATGAATGGCCAGAGCACAACCGTTGTCCACTGAGACCAGACAGCTCAGCTCGTCCTGATTTTGAAATTGGACGCCTTACTGATGTGAGTCACCCGAGTGACGCAGGACAGATTTAATCAAAGTGTTCAGTGTCGCTTCTCCAGTTCTGTCAGGAGACATTAAAAAAAAAAATCTCTCATCATAAATTCAGTACTTTTTTTTTCTATTCAAATCCTAAACTCAAGAAAATAAGTAAGCAAACAAAGGTGCTCACTTGACTCGAAAATAGGTGAGTCCTTCCTCCTCGAACTCAGAGAGTTCGCTGTCCTGTGGGAGAGAGCGGAAAGCAGGACAGACAAGACAGACAGCAGCTTTAACAAACCCACTGGCAAAGCGTCTGTGCCCAGACCTTCTTTCTTTCTCTCATGGCTACTTTCCACAATTCCAAACTACCTCGTAGTCTTCACACTGGAGGCTGTTCACACTTTTTATGTTTTGTGAAAAATAATGGGTTTTAAAATATTTGATGACTATATTAAACTTATATTTGACAGTCTACCTTCCCAAACAGATCACCCAATACGAGACAGCTTTACCTGACGGGCTCGTCATCATTCGGGTGTCAAACTGAGACTGGACTCACTACAGAGACAGTGCTGCCTAGTCTATGTCCAACAGGCCTTCTTCTACTTAACTAGCATGTCTGGGAGCATGGAGTGAGGTTTTGGGTGCTGATGTCATCAGCACAACTTCTCAAGCGCACTGTGGGTAGCATCTAAAATACCAAGAAGCATGGCAGACTAGCCATCATTTCCTGTATATTTGACCTTACTTTAAAGATGTTTGGCTAATTACATACAAAGGACATCAGTGATATCTTCTAGTTGATTTATTTTTCAACTAGATTATAAGATGAGAAGGGTGAGGATTACATACAAACATATATATGTATACACACACACACACACACACACACACACACACACACCCTCCTTTTGAACCCCAGTGGCCTTCCTAAGTCCAGCTTGTCTGTCCATGATCCCAGATGTGAGCCCATGAGTTGTATTTAGATGTTACTGTCTTAGGCTAAGGAAGATGTATGTCTTGTTGGCTGTGCTTCCTGTTACCTGCTCCCCCTGCCTCCCCCAGTCATTGCTTCTCTGTCTTCCGACTCAACATATAATGACAATCAAAGTTCAAGTTTGGTAGAAGCCAGGCCTCGCCGAAAGACAAACAGCCAAACATTCACTCGACTGTTGCAGCATATGATAGATTTTCTGAGATCATGGAAAAGTTGACATTTGCTATACCTTTCTGTCAGATAATAACAAAATAAAGACCATATGCCAAGAGTCTCGGCATCAAGTCCTTCACCTGATGTTGACCTTCTCTTGGCCCGTGGTATAGGGCTTAAAAACAACAGTCTTCCAAAGTCCATCTGCACAGCTCCTCCTCAGAGAAGCATCTTCTACCAATTCCCTCTCAGTGTGGTTTTGTAAGAGGCACGGAAAGTCGTTAGTCAACATGGTTAAATAATGCCTTCTGTAAAATCCCCACAAAATGATCCTATAAACTGTGGTACAGTACAGATGAAACAGAGAGAGTTTACAGTCACAGCTGGTCACAAGTCCACTAACTGTTGCGTTGTGCAAGTCACTCTGCAGATTCAAAGCAGCTACAGCCAGTAAGCCAAGCCTTCATTTTTATCATGAATATTTAAAGGGCCAAGCAATAGAAGGAAACTTTGCTGATGTTAGTTTCCCTAGATATCACAACAAAGTCTCACTTATTGAAGGAGGTACCGAGCCCTGGGAACTACCAATAATCTTTGAGTGGACACTTTCTGTATGTATGAGATTTCAGTAGTTTTTCTGAAGTAATAGCCAAGCTGTTTCTATACAAAGTTTGTTTAAACTATAACTCAAGCTCATTTCTGTAACAAAAGCAAACTGCTTACAAACTGGATTTTCTGAGGAAGTATACAAACTTCCTAAAATATATGTAGATAAAAGACCTTGGGCTACGTTGTGGTATATACTTCAGCAGTGCCAACTTTCCCCCATTCAGCAAGGACTATCTGTGCCAACCAAGTTCACGGTCGGCTTACCTATGCATAGTGAAGTTAAACACAGTCCTTATCTTCCTGGTATACAGATCTCGGAGAGCAGAGAAAACATGAGTTGGTAAATCATGTTATCAGAATGAAACCTATCCAAAGCTTTGAAGAATTCAGCAGATTAAAGGTACCCTCAAATGACAAGAGAAATTGTCCATTTCCTCAGTGATGGACCCAACCAGCTCAAAATCCAGGTGCCAAGTGGTGTTTCAGAGATGTCCAATACACATGTTGAGATTGACACCTTAAAAATCCATCCTTACTGGAACTAGCAAGTCAAGAAAGAAATCCAAGGGGAACACTATCACAAGATATTCCATCTTCTACTGAAACTCAAGGATATATCTAGCCAGGGCATAAACAGTCTCACAGGTCGGTCATTTTTCTCTTGCTTCCTGGGAAATTCCACGTTTGGGGGGTTTAGCAGTAAATTCTTAATAAAACATAGTCTTAGACTGGAAGCCAGTAAGGATTTTTTTCTTCCATGATTTCTTTTTCAATTGAAGCCATGTCTTTTACTATTTTATAGAATGCATGAATTCATTATTTCCAGGTATTGCTTTTTCAAGTACAAAACAAACTAACAAACAAAAAACTCAACCGGCCCTTCAAAAATAATGGTCTTATCAAGGCACAAATATCATTCATTTATATTTCATTCTTCCATTTATACCCCACTGATTCAAAAAGTATAAATGGAAGAGGCTATCATTCAATACTGATGACCTAATGTCATAAGTATCCCCCTCCTACTGAGACTTATGGGTCACTTGGTACCAAATTCACACCCAATTCCTAATGGTCATATTTTACTGTCAACTATGGTTGCAGCAATGTATTTAAAAGATGCCAACCAGTGATTCAGCAAGCATTGAACATGAAAATCTCCAACATCATTAACTGAACTCAGATTGTCAACAGACACCAAGAGGATATCGGGTGGAAGTCAAGGCTTCCCTGGTCCCAAGTTTCAAAGGATGGAAAGCGGGATGAGGCAGGGCCCTGTGATAGGATATTGGGATGGGGCGCTCCCTCATTCAGTGTCTAGGGCTAACTAAGCAGGGCACATCTTTTTGCCAAGAATCTTGGCAAGGGTCTGAGTCCCTGTAGGAGCTCACAGAAGACCAGTGAAGGCCGCTGGCTAACCAAATTTACCCTGGGCAAGAGATGCCCTTGGCTGAATTCACACATGCTCATCTGTTGGCTTTAGTCACTCCTCAGAAAAAGGCAATAGAGAAATATTTGACTTTGTCCTCACAAAATCATGTCATGGAAGCTTCAGGGTTATCCTCAAATAAATTCAGATTAAAAAAAAAAAAAGCGTGTGGCCGTTCTTGGTGGCGACCACATTACTTGTACAGCTGGAAAGCAGATTTGTAAGAGGCCAAAGATTAGACAAAAGGCAGGAGCTGGCGACAGACAGACATGGAAATGGTTTTAAGTGATTAGGGTTTCCCAGTTCCAGTTTTCTCTGTTCTCATGATGATTCCGATCCCTGTGGCTGCTTATCAAATCCCTAAAGGTCTGAAAACCATGTAGAATAAGAGGGTGGGGGGAGAAGACCCTGAAACTTTCCTAAACTGCAGCAGCAGACCTAGGGTCGCCAGGGCGCAGGGGGCACCCTGGGGCGGCGGCCACCCCCTCCCCGCCACAACAAAAGGGCCAGGCTCAGCCTTCGCGCTGGGACTCCAGGACTGGAGCTCCGGGGACCCCAGAGAGGGAAGCAGAGGGGGACAGCCAGTCCCAGGTCTCTCCCTCCCGTGGCGGGGAGAGGGGGGCGATGGAGCCGCGTGTCCGAGTCATGCATAAAGGAAAGCATCTCGGATGTAAGCCGAAGAGTCACCAGCGGCTGCCACCCAGGAGGCAGCCAGGGCAGCTGGTGCCACCCAGATCCCCGGGGAGCATCTGCGCCGCGGCCCCAGCATGTTCCCCGGGCGGCGCCGCCCCCCGGGTATCGCGACGTGGGGGGCTGCGGGACCGCGGTGCAGGTCGAGCCGCTTGGGCCTCCGCCACAATGCGGCCCGGGTCCAGCCGCCACCGCTGCCGCGCCAGGCCCGGGCGCGACACAAAAGCGTCTCCCCCCACGGCCCCGCCACCGCCCACCGACCTTGGGCTCCCGCGCCGGGCTCCCGCAGCGTCTTGGTGACCGCCTTCCAAACGTGGCAGCCGAGCAGGCAGAGCAGCAGTGCAGCGGACCTGCTCATCTCCGCGCCGCGGGCGCCGCGGGCCGCTCGGGCTCGCCACGCTCGGTCACGGGCGGCCAGGCGCCGCGCCTCCCTCCATGGCGCTGTGGCTCCGCGCGCCCCGCCAGCCGCCGGATTGGCCGGGGCCCCGCAGCCGGCCGCTCCCTCCTCCGCGCCCCGCGCCGGGCTTCCCCCGACCGCCGCGGCCGCTCCGCCGGCGCCTTAACCTCTTCCTGCCCCGCCCCCAGCCCGCGGGAGCGCACGGGCCCCGGGCCCGTGGTGCCACCTGGTGGCCGCCGCTCTGCGGGAGTCCCCGGCGCCCCCGGACCCCCGCGCCTTGGGCTCCGTGGCTGCTGTTCCCTGCAGCTGTTCCTGCAGACCGGAGGCCTTCGACGTCACGCTGGGTTACCTGCGGGTCCACGGGAAGCGTTTGAGTCTAGGGTGTGACCTCTCATCCTGCAGCTGTCCAAGCCACTATCCTCTGACTTCCCCCAGGGTAGATGTGACAGCCAGACTTACAGGTCAAGGGTAACAATACCTAAGGTTGACTGCAGAAGATCCAACACCACTGGTTCAGTCCTGCTTGTATAGCATTAAGAGGGAAGGGGTGAAGAGTTTTCACTGATAGGGGCCCGTAGGTGATTTCTCCCCTCTCCACCTTTGTTTATTAAAGAAAAAAATCTAATGGCGTGTTAAAACACAACAGCAAAGACTATTTAGGAGCATTGCAATAGGGACTGTTACAGTGGAATTTTATAGTGGGGGTGCTATATTTTGCTCACTCTCGACTCAGCAGGGACAAACAATCGTTTATAAGCAAGGAGCTGTGTGTGTGTGTGTGTGTGTGTGTGTGTGTGTGTGTGTGTCCTATGGTGACAATTACCAAGATGAAGCACTGGGGATAGGGATCCAGCTAAAGTTATCCAGGAGGATTCTTACTGAAAGCAGGTCAGGATACTCACACACCACTTGTAGGGCAGTGGAGCATGACCACTCGGGACAGATATCTAGAGTGGATATCCACGATGGGAGAGCAGGCTGGCTAATACTAAATGTTATAAGAGGGGGACAGATGGACCCAAGAGATGAGAAACCTAGTACCTGAGAGAATCTTTGTCACAGCCTAGGATTGGTTTGGCATGGTGTCATATGTTTGTGATACCAGTACTCAAGCCAAGGTTAGGCTGAGACGCAGGGAGACATTCTATTTTCATAGAATGAACATGAAACATGAAAGGTAGAGAAAGCTAAGGAACCCGATCCAAAGCACACAGCTGGGCAGTGGCTGTGGTGGCTAGTTTGAATGGCCAACTTGACAGTCGAGAATCATCTGGGAAGGAAGGCTCAAGGGCTGGGGTGGAGTAGTCTAGGTTGGCCTATGACAGAGGGTCTCAACTTGTGGGCCATGACCCCTTTTGGGTTGAACAATCCTTTCACAGGGTACACCTAAGACTGTTGGAAAAGTTACGTTATGATTCATAACAGTAGCAAAATGACAGTTATGAAGTAGCGATGAAACTAATGTTATGGTTGGGGGTCACCACAACATGAGGAACTGTATTAAAGGCTCACAGCATTGGAAAGGTTGAGAGCCACTGGCCTATGAGCATGCCTGTGGGAGACTATCTTGATTGTGTTAATTGAGGTAGGAAGATCTGCCCAGTGTGGGTGGTACCATTCCCTAGGCAGGAGAAGTCTGAACTGTGAAAGAGCAGAGAAAATGAGCTGAGTGAGTGTGCATGCCATCCAGTGCTCTCTGTCCCTGATTATGGGTGTGATGTGATGAATCCCTTCAATTTTCTGCCACTGTGGTGTCCCTGCTATGATCAACTATAACCTGGAACTGTGGACCCCTTTCCCCATAAACAAAACAAACAAACACAGTAGCAGAACATTCTAATAAAAATCAGTTCTGTTCCAAACTTAAAGCTCTTTGCCCAAATTTCTAGACTGCCTTTAGTCAAAAAACATCCCCATCAACATGGTAAATTCCCTATCTATTGACCTAGTCTTGTCCATATGTTTCTCCATAAAATCCTCATGCCCACCGATTTCCCTCTAATGTATCCCAACTCGCAGTACAGTAACCATCATGGTCCCCCTGCACTGAAGAAAATCTTCTCCAGGATCCCTGCACGCCTAGAGATGCTTCCAGGACATGAGTCCAGAAGGAGGCTCATTATTGTGACTGTATTGATAGTTCATTAAGTGATGGTAGGCACTGCACCAGAGAGAGACTAAAGGATGGTGCTTGCCCAGTTGACTTTTATAAATAAATTCTTACAAAAACTAGGAGATGCCAATGCCCATATGGGTTTTCTAGTTTCCTTTAGGACCCATGCTACAATACATATAAATTGTACAGCTGTACAGGTAACAATAATCAGGAAGGCAGAAGGAAACCCAGCTACTAGGGACAGCCTCACTGTCTCTCTTTCACTCTGGCATTACAGCTACCTTGCTGTTACTCCCTGTCCAACTCCTCGCTAAGAGGAAGAAATGAAAAGCACTCTGAGCCCTCAACTCCTGCTTGGTGCCAGCCTACAGGACAGCATACTGAGCAGCTAGAAGGCTGGGTGGAGGATGGATACTGTCAACAGAATAACTAAAAGGACACCTCTCCAGACCTGAAATGTAACCATTAAAATAACTCAAAGAGAGGCAGCAGCTTGATGGATAACCTGTTTACTGTGTGAGGTAAGAATACAATTCTGAATGTTAAAAGCTGAACTTGTTAACACTTATATGATCCCCGAGTTGTTAAGGCAAGATGGGAGGTAGAGACAGGTGAATGTCGGGAAGCTCATGATCAAGCTAGCCCAGGGTATAGAGCAAGGAAAACCAGGAGACCATGCAAGGTAGAAGGCAAGGACCCACACCTAAGGCTGGCCTCTGAATGCCACACACACCATGGTACCCTTGCCTACCCCCACCCCCTGACTAATTCTGAATTTGGGATGTTCTATGTGTATTTGCAAGCATATGTATGGTACATGTATGCATCATCCTTAGGTGTTATCTTTCTGGCCTTGTTTTTTGAGACAGGGTCTACTCACTGTTATCTGGAAATTACTCACCTGGCTAAGGTGGCTGGTCGGAAAGCTTCAGAGATCTCTATGTCTGTCTCCCTCAGGACATGCCACCACACAGCTCTGGGAACTGATTTTAGGTCCTTGTGCTTGCAAGGCAAGCACTTCACCAAATGCCAAAGTCATCTCCCTAGCCAGGGGATTCTAAATATATGCTCCTTGTTGGACTAGAGTATTTCCTCATACCGACTTCTTTGTTTGATATTGTTCCTCTTTTATAAATAATAATGAAAAAGTTACAAAATTTAGTTCTGCTCAATAACTTACCACAAATAGAACACAGGTCTAATCCATGTCTGTTGATCACGAGCTGCCTATAGCATGTCACCTCCAAGAACAAATTGAAAACAAATGGCTCATCACTGCCAGCAGTGTCCAAATGTCTTCATAACTCAGGTCGAGGGAGGTCTGCGGCTAGTTCTCAGTTTGCCGTCAGTGTCCATTTCTGGGTTTTGATGGTGTGCTACAGTTTGGGAAACTGTGGAAGGAGCACAGAAGTCCTTTGGTAATATCTTAGGAGTTTATTATGATTTCAAATAATTTTTCCAAGAGCAAACACATCTGTTCTACATTATTTTTCTAAGCTTCGGTATTCGCTCAGACCACTGGTGTGTGCGATGCTGCTGTGTAGTTCTAGAACATTTAAAGGAACAAGAAGTTGGAATAAAGACTCTACAGTCCTAAGTAAGGATGCTTGAATGTGCTGGTTCTTGTCAGTATCATTGTTTCTGTGTGTGTGTAACAAAGCTCTCATGGAGAGTCTGGCCTTTAAAGTCTGTGTACCTTTCCAGCCACACTGAAGTTTACATAGTTTCTAATCCCAGAAGAACCGTTTGGCGACTACCACCCCATCCTATTTTGCAAATGCTCCCGAGTAACAGAAAGAGGTTAAATGAGTTGCACTCTGCACCCTGCAAGCTGGTCCCCACACCAAACAGAAAGCCAGCCCAGAGAAGCATTCTCTCATCTCATGGATATTTTCCAGTTACTTGGGTGGGAGGCTAAGAAAACACAAATTCAGCACCATTACACAAGCAAATACATTTGCAAATCATGCATCTGCCATTATGTAAGAATGAAATAATCACACTTATCCTTTACTGGAATAAAAGAAGTTGTTTTTACCTTTTCCTCATGTTCCGATCATCAGACAACCCACTCAGCAACTGCAGGGGGAAAAAAGTCCTCAAGAGGGTGTGTTTGCCGAACAATGGGAGTCGGGAGTGTTCTTTCCTTCTAGATCTTTTCCTGTTGCTTTTATTAAAATTGCTCATTGTTTGAGTAGAATGACTTATGACTGTACTTACTTGAAGTCGCTTGAGTGTGCAGTATTTTATTTCAGTTTTTGAGACTGGTGCCAAAAGGCAGCAAGCTACACGCAGAACTTTTTCCTGTCTCGATTTTCCAGAGACCTTGACTTTCCAACTGCGCACCAAGGTTTCTGAGCCTAAGCTTATTTGGACTACCAAACCTTTTCCTGGCGCTGGTGCCCCTGTGGTGGGATTTTAATTGTCTGTGTCTACACTGAAAGCTGTTAGACTGTTTCCATTTCCCTGTCTCAGATCTCCCAGCCCAGAATCAGACGCTGCTGACAAATAGCTAACTAATTAGGAGCACTTGTGCAGGTTAGGAGGTGCGGTGGGGACAAGGACTGTTTGCTGGGATTCTTGTTACAGTTTAGATTAAAATGTACCTAAAGATAGGAATTGCAAGGGCTTAGCATTTTAGCCTAAACTCTTTTGCCAGCCATTAAAAAAAAAAAAAAGGAGAGGAGTGGAGAAGGCTGTGAATGTAGTTCAGTTAATAGAATGGTTGTCTAACATGTAGAAAGCCCTGGAGTTCATCCCCGTTGCAGAAAACTAGATGTGGTGGTGAGTGCTTTGAAGCCCAGCACTTGGGAGGATCACGAACACAAGGTCATTCTTGGCTACATGGTGAATATGAAACCAGTATGGGCTACATGAGAGTCTGTCTCAAAATAATTAGTTAAATAAATGAAAAGTAAGGGGGCATCATTGTTGGGGTGTTCTATATTTAGGTGAACCCTAACTTTCTTCTCTTGTGTCAGGATCAGCGTCTATATGTAAATCCTGTGATCTTCTAACAGAGTGTTTCTTTCCTAGACAGGCTATGACTTTCTTTCTTTCCCAGCCAGGGGAGGCATTCCATGCAGTAACACATTCTGGGAATGGATGCATGGGGGCAGCTTTGTGGGAGATGCTGTGACTATAGTCGTGGCCGATGATGTGAATCTCTGCTAGTGTGCCTGCAGGTCTCCATATACTGTTCTCCCTCCTGTGACCTGCAGTGACTAAAGAGTCTGGGATATTTCCCAGCTCCTTGATCAATAGGTTTTACCATTGGGAAAAGTGTTGTGGGGCTAGTGCCAATGGGGAACCACCTAGCTCAGCAGTTCTTTTCAGGTCAATGCTAGCTTCTGAAAGGCAAGGAGAGCTTTCTGGTTTTGTTTTTCTCTGACTTGCTGTCCCCAGCAAGGCGAGCTCAAAAGAAGAGGGACAGTGGGTGTTCAATATATATATATATGATATAGATCAATATATTTCAATGTATATATAACCTTAAAGAGGGCAGAGGGATAGCTTAGTCATTAAAGTGCTTGCTAGGCAAGCAAGAGAGCCTGCGTTCAATCCCTGGATCCTTCATAAAGAACTGAGTGAGATGTGCATGCTTATAATTCTAGCATTGGGGAGGTGGAGGCAGGGGAATCCATGGAGCTTGCTGGGCAAACAGTCTAGCCTACTTGGTGAGTTCCAGGCCAATGGGAGACTCTGTCTTACAAAACAAGGTGGGTCATGCTTGAGGAATGACAGCCCATGCACCTACCTGCACAAGCACCTGAATGTACAGGTGCACCTGCACACACATGAGCACATGCCACCTTCCTTAGGATCCTTGTGATTACTTTGTTTTTGCTATCATCTTCTAAATACCTGTTGTTCTGAGTTGATCTATATAATAATAAAATAAATTAATAACAACAACAACAAACAATAATAGTGTACAAGTTTGTGTGGGTGTGTGCATGTGTTTGTGCATGTGCCAGTGGGAAAGATGTTTGGTATCTCTCTCAATCACTCCACTTTTATTACATGCACGCTCATGTGTGTGCACATGCGTGTGTGTGTGTGTGTGTGTGTGTGTGTGTGTGTGACAGTGAACCTGAAGGCTGTTGATCCAACTTGACTGGCTGGCCGGCCAATGAGCACGAGCTCTCCCTGTTTCTGTACTCCAGTGCCAGGGTTAAAAGCCACGGCACCTGGCTGTAACATGGATGCCTGAGATCTGACCTTGAGTCTTCATGCTTACATGGTGGGTACTTTACTGGCCAAGTCATCTCCCAGGCCCCTGATAGTGCTTATTTGTTCATCTTCTTGTAATGAAAGGTAATGTCAGTCTGCTAACATTACCTCCATTAAAGTATCAACTCCCCGAGAGCAGGGATTTTGTTCATTACCATCTTTTTAGTACTAAGAAAAAAAAGTTTGGCACCAAGGATGGTGGGTGGGTAGCTGTCACTCTCTGGTGGTAGGAGCCCTTGGCTAGAGTGTCAGAAGACAGGTTCAATCTCCAGTACTGTGACAACACAGTCCAAACAAAACCTCATGAGCTGAAGTGGAAATAAAAATCTGAGCTTACAGTGAACACAACACGTCCTTCTCAATATTCTACATATACTATAGTTTTGCTACTCTGCAGGAATCAATAAACTGGCACGTGTTCATGCATCTCTGACAATGAATCCAAAGTTCAGATAGGAAAAGACAAGACAACAGGCTCGTTTTGAGCTCGTCCCACCTCCGAGGACGTCCACATCATTGCTCCCGTTTTCCCCCCTAAAGATTGATTTAATTTGTTATGACAATACATGTGTGTGTTGGTGTCTGTGCATGTCACATGTGTGACTGCTGGCAGAGTCTAGAGAAGGATGCTGGGTGTCCTGGAACTGGGAGTTCCATAAAGTTGTATAGTGAGAGACCAGCTCATGTCTTCTGGAAGTGCTCTGAACTGCTGAGCCATCTCTCCAGCTCCAAGATGTATTTTATATTTGTATTTGTGTATTTGTATTTGTGACATGTGTGCGTGCGTGCGTGCGTGTGTGTGTGTGTGCGCACACACACTCAAGCCCTCTTCAAGACCAGCAAGCACCTAGTCATTGCTACTCTTTAGAAATATTTCCTCAGTTAGGCAGGTACCATTGGCCCAGACTTGAGCTAAACCTGACATCCAGTTCTAAATGGAGCTAGAGATGGACATGTTAATTTTCACCTTTGGACCAAGCCTAAGTCTCATAAGCTAAGGGAGGAGTAGATTATTTTGGAAGATACTTTGTCTGTTATCAAATGGAGGAGGAATGATAGCAACACTGGCTAATGTCACAGTGTGCTGTACGCAAGGCATACTGGCAACTAACTCAGAGGGGCAGAGTGGAGCTATTCAGATGATAAGCCTTCATTCCAAACCTTAAAAGAAAATCTTTTGAGAGAGAGCAGCTTTTCCAACTGGAATTAACGAGAGAGAGGATAAAGCCAGCAGCTGTTGGCAGCGTCTTCCTTCCATGAGGTAAGAACTTAAGCCTGGACTTCAAGCAGAAGAGGCAGAAAGTGGGAGCCCTGCCCTTGAATCCAACCAACTTCTGAAGCTTCTCCTTTCTGGGATTTCTCTACATGTTAATTCGATAGTGTATTAGAGCCAATGTTTTTATTATGGGCTAAACTGGAACCTATCCACCATAGTTTTCTCTTTCGGTTTATCCACACACTTGCTTTTGTGTGCAAAGATTCACAACCTACCACCACTTGATGAGTTGTTTCTGGGTAAAATAGGAGAGTGTGTGTGTGTGTGTGTGTGTGTGGTGTGTATGTATGAGAGAGAGAGACAGAGAGAGACAGAGAGAGAGAGAAACAGAGACAGAGATCAGAGAGACACACAGAGAGAAATAGAGACACAGAGAGGTCATAGAAACTAGATATAATATTATAAATATTTCAGAATCAACCATGACTGGAGACTGCTTTCAAAGATGGATATCATACTAGCCAGTAAACATAAAACTCACCATAGAGAAGTTAATTAAAGATAATAAACAGGCAAAACAGGAAGCTGTGATTTTTCCTGTCTCCAAAGCTTCTGCTACAGAGGAAGGAAGGGCCAATCAACAAAGAACAAGGAACATAAGAATGGGAGGTTTGACTGCCAGGCTTGGGTGTTGGGCAGACAAAGAAGTAAAGCCATGCATTTAACCGTCAGTGGGAGTTCCAGATCACACCTGGGGTGAAGGGCAAGGGAAATAGGTTGACCTTGGTGAAGATCAGCTAGTGTAACACTATGCAGTGGATTTGTCAGTCGGTTTTCCCAAACAGCTTTTGGGGACCAAATAATGCATCACAAGATTTGAAGACTGAACTCAGTGCAGGGCTAGATCTAACATGGAGAAGAAGTTATGGAATGGGAGGAGCAGGATGTGGATGAAGGATTAAAGAGAGCATCCTTCCTCCTGTTAGAGAGTTAAGATGACTCCTGAGTTAACGTGTTCCAGGGTCTGGGGAGGTGTTTGATGAGTAAAGTGCCTGCTGTGGTAGGATCCCTAGCTCCATGTGAGACGCCAGGCACTGTGATGCATGCCTGCCTGTAATGCTGCCACTGGAGAGTGGACACAGACATCCTAGGGGCTCACTGTAGAGCAGGTCTAGTGGAGATGGCCAGCTCCAGGTTCAGTAAGAGAACTGTCCCCCAAAAAGGAGACGAGAGTGACAGAAGAATACAAGCAGTGTGAACCTCGGAGACTCCACACACACACACAGGATGAACACACCACAC
>NW_021604604.1:9777450-9816031 GCF_004785775.1 Grammomys surdaster | reverse complement strand
ACACACACATGCACCCAGGATGAACACACACACCACACATACACATACACACACACACACACAGGATAAACACACACACCACATACATACACACAGGATGAACACACACACCACATACACACACACCACACATGCACCCAGGATGAACACACACCACACACACACACACAGGATAAACACACACACACCACACACATACACTCAGGATGAACACACACACATAAGCACACATGTATACACACATGCACACATACAAATGCATGAACCAACGTGCTCCTCTCACATACATGCACCCAGGATAAACACACACAGGTACACACACACACACACACACACACACTTGAAAAAGAAACATGTTCTATTCCAAAGATTTCAGTAATATAACAGTATTGAGACTTGGAATAAAGTAATATTCCTCAGTGTAGAAAGATGCCAGAACTTTCTTCATGAATGAATCAGCTTCTTGTTACCAGACAGTGACAACTTAAGGGGGGTATTTCGCTCATGGTTTCAGAAAGATTTCAGTCCATTGGGGTGGAGAAGGGATGGGGGAGTGTGGTGGGGAAGGGAGGGGGAGTGTGGTGGGGAAGGGAGGGGGAGTGTGGTGGAGAAGGCGTGGGGGGAGTGTGTGGTGGCACTTGTTCACATGGCACAGACTAGGAAACAGAATAAATCAGGACCAGAAGCGGGTATAACCTTCAAAGTTCCATCCCTAGTGAGCTACTTCTCCCAACCAGGCCCCAATTTCCCCCAAATAGTCTGCACTGCCCCTAAAATTCAAAACAAGAGTCTTGCTGGCACATTTCAGATTCAAACTATTAGCAGTGGTTTTGTAAAGACCCAATGTCCTCTCAGAAGCAGCATCTTGAAAAATCGGTGTGAGGTACGGAGCAAGTTGGAAACCTACTCATACAGCTGCGAAATTGCACACATCATATTACATGATATGTGATCGGAGACAGAACAAGACTGGCCTCTGCTAAACACTGGGATATGGAAACGGGTCATCTGGTGTTTCCCAGGAGCATAACTAAGTCCTTGCCTCTCCCCCCATCAACTTGAACATAGCTGCTCACATCTGTTGGACAACTCCCCTACTGAGCACACCATCTGTCCCTGTGAAGGAAGAAAGAAGCTGTCTGGTTGAGGAACCAGCATACAGCCTCACAAGGGGCTCTGGGGGCCCATGTATGAGGTATGAACTACAGAGATCCTCCTCACTCCCAGTTGGTTAATGTTAAACTCACTGAGCCAAGGGTGAATGAGAGGTAAACTAAGCCTCTCCCCTACAGCCATGAAGTCAGTCCCTAAAATAAGGTCTAAGGTCCTGAGAGCTGGAAGGCAGGGAATTGTAAAGAGAAGGAGCATGAGAAAGTCTGAAGGGGACAGGGGGCAACGTGAATGTCACTGTGGCACACATGGAGCATTGATTTATGGCTCTTCTGGAATTGCAGGAAGATGTAGTTGGTTAATGGGTGAGACTCTAAGGAAGGCAGAAGCCGCCGAGGGGGAAGGAACCTGCAGGAAGCAGCTACCTTCACACACAGGAATGAAAGGGACACTATGTGTGATAAGATAGTGACAGGAAAGGAAGGGACAGGAGCACTCAGACAAACTCTAGGCTTGCTACACATTCAAATATATAAGTAAAATCAAAAATGAGAAATCCAAGGATATACTTTCCCCTGTGAAATAAAAACAGCAGCCTTTCTGACCTGGTAGGGCCCTGACTCCAGTTCTAAATACTGAATTTTAGTGTTTGGCTGATAAGCACTCCATGTTGTCCCCTGGAGCTCTTCAAAGGCAACTGTATGTACTGATCACAGAAGAAACACATAGTTGTTGTAGGAACCTAAAAGATGTTGAAAGTTAAAGTATAAAGGTAGAAGGAAGTAATCTGGGACCTCATGTGCACACAGTCAGTCCCTTACGAGCATACTTCCCATTGGTCCAGCTGTGGCGTTCATACATATCTCATTAGTTTTAGATAAGGAACAAGCTATCTGAAAGGACACAGATCGTATCGCCTTTCCCAGACTGCCTTCCTGCTGCTTTCAACTCAAATGGCTGCCATTCTAGATTCAGTGTTTATATGACCTTGTTTTAGTTTGTGTGTTTTTCTTGTCCTCATCTATATACATGTGACATGTGTACATATATATGTATTCATATCCTTATACCTTGTGATTGTTAATTTCGTGCACCAAATTGGCTGGGCAGCAGAGTGCCCAGCTGTGTGTCAAATATTCATGATGCTCCTATGAGCAGCATGTTTTGGGTTAGCTTTTAGACTTGTAGACTTGAGTTTCAAGAATTAACTTGGTAGACTTTGAGTGAAGTGAACTGTCCCCAGTGGTGTAAATGGGTCTCCTCTAATCAACGAAACCTCTAAAGAGAACCCAAGATTGTAAAGAAAGAACATTTTCTACAGATTTTTTCAAAGGTAAAATTGAACAGTCACTACCTAATAGTGTATTTTAGCTTATTATGTGCTAAAGATAAGCTACAAGTGTAACTCCCAGGCTTGTCTGGCCCCAATGAGTAGGGGTAGCATAGTATACTTAGCCAGTCTGTCCACTGTCTTTCATTTTGCTGAGGTTTTGATGTAGTATCCATCACTGTGCTGAACACCTTAAGCCTGTTTGATTTTTGTGTGACAATGAACTCCTAGAAATGAGTTAGTGTACAAGGTTTCTTTGAAGCCTTGACATCTGTTGTAAAGTTCTCCATATCCTTTCACGTCAAGAAAGTAAACCATTTTCCAATATTACACTAATGCCTTCATAGTATACTGTACTATAGGAATATCATTTGTTTATTATAATATTTAAATATTGCCTCTGTCTTTTTTTTTTCATGTTGCAAACAGTATTGCAAAAACCATGCAGGACTTAACTACTCATTTTCACAGAGAAATTTCCTGGAGCTGTTGGGTCAAGATGAAATGATTAAAGAATATATTTAAATTGAACTTTTTCTCATTGTTTAGAGCCTGACCTCAGAGCCTTGTGCATGTTAGGCAGGTGCTCTGCCACTGAGCCCTGTGCACAGCCCTTTATACACGTTGTGTCTGAGATGCTGTCTCTTAGGACCTTAGCTGGCAAGCTCTCTGTGTAGCTGAGGATGCTCTTGAAATCCTGATGTTTCTGGTTTCGCCTCCCAGTGCTAGGGTGTCAGGAATGAACTACCGTGCACCTTTTAAAAACAGCTTCCTTTAGACTCTCTTGGAAGGTACTTGACACTTTACAAAGAGCAGCATCTCTGGTTTCAGAGTGTGTCCTCTGTGACAGGAGAGTCCCCGTACTGCTTGCTTCTGAATCATCAGGGAAGGACGATATTCTCTTCTATTTATAAGTTCTAAATGTTTCTCCCCCATATTTCCTTTGCTCTCCCCCAGAGCCAAGCCAAGGAAGGAAAAATGAGGTAAGTTGCCTTGCCTTGGTCAGAGGGTTAAGTTCTCTAAATTTTCTATAGTCAACTTATATTTCCTTTGTGTTCAGTGGCAATATAATGTGTTGCTTTAAAAAATGTTATAGGCTTAGCTGGACAGTGGTGATGCGTGCCTTTTACTCCAGCACTTAGGAGGCAGAGGCAGGTAGATATCTGTGAGTTCAGGGCCAGCCTGGTCTATTTAGTGGCTTATTTTCTAAAAATTGGTATTTAAAATTATGACTTTGTAGTTTACAAAGGTACTATTGTCTTCCGAGACCTGGGAGCTCCCACCCAAGGCCATGCCTAGGGGGTGGGGTGGGAGTAGGCAGCTGCAGAGTAGGTCCTATTCATCTTCTTGTCCTATCTCATGAAACAGTTCACTCTGAGTATTGACAAAGAGGTTGTAGCCAAGTCCCCATTGCTGTTATGTGCTCGCTCACATGGGACCAAAGACCCTTTTGAGGGCTCTTGACAGGACAGATGCCATTGAACTCTGGAAGGCATTAGTTTTAGGTGTTGACCTGACTGGATGAGGAAGTACCCGAATGGAGAGTGTTCTATAGAGGCTATGATGGTTGAGAGCTAACTGAGGCATATCCACCTTTGGCATAGGAATGTGCCTCAGCATCGCTGTGATCACAGGAGAAACAGACTGCTGACAGAAGCAGAGATAAGGGAAGAAAGGTTTATTTTTGGCTCAAGGTTCAGTTCATCACAGCAAGAAAGGCATGGTGACATGGGCCCATGGAGGAGTCTGTGTACCTCATGGTGGACCAGGAATCAGAAAGAAAGGTCAGTACCAAGTGCTAATCTATAGCATCCACATGGTCCAGTCTCATCGGTTTCCCTTTGACCTCCGGGTTCCAGAGTCTTCTAAAAGAGCATGTCCAGCCTGGGGAGAGGAGGGAGGCATGTCCCATTCAATCTGTAACACTACCCAGTTGGATGGTGCAGAATGCGTGCAGAGAGAACACAATGCAGAAGTAGCTTGAGCATGCCCTGGGAGAACTGCAGCTGACACTGGTCCTCCAGACTCCGGCTCTATATGCCAGGGCTTACTCTGGTACCTGTTGGACGTTTAGGCTTTTGGTCTGCAGCTGATGGTTTTACTCTTGCTTCCCTTCAAGCCTTGGGACTTGGAAAGATCCATGCCACCAGCATCCCAGGGTCTGGTGACAGCCTGTCACAGGGATCAGCAACGACCATAATTGCTATGAGCTATATTTCATACACACACACTATATATTAGTTCTGTATACCTGGAGAAGCTGGGATAGCACAAGTTCTAAGTCACATGTCCCTGCTCATGTGACTTCATAGAGGACACAGCTACTCCTCAGGAGATGAATGAAAAACAAACAGAAAAACCTAAAGTTACTCATGTAAGATAATAAAATTATAACCACATATAACTACCTAAGAGATTCATATTAATCTCTCTCTCTCTCTCTCTCTCTCTCTCTCTCTCTCTCTCTCTCTGAATATATAATTTCAAAGGCACCATCATGGAGCTAGAGATGAACCCCAGTGGTAGAGTGCTTACCCAGCTTTTGTGAATCCCTCGCTCCAATTGCCAGCACCCCAGAACAACAAAAGAAAACAAAACAAAAATAAAAAGTAGTCATAGACCTTGTAGCTAGGTAGCCTTGGCAGATAATACCAACTTAGATAAGGACAAGTGAATCATAGGCAGAGTCATAGTGACCTGTCCCCTGAACCCTTACCCAGCCAATACCCTGCTCTGAAAGATATCTTTATTCCACCTGAACACTCACGCTCCAGTGTCATCCCCTTCCCCACGTCCTGCCTTTTTGTGTTTATAACCCCTGTGTGAATGAGTATAAATTACAATTTGAAAAAAATAAATAAATTATATAAAAAAGAAACTTAAAAAAATAAAAAATAAAAAGTATCAACAAACCCAGACACATTCATATCATAACTTCAAAACAGGCTGCTGTGGTGGCAACTGCCTGTATCTACTAGAAAGGCTGTAGTCAACAGATCACTTAAGCCCGTGACTTTGAGACTGGCCTTGACAACAATGAGAATCATGACAAAAGCAAAACAAACAAGCAAGCAAACAAGCAAGCAAGCAAGCAAGCAAACAAACCACCCTTAAAATCAAACTAAACCAAACCACCACCAACAATAACAAAACAACCACAGAGTATAATGCAACCTCACTTCAAAGGTGCAGAGGATGAACACATCTGTGTGTGGATATAAACACATCTTAGCATTGTTCCCTTTCCCATCAAGAGATAGCTACTTATGTGGAAAATGACAGTTGTTCTTGCCAAGTCTAAAAATTAATGACTAAGTTCACCCAGCCTAGGTCTGGTTACCACCAGTTGTTGTGCTTTTCCAGGAGATCAAATGATCAGCCGTGGTTCTGGCCACCATTGAAGCCCTAGCCTGTTTTGGGGAGTTGAAAAATAGAATCTTATCTTGGGATCTTCAGGATATGAAAATGGATGGAGGGTTCTGACCCCATGAGAGGAACTGTACCTGCTGTTGCCAGTATCTTTGGAGAGTAAAATTCCTGGCTTCTGGTTTTTCTATGCCACCAATAGACCGAATTTACAATAGGGCAGCTTCTTTTGGACACAAGAGCGGCCAACCACACTCTCCCTTCCCCCAACTGTGAGGTTTCTTTGTCCTTGCTCCTTCCTTTCTCCCTGAGCTTCCTGGGAAGCTACAGGCTGCCATGGCCTGGAGCAGGTGGCATGGAAGGTTGAGATCTGATCCTTGACTCTTGCTTTATCCCTCTTGTCTGCTTGTGCATCTGGGAGCAGTAGGTGCTTTCATTGCCATCCGTAGAAGACTCATGTTTCCAGTTTCAGATAAGTTACCCCGTTCTTTTTTATATTTATACTTTCATGATATAATTTGATTGACATTCTGTTTTATTAATGTCTTAGTTAGGGTTTTACTGCTGTGAACAGACACCATGACCAAGACAAGTCTTATAAGGACAACATTTACTTGGGGCTGGCTTACAGGTTCAGAGGTTCAGTCCATTATCATTGAGGCAGGAGTGTGGTAGCATCCAGGCAGGGATGGTGCAGGAGGAGCCGAGAGTTCTACATCTTCATCTGAAGGCTGCTAGCAGAATACTGACTTCCAGGCAGTTAGGATGAGGGCCTTAAAGCCCACACCCACAGTGACACACCTACTCCAACAAGGCCACACCTAATAGTGCCACTCTCTGGGCTGAGCATATACAAACCATTACAATTAAATACTTACTTTGTGTGTATGTGGGTATATTGTGCCAGGGCACACATGCTGAGGTCAGAAGATAAGTTTTTGAAGCCGATTCACTCCTTCTATGTGAGTCTTTTGGACTGAACGTGGGTTGTCAGGCTTGGGGGCAGGTGGCTGAGCCACCAGCCCTTTCACCAGCTCTGTCACTTGATTTTTAAAATGACTTTATTCATGTGAAAGGGAGACTTCATACTTAACCTAAGTACTTTCAGCATGAAAACTTCAAGCTCTCATGTCTATGTTGTATTTCCAGAAACCTAAATGTTATCCTTTGGCTTGAAATGTGATTTTTATGTTTGCATGATTATAATGACTTGTTTGTGTGTGTGTGTGTACACGTAAACACACATACCTGTGGTTCAGGTAACAGTGGTGGTATCTGCAGCTGGAGAACAAATGGCAGAAATCAAGACAGGTTCTGTCTACTTGAACCCAAGAAAGTGACAGGAGACCCCTTGCCAAACCATCTAGAAGTAGATGTGTGTTTGGCAGGAACAAACAGCCAGTTTGGCACCAAGGAGTACATGAAAAACATACCAATATAGTTATCAAAACATACAGACCCACGCCTGGGCCATGACACCGGGAAGTGCTTTGGCAAGCTGCCTTATCTCTTAGGATCACAGTTTCCTCGAGTGTCGAGTGTCAAATGAAGGTTAATCAAAGTAGTGGTGAGCCCCTCCTCAGTCTTACGGCTGACTCTCTGATTATGGGGAGGACAAAGAAAAGATGGCTTCAGTTGCTTTTAATCTCACAAGTCAATATCGTTTTTTAAATGTTATGGAATTTCTACATGTAAGTTTTTGGAATAGATGCAGGAAATGATCTCATGCACAGCAAAAAAAAAAAAATGGCCTTTGTTTTTAGATTCTAAAAATACCTTTCTTGGAATGTGTTACTTTCAAAGGATATTAACTTGAATTGTAATCGACCAATTCCTTATTATTATTATTATTATTTACTTAATGGTGTTTGGAGTCTTACCTGTCTGGCCTTGTTCTACTTGTTGGTCATAAGCCATTATCATGGCCAATTCTTAGTAGGAGAGCATTGGCAAACTATTCATTGGTCTCTGGCCTCCTTAGCTAGACTGAAACATGCTAAAGTTTGGGGCCTTTATGTATTTCTGATGAGCATGGTGCCTAGACCATGTGGGAAGGCCTCATTGTTAGTCGAAAGACATGCTTTGTTTCATCTTTGTCTCACAGCTATTTGTTGAGGAAGGACAATTGTGAATGTTCTCTCTCTTTACAGTGAATAATGAGAAGTGACAGGTTTGATGAAGGCCAATAATTCCTGATTCTTGGGGTGTTGACATTTCTCTGAGATTGGTGCCATTGAGCTTGAGATAGCAGTGAGCAATTCAAGATGGACTTTGGGCCAGGTACAATAGAGAATGCCTAAAAAACCAGCACGTGGGAGTAAGAGGCAGGAAGATTTTGAGATAGGTCTGAAGTGGACTTAAGACTAGCCATTCTGAACTACACTGAAAGCTAGCTTGGGGTACAGTGAGAGAGGTCTTATATAAAAAACAAAACAAGACAAAACAAAGTCTAGGGGTTGGACAGATAATTTAGTTGGTAGGGTGTTTGTTTTCAGTGTTGAAGGCCCCAGGATTGAGGTCCCAGAGTTGAGCCCTAGCACTGTATGAGAACAGAGGTGGTGGTACATGCTCATAATTCTAGAACTTAGGTTACAGCAGGAGTATCAGAAGACCAAGGTGATTCTTGGCTATGTGGTGAGTTTGATGCCACCCTGGGATATACAAAACCCTGTTTCAAAAAACCAACCAACCAACCAACCAACCAACCAACAAACAAACAAAAAAATCCTAGTGTCTGAGGATGTCACTCAGTGATAGCGAAGTTACCTATAATGCACAAGGTGCTAGTTCAATCTGTAGCACAACAAAATGGAAAAAGAGCATTGGCTTTTGAGTCAGACCAAAAAAAAATAGTTTCTTGATTCTGGAACTGGTCTCCTCGTTTCTAAAATAGGTAGGCAGGTGCACTGTGGCAGCCAAAGGACAACTTGAGGGAATTGGTTCTCTCTTTTAACCATGTGGGTTCTGAATATTGGCCTCCAGTCATC
Source organism: Grammomys surdaster (assembly GCF_004785775.1). Classification (NCBI taxonomy): domain Eukaryota; kingdom Metazoa; phylum Chordata; class Mammalia; order Rodentia; family Muridae; genus Grammomys; species Grammomys surdaster. The sequence goes on along the minus strand of NW_021604604.1, from coordinate 9,807,238 downwards.
AGGGAGCAAACCTTTTTACCCACTGAGCCGTCTTGTTGGCCCTCTGCACTGCTCTTTTTGATATAGTTTATGACTCCTGATGCTAAAGTCCTCAGAACCTGGGCCTTATGATGATGCATGTGATTTGGTCATTAGTGGCACTATCCTGTTTACTGTTTAGTATTACATTGATCCTACCTGTCTGTTTCTGACTTTACATTCCTACTAGAGAAAGAGGCACATGTGTATATACTTCATTCTATGTGAGCTTCTTGCACCATGTCTTGCACTGTGTTTCCAGTGTTCCTGGTCATTCATCTTTCCAACCAGTTTCTCTGCAGGAGTCAACTTCTTAATATAGGGAAGTTAAAGATTCATTCATCCATTTAAAAGATGGTGATTACCCCATTACTACGCCAGCCTGGGAATAGTAAGACATATAACACAGGATCTCTTTCCTTAAAGATCTGGTGTCATGTAGAGGACAGAAATAGAATATATGCCAAGGCAGTGTCTTGATTTGATCATATCAAGAGTAGAGTATGTCAGGTCCACCTGGGGCAGAGCCAGTGAGGTTATTGTCATGCTGTCCCTGAGCTCCATAGCCTTTCCTCCTGAGGAGGCCTGCAAGGGCCCAGGAACATCTAGGCTACATGCCACCTTGCCTATCTCCTGCCTCTGGCTTAACCTGGAGCACAGTCAGAGGAGGTGAGCTAGATGTTCCCTCAACCTCAGCTCCATGGTTGTCTCTCCTGAGGAGGATTGCAAGTTCCCAGGAACATCCAGGTTAGACCCCTCCCCACCAGTCCCCTACCTGCTGGGTCAGAGGTAAGCTGTGCTCTGTCCCCCTAAACTGCATCATCAGGCCCATGGATGATGATGGCTTCCCTTCCCAAGGAGAGTTGTGGAACTCTAGGAACATTCAGTACCATCTGAGGCACAACAAGCAGAGGTGAACAGTGTTCTCTGAGCTCCACAGCCAGGCTCAAGGCTCTTTCTGCCTCCTGGAGGAGTCCAGTCAGCATCAGGAACTTCCCACCCAACACCAGGGATAACAAGATGACTAGAGGGCAGCATAAGAACAGAACCAGTGAGAGCAGAACAATATGGCACCACCAGTGCCCAGCTATCCTACTACAGCAAACCCTAGATATCCTAACACAGCCAAAGCTCAAGAAGATAACATTAAATCCAACCTTATAAGGACCACAGAGGGCTTTAAAGAGGAACTGAATATATCCCTTAAAGACATAAAGGAAAGTAAAAGCAAACAGGTAATGGAAATGAATAAAACTGTTCAAGACCTGAAAATGGAATTAGAAGCAACAAAGAAAACACAAACTGAGGGAATCCTGGAGATAGAAAACCTAGGAAAGAGAACAGAAAGTACAGACACAAGCATCAGCAACAGAATACAGGAGATGGAAGCAAGAATCTCAGCCATAGAAGATACAATTGAAGAAATCAATACATCAGTCAAAGAAAGTGTTATGTCTAAAAAGTTACTGACACAAAATATTCAAGAAATCTGGGACACCATGAAAAAACCAAGCCTAAGAATATTAGGAATACAAGCAGCAGAGGACTCTCGGTTCCAGGGCACAGAAAATATTTTTAGGAAAATCATAGAAGAAAACTTTCCCAACCTAAAGAAAGAGATGCCTATAAACATATAAGAAGCTTACAGAACACCAAATAGATTGGGCCAGAAAAGAAAAATCTTTCATTACATAATAATCAAAACACTAAATGGATAAAACAAAGAAAGAATATTAAAAGTTGCAATAATATATAAGGCAAGTAATATATAAATGCAGACCAGTCAGCATCACACCGGACTGCTCAAAAGAGACTCTGAAAGCCAGAAGGGCCCAGGCAGATGTCTTGCAGATTCTAAGAGAGCATAAATGTCAGCCCATAATATTACACCCAGTAACACTTTTAATTACCATAGATGGAGAAAACAAGATATTCTATGACAAAACCAAATTTAAACAATATCTTTCCACATATCCAGCCCTACAAAAGATAATATAGGCCTTCAACCAAAATTAAAAAAGCTGGGGAAGGAAACTTCATATTCATCACAGGAAAAATCTACTAAGATGATTAAAGAACACCAAGTAGATTGGTCCAGAAAAGAAAAATCCCTCACTACATAGTAGTGCCTCAAATACAAGGGCACATTTTTAAAAGAAACATTGCTAAAGCTTAAATCACACATTGAACCCAATAGTGGAGACTTCAATACCTACTCACACCAATGGCCAGATCATTAAGACAGAAACTAAACACAGACATAATGAAGCTAACAGATGTTATGAATCAAATGGACCTAAACAGATACCTACAGAACATTTCACCAAAAACATAAAAGAATATATAGTTGTCCCTCAACTGAAGAATGGATAAAGAAAATGTGGTATATCTACACAATGCTATTAAAAACAAAGACATCCTGAAATTTGCAGATTAATGAATGGAACTTGAGCATATCATCCTGAGTGAGGTAGCACAGACCCAGAAAAACAGGAATGATATGTACTCACTTATAATTGGACATTAGCCACAAAGTGCAGGATAACCATAGACCCCACCAAAACCTGGATAATAAGGAGTGCTCAAAGGAAGATGTGTGAATCTCATTCAGAAGTGAAAACAAAATAGTCATCCTAGGTGGATGGAGAGAAGGGACTGGGTGGGAGAGGTTGCGAAGAGGGATATGGGGATGTCAATCAGGTGTGTGGTGAAGAAGAGTGGAAAGCATTGGGAGAGAGGATGGAAATCGGTGGGGGCATCTCTGTGTTCAGCTGGAGACCTGGGATAGGGGAGGTTATGGAGAGTATACAGGGCTGACACTAGCTGAGATTCCTACCAGCAGGGGATGCAGAGACTGAAGTGGTTACTTCCTGTAGACGTCCAGTGGAGGGATGGGGACATCAACCTACCCACAAAAACTTCATTGATCCAAAATTTGGCCTGCCTATGAAGAAGAAGGAATAGCCAACCAATGACTTGAGGCCTACTCCATGGGAGAGACAGCCAGTCCCTGACACTATTAATGATACTATTATTTTTGCAGACAAAAGCCTACCACAACTGTCATCTGAGAGGCTTCATCCAGCCCCTGACGGAAACAGTTGCAGAGACCCGCAGCCAAACATCAGGCAAAGCTCAGGGAAACTTAGGGAAGAGTTGGGGATAGAACTGAGGGAGCCAGAGTGTTCAAGGACACAACAAGAATACCTAAAGTGCCAACTAATTGGGGCCCATGGGAGCTCACAGAGACTGAACCACTCACCAAAGAGCATGCATGGATTAGACCTAAGCTTTCTACACATATGTACCAGATGTGCAGCTTGGTCTTCATGTGGGTCCCCCAACAAGTATAGCAGGGGCTGTCTCTGACTCACACTCTGTTGCCTGCCTTTGGATCCCTTTCCTCTAGCTGGAATGTTTTGTCTGGCCTCAGTAGGAGATGATGCACTTAGTCCTGATGAGACTTGATGTTGCAGGGTGGGTTGGTACCCAGGGTGGTTCTCTTCTCTAAGGAGAAGGGTGGAGGGATAGGAAAAGTGGGTGAGAGGGTGGGATTGGGAGAAGAGAAGGGAGGCGGCTGTAGTCAGGATGTAAAATGAGTAAATAAAATAATGAAAGAAAAAAGAGTAGAGGAAGTCTTATATGACCCTTAGCCTTGGTAAATACCATTAGTTTAATATAATTTAACTAAATAAATGTGGGACAGTGGACTGTGCCAGGAAACTTGGTAAAATCGAATGGTTTGGAAGCCCTGAAGACACCTCATACCTGAGGATGGTAGGTGCTTCACCTGTCCCCGATCAGGCTTCTGTCACATGACCACAACCCCCAATGGAGAGGATCATGACAGTCACACAGTGGCAGCACCTCAAGCCCTTCCACATGCAGATGAGTTGTCCCTAACATCTCAGACCAAACCAATAGAAAGCATATGCTATCAGACCCTAACCCACTCCAAAATATATAAGTATATAAGATCCTATCCAGTAGGATAAAGGTGTGAGAATTACTCCACCAAGGATTATCTGAGACCTTCTGTTACATAAGGGCTGCAACACTTCTGGGTGAAGATTGCATCCCATCTGCTTTCTTCAGCCTGCCCGAAGCAGAAGAGAGCACGGACTTCCTTGATCAGACTCCCCTCTCCCCTTCGCTCCCACTGATAGTGTCTGGTGTACAGACTGGCAAATAAGTACATTTTGAGTGCTTTCTCATTAAGTCCTTGTAGATGAGCAACAGAATATTTTCTTCCTCCTTTTCCTGGTCTTCCTGTTCTCCCCATCTTCTCTCTTTTTCTTCCTCCTCTTCTTGTTTTGGAGACAATGTCTTGCCATGTATCCCAGGCTAGCTTCAAACTCATCATCCTCCCACCTGAGCCTTCAGAAAGCTGGAATTACAGACATGCATTCCCATGTCCAGCTGAGATGTCACACTCTTTAGGAGCCTGAGGGCTGGCAGTGTGGATGGAGGTTTGCTGGTTCATGCGTTCATGCCCTGGCTGCACAGGTGAACTTAAGATAGAATTACATCATTTTCCCTTCTCTTTGCTCCCTTCAACACTACCCATGCACATCCCTTTCTCCCTCCTTGAATCTTGGTCTCTTTTTCTTTAGTTGATGCATGCACTCACGCACACACGCAAGCACGCACACGCACAAGTCACCTCCACATGGAGTGGAGGGGGGAGGTGACTCTTGCTTTTTTAGAAATTTAAGAAGCTTCATTGTGGCTTTTGAGTTTTACTTAGTCTTTTCCAGGTGTACAATCCTGATTTTTGCATTATCCCAAATTGTCCCCAGTGTGGCTTAAACTACTTTAACTGACCTGCAATGGTTAAGTATTACTTGTCTACTGGCTAAGATTCTCACTAGAATTCCCCTTGTATGGTCTTCTAAGATGGAATATTTAAAAGATGCTTGACCTTGGGTCTTGATAAATAATCCTTGAGATAAGATATATTTCTCTGAAATGGAAAAATACCGTTTAGGCCACCTGCTGGAATTGGCTGGTGGTTTCAGTAGCTGTTCACGTTCTTGAGTGTGTGCCTTTGTTTTTGTGGATTTGCCCATGTAAGCCATCTTTATTTTAACTGGAAAGTTTATTATAAGCAAAATTACTTGTTAATGTCAGAGTCGCTTCTAACACCAGTTGGCAAGGGACTAGCTGCTGGTCCTCTTGCTTTTTGGCACCTAGAAAGAACACGGGGTCTGCCATGGGTTCTGGGCCTCATTTCTGAAAAATGGCTGAACACTTAGTTAGCATTTCCAGCTATGCATGAGAACTCAGCATGTTCTTCAAAGCTTTATTTACAGTTCAGGAAGTTCCTGTTGTTTCTGAAATAAAACACCCGGGATTTCTAGGTAGTCTAAGGATTTACTGACAATTCGCCCAGCTTTTGGAATAAGGGCTAGATTAGGGACGTGTTCTTAGTGTACATCTTGTTCATCTGAATGCCCATCACATTGTTCATGCCCATGGAGTACAGATTATTAAGTTTGATGATCTCATCAGGGAAATGTAGACCCATCCTTTGTCCTTTCTCTTGAGGCAGCTGTGAGACTAGAGGAGGAAACTGGTGAATAACAGCACCTCCCCTTTGTCTGGGTGAGCTCCCTGCAGTGTGTTGCCTTCTGCCCTGGGTCAGCGAGTGTGATCTGCCTTCTACATGATGGCATCATTTCCCACTTTCCTCAGTATTTGGTTCCACTGGGGTCATCCAGTTCTCGAAAGAACGAGAGTGACTGTTGTGCAGACGAAAATCTTGCTGGGAACTAGTACCAACCCCGAGGCCTCCATAGACAGAAGCTTGTTTGCAAGCTGGACCAGTATCTCCCTCAAATGCAGCCTAACCGGGAATAACATGATTAGTTTGATCTCCATTGCTCTCGTTCTCATCCCCTGCCTCCACCCCCGAGTGCATCTCAGGAACAAATATTTGGCCAACAACTACTTTTAAAACTAGGTATAATTTCAGAGGTAGCAAAATACATTTTTGATTCTACTTTAAAAGGACATCAGACTCAAGAGGCATTACCATCTTCTACTCAGGTAAATATAAAAGGCATAATACAGTAAAAAAGTTAGATCCAAAAAGGAAGTTCTCTTTAGAAGATGACAATGGAAGATAAAAGAGGAAGATGAGTCTTCAAAAGAACCAACTGTAGTGTAGTTTGGGAATTAGAACTCCCAAATAGGACTAAGACTTCATGAAAGTTAAATTTAGTGCACCTCACTAGCTATATCAAAAGCAGCTATTTGGAAGAAAAAACGGCAACTCAAGAGTAATATGTCTGTAGCACAATGACTGGCAAGTAGCTTAATTACTTAATATATAAACAATTATAATTTATAAAATAAACGCAATGCCTATTTGCCAATAGAAAAAAAACGGTCTCGAGCGGTTAGCTCAACAGAGGAGTAGATTTAAATGGCCAGTAAAATTACCATGTTTATTCATCAGGTAAGATAAAAATGAGGTACATTTGCATAGATGGCGGAAAGGCCAAGATTAAAATGGGGCTGAGGAAGTAGCTCAGTTGGTTGGGGACTTGCCTAACATGCCTAGACAAATGGGTTTGATACCAGCACTACATACATGGTGCATACAGTCTGATCATGTGTATGCATACCTGTAGCCTCAGGGGTTAGGAGGTGGAGCCAGGAGGAGGATCGGAAGTTCATGCTGAGGCTACATAGAGAATTCCGAGCTCACCTGGGATATGTGAAACCCTGTTCAAATGAACAAACAAAACTTTAAAAATGAAGGAAAAAAACCTGTCATGTACCATTCGCACACACACACATGCACACGCACATGCGTGCACATACACACACTCAAATAATAAACAAATACATAAGGATAAAAGCAAGAAGGAGGGACAACAAGAACAAGAAAAGACAAATGAGATCAAATAAGATATCAAATGAGATAGGCTTGTGTGAACAAGGCTGGCCACCATGTCTCGGGTGCTGCCGGGGAGAGGGTGGTGGTTCCTTTGGGGTGGGCCAGCGGCCACTGCAGCTCAGCCAGAGCTCTCCTGTCACCAGCTGATCTCACCCTGGTTTTCTTGGTACAGTTATGGTTTATATGTTCTTTTTAGGAATGCTGTTTTACTTAGTATTTGTCTTGAATGTTCTCATGTTTTTTAAAAAAATAAAATTTTGTCATTTATATTCGCACTGAAGTAATCCATACCATGTTTATAAAACTTCAACTGTCTTCTTCTAGCTCCTGTTTGGGTCATAGCTAGCAGTGTGAGACCCGCACGCAGTTTCAATAGATTTGACACCTTAATCCATTATAAACCATTCAGTTCAATATGAGAGGATACGATTTTGAGTTTCTTCTGAAAAAAAAAATTCCCCTCAATATGCAGCAAGAAGAATGCTATCACTTTATTTAAATTTAGGACACAAAAGTCAGGACAGCTGCTCCTTCAAGTGTGGAATTGTAGTGGAAGGTATTCTGGACACCACTGCCCCCAGGAGCCATCCAGTCTAATAGCAGCTGATTGTCTATTAATTGCAGGGGCTTATGAAACCAGTTGATATGGTCAATAAGAAAGCTGAGAAACTGGAGGTTAGGTATACTGAAATATGAGCAGAAATAAGGGATGAGCTGTCCTGCTGTAGGGTAAATCAAGGGACTGGGAGGTAACTCAAGTCAGTAAAGTGTTTGCTGGGCAAGCCTGGGGTCTTGAGGTCAGATGTAAAAGCCAGGCCTAGGGGAAGACAGAGACAGGTGATCCCTGGAGCTTGCTCTTCAGCAGGTCTAGCCGAATTAGTGAGCTCAAGGTTCGGTGAGAGACTGTAACAAAAATAAGTTGGAGAGCCACTGAGGAAGACACATTACTTTGACCTTTGACCTTCAGACTCATGCATACACAGTCACATCCACCCCCCCCCCGCCACATGCCTCCCACATGCAAAGCACGAACAAAGCATATAGTTTAAATGCTCTTGGAATTTCTTTTTAATGTACCACATGGTGTCTATCTACAAATGTTCATTTGTGGAATAGCTTGTTGATATTTCTTCATTTCAAAGTAAATAGTTTGGGAAGCATAAGCTAGTAAAAATGGAAGGGTATACTTAGTGAAAATTAAGTGTTGTGCTTTTTTTTTTAAGAGGGAGGTGATGGTATATGTATTATAGTCATAAAATATCTCTTGGAATTAAGTATCTGTCATAAGGCACAGTCAAAACCTGGAGACACAAAGGGACAGAGGAAGAATCCAAAAGTCATCGTGACTATTTCAGGAAGTCTCTGGGCAGCCAAGAGAAGCCAACCCATCACTCCATGAAGCATGGCCATCCATTATGACCAAATGGACAGAGTGGATCAATTTTAATTTCAAATGCTGTCACACAGACAGACGAAGCAGTGGCAGCCGGAGGGTGGTGCCCTTGGCGCAATAGGAACTTGGCAGACAGAAAAACGGCGCCTGCCGTATGGCCACGCTGCCATGTGTCCAATGGACAGTAGTTTGCATAGTGGCTGAATTGTCATCAATTTAGGGAATCAAACCTTTAAAATGTATTTTACCTAAAGGGAGATGTAGGGTAGTAAACACTTCTATAAATCCACTTAAAATGCCAACACCAAGACCATGCCATGCGGTCTCTCCTCAGAGTCAGCAGTGGGCTGGTTCCAGAACCTTCTCTGGATATCAGGATTGGTAGATGATAAGGTTGGTTGAATAAAATGGCTTATAACCCATGCTGTTGTTTCTATGCAAGTAAAGACTATTTATACTTATATTCATAATGTTGTGTAGTTATATTTTTAATGTTGTATAAATACCATGCAAACAACTTTAAACTGTAACATTTAGGGAATAATGACAAGAATCAAAATCTATACATGTTCAGTTCTTTCAAACATTTCCTATCCACAATTGGTTGAGTCTGACATGGCTAGGTAACCCATGAATACTAACTGCATTTTAAATACCAACTGTATTTTTAGTGTGCATACAATGTGTATGTGTGTGCATCATGTCTGATTGTATGAAGGAGTGTGCCACAGCACCATGTGGAGGCCAGCGGTCAAGCTCCAGGGCTTGTCCTCATCGTCATTGTGTTTGAGGCAGGGTTTCTTGCTGTTTACTGAGATGCACACCAGGCTAGCTGGCCTGGAAGCATCCAGGGATTTGCCTGTCTTCACATTCCGTCTTACTGATGAGTATGCAGAGCTTACAGATCCGTGGTACTGTGTCCTGTTGTATTGGGGGGATCTGAACTTCAGCCCTCACACTTACTGAGGGACACGCTCAATCCACCGAACACTACTGTAGCCCCCAACTGTATTTTTTGATTAATTAATTGATTTTATTATTTTTCTTTTCCCAACTATATTTTAATCAGTAATAATACATATACACGCTCTGGTGGAGCATTGCACTGGATTAAATGCAATATCAAGAAAATGAAGGACAATCTATATGGTGGCAGGAAATATTTGCAAGCTCTCTAAAGGATACTCCATATATAAAGAACAACTCAATAATGAAAACATTCACAATGTACTTGTGTTGATACTTTCCCACAAAATATATTCAAATAGCCGCTGAATACATGGAAGACGCCCAACATCATTAGTCATTCAGGGAATATGAATAAAAGCCATGATAAAATACCACTTAATGCTCACTATGGGGGCTCTTACTAAGGGGGTTATAAAAGAGGAGGAGGAGAAGAAGGAGGAGAAGAAGGAAGAGGAAGAGGAGGAGAAGGAGGAGGAGGAGGAGGAGAAGGAGGAGGAGAAGGAAGAAGAGGAGGAGGGGAAGGAGGAGGAGGAAGAGGAGGAGGAGGAGGAAGAGGAGGAGGAGGAGGAGTACCAAAGATGTGGAGAAACTGGAGTCCTTGTATAATCCATGGGGAAGTGCAAAATGGTGTGACTACATTGAAATGTGGTGTGACTACATTGGAAAGGGGTGTGACTACATTTGAAGATGGTGGTTTCTCATAATCTGGTCATTCTCTTCCAGATTTATATCCAAAAGAATAAAGAAATTCTTCTGTTCAGGTGTTTACAGCAAGACTACTGACAACCATCAAGACTCAGAAAAAACCAAATGCTCAACAGCTGAATAGACAAATAAAATATGATGTACGCAGACAATAACATATTATTTAGTCTTGAATGAAGTCTGGGTATATTTGAGTGAATTGCTATAACACAATGCTAAGTGAAAAAGCCAGATACAGAAGGATGATTATCTAGTGACCACTTATGGCAAACACCTGTAGTGGGCGAGGTTGTAGCGACAGAGTTCGGAGGTTCCCAGGCACCTGGGTAAAGAAGGAAATGGAGGATGTTTTTAATTAATTAATTAATTAATTAACTATGTGTTTTACATCCCAATCTGAGATTCCGCTCCATCCTCTCTTCCCAGTTCCTCCATTTCTCCTCAGAGAAGGGGAGACCTCCCGTGGATATCAGCCCATCTTGGCATATCAAGCTATAGTAGGACTGGTGCATCTTCTTCTATTGAGGCTAGACAGGGCCATCCAGTTAGGGGAAAGGAATCCAAAGGCAGGCAAAAGAGTCAGAGACATCCCCTGCTCCTGCTGTTAGAGGTCCCACATGAGGACCAAGCTGTCCATCTGTTACATATGCGTAGGGGGACTAGGTCCATCCCATGCATGCTTTCTGGCTGGTAGTTCAGTCAAAGAGTAGCTTTTAAATGAGTGCACAGTTTCTATTTGAGACCATCAAGAGTTCTGGAGATAAATTGATGGAGGTGATGACTAGGAGACAGATACTGGTTGCAGAGACAGCTCTGCAACATGTTAGTATCTTTCAGACCACTGATCTGTATAGTGAAAGTAGCAAATTTTATACTTAATACATTTTACTACTCAAAAATGTGCTATTTTACAGATAGATTCTAAATAGAAGCTATACTTGACAAAAATCTTGCACACATGTGCATGCACATGCATACACACACACACACACACACACACACACACACACACACACACGTATACTCACAACGCCTTCTGATTCCCTGTCCATCATCAATCATGTTTTAGACATGTTTGGGCAATTATTCTGCAGTGGTATTAAGAAATTTGGGGGCCTAGAACTAATGAGAGTTTTCTCAAAAGATGAAATAAAAATGGCTAAGAAGCATTTTAAAAGTCTTCAACATTTTTAGTCAGCAGGGAAATGCAAATTAAAATGAACTTGAGAGTTCACCTTACCACAGTCAAAATGACTAAAATTAAAAAAAAAAAGTCAACCAATGTTGGCATGGATACTAGGAAAGGGGGACACTTACTCACTGCCATGTAAGCTGGTGAAGCCACTGGTGGAAATCAGTGCAGAGGTTTTTCAAAAACTAAAAATAAATCTGTAGTATAGTACAGATACACCACTCCTAGGCATATACTCAAAGGACTCTATATCCTACTGCAAAGATATTTGCTCATCCAGGTTCACTGTTGCTCAATTCCAATAACCTAGACACCCAGAAAGTGGTAACGGGATCATGAGAATGTGGTATATTTATAATGACAGACTACTTGCTATTGAGCAGTTGGATGAAGTTATGAGATTCACAGGTAAACAGATGGATCTGGAAACAACCATATTAAGTGAAGTAAGAGGCTTAGTTAGGATTACCATTGCTATGAAACACCATGACCAAAACAACTTGTAGAGGAAAGGATTTATTTGATCTTATAGTTCTGCATCATTGATCATCATTGAGGGAAGTCAAGACAGGAACTTGTTGGGCTGTAGCGTGTGCAGTTGTGGGTCCTGTTGGGTTGAGTTGTGGGTCCCGCGTCTGTCTACCCCAAGGGGCTAGGGTCGTGGCTCAGAGAGGCAGAGATGTGGGAATTTGACTGTGTTCACTCCACATGGTGCTGGGTGGACGTTGGGCTGTGAGAAGCCGTGAGACTCCGCTCCAGGGGTGAGGGAACATAGTCTGAGGTCCCACAGGGAACTGGACCTCTTGAGTTGGGGATCCCCCAGCCAGGCAGCAGCTGGGAACCGGCTGGTTCTCTGGCTCTTGAGCTCTCAGGCGCCACTGAGGGGCTGCGGAAAGACTGAGATGGGAGCGTATGGGCTGGATCAACCTGAGCCAAAGAGGGTAAGGGGGAGAAGCTGTGGTTGCGCCCTGCGGGAATGAGACTCCTGGTCATGGCGACTCACTTGGCTGGGCCATGGCTGGCTTGAGTTGGTGGCCTCTGTGGCTGGAATGTAGAGAGGTCGTAGGTAGACTGCGGCTCAGTAGTAGAAGACCTTCTTCACAGTTCTCCACAGCGGGTCCCAAAGAAGAAAGAGTCCATGGTCTTAAGCTGTGGTCTTAAGATATTTATTGTCATGGCAAACAATGGATGAAACTATACCCGGTATTTTCAGGGTGGGCCTGAGGTTAAATACCTTTTTCAAGGATGAGGATCTGTAAAGGAATGCTTAATTGGCTATGCCCTCTGGCCTTTAGGTATCTCATTAATGTGGAGATCTATCTTGAGGCTCTGTGGCCTGTGGTCACGCCCTCTACCTGTGGAGGGGCTAGTGGGAGCATTTGTCCTACATGACCGATGGCCACAGGCCTCTCTGTGGGGGGCTGTAGCTATGTGAAAGGATCCAGGGGCCCAGGAGCATGGCCAAACTCCTACTGTCCCTGAGGGCCTCCAGAGTTCAAAGCCTGCTCAACCAGGGACCCAGCTGTCTCTCACAGCCCCACAGGAACTCAAGCAGGGCAGGAACCTGGAGGCAAAAGCTGATGCAGAGGCGTTCTGGCTTGCTCAGCCTGCTTTGCTATAGAACCAAGAATCACCAGCCAAGGTGGCCTCCACCCACAATGAACTGGGCCTTCCTCCCTCACCTATCACTAATTAAGAAAATGCCCTAATGGCTTGCCTGCAGCTTGATGTTTTGAAACATTTTAAAAATTGAGGTTCTTGTCTCTCAAATGACTATACCTTAACTTACGTTAAGTTAATATAAAACTGGCCAGCACATGAGATAACCCAGGTCTAGAAAGACAAGCACCATGTTTTCAGTCACTTGAAGAGGCAAGCTTTGGGCCTGCAGATACATATGTTTGGTTTGGAGTACCCATAGAGATCAGACAGTTAGTAAAGAGCTATCTGGTGCTTTTAAGGGCAGGGAAGTGGAATGCATTGGATATGAACCTTCTACATTTTGGTTGACTTTTGTTCAGAATCAACTGGAAATTATTAATCAAGATGTTCACAAGTTGATTAGCTTTAGAAATTTGGCAAACTGAAATTATTGAAGATTATGCTTATAATCAGAGAGGTGTTGAGTTTTGCTTTTTTTCAACATAATGTTTCTATTAATCAATATGGCTTCCAGTGGCAACACGGACTTTAGTCCCTGGAGGATGCTAAATCCTGAAAATTAAGTATTCTTCCTCTTGGACTTCCTGCTGTTGCTCAGAGTCAGGTGTCTGGGGTCAGGACCTGAATGAGCTTGGAACTGCTGTACACCATCCTGCTCTTGGCAACTGCTGCCTTGCTGGTATCCCGGGCGTGACCATTATGTTTGCAGTCCGAGCTTGGCACTAGCCCTGCAGGTAGCAACAGGGGTTGGTAGCCTGGTGATGGCCCAAGCCTCCTGTCTGTCTGAGGACCAGTCCTACTCAGCAATAATATGCTCCTTTGTCTGCTGCAACCCTGCTCCCATACCTGTTGCTACTGCAGCTCTAGTTCCCAATCTAAACATTTTATTAACTGCACTTTCTTGTCCCTCCCTTCTTCTCATTGCCCACCCTTCCATCTGACTCCCCTTCTTCCCCAGATCCATTTCTTTTCCGTTTCCCTTCAGAAATGGGCAGGCCTCACAGGAATAACTACCAAACATAGCATAACGTCAGATTAGGCACAAACCTTCATATTAAGGCTCAGTGAGGCAACTCAGTCAGAGGAAAAGTGTCTCAAGAGCAGGTGGGAAAAGTCAGAGGAACCCACACTCCCACTGTTAGGGGCCCCACAGAAATATCAAGCTTATGATCATAACATATATTCAGAGATCATAGCACAAACACATTCAGGCTCCATGATGGCTGCCTCCGTCTCTGTGCGACCCTATGAGTTCTGCTTAGTTGAAGACTGTTGATGTTTCCTGACATCATTTTCCCCTCTGGCGTCTACATTCCTTCCTCCCCTCTTCTACGGGGTTCCCCAAGCTTCAAGGAGAGGGAACAGGTAGAGAACTTTAATGTGGGCTCCCTCTCTCTGCCTAATGTTTGGCTGTGGGTCTCTGCGTCTGTTCTCATCAGATGCTGGCGGTATCCTCTTTGATGATGGTTGGGCTAGGCACTGATCTATAAGTATAAAACGATATTGTTAGAAATCATCTTACTGATTTTTTTCCCATCATAGGTCTCTGGGCTATCCAGCCTCTGATTTCTGGTCTTCAAGGCAGGGTTGGGCAGGGGCTCCCTCTTGTGGTGTGGGCCTCAAGTTAAACCAGTCATTGGTTGGCCACTCGCCCAAGTTCTGACTCTCCATTGACCCAGTACATGTGGCAGATTGGATAGGCTATAGGTTAAAGATGTCGTGGCTGGGTTGGTGTCCCAGTCCCATCTCTGGAAGCCTTTCTTGGTTACAGAGGATGACTGGTTCAGGTAGGAGTCTTTGCTAGGGTCGCTCTCATAGAATCCTGAGAGTTTCTACAGGGCTAGGTTTCCAATCACCCTCTCCCCACAAATGCCCTCCAATGTCTTCTCTCCCTTCATCCCCCCCCCCCCCCCCCTCCTGCTGCCATCCATACCTGTCCCCAGTCCACTATTTCCTCTTCCCAGGGAGGTCCATGCATCCCCTCTTAGAGCCCTCTTGTCACTTAGCCTTTCTGGGTCTGTGGATTGTAACATGAGTATCCTTTATTTAACAGCTAATGTCCACTTATAAGTGAGTACATACCATGCTTGTCTTTCTGAGTCTGGGTTGTTTCACTCATTTTCCCTAGTTCTATCCATTTGCCTGCAAATTTCATGATGCCATTTTTTAAAACAGCTGAGTGATGCCTCTATTATGTAAATATACCACATCTTCTTTATCCAATCTTCTGTTGAGAAACATCTAGGTTGTTTTCAGTTTCTGGATATTATGATAGTAGAGCAAGTGTCTTTGTGGTAGGATGGGGCATCCTTTGGATGCTCAGGAACGGTATGTCTTGGTATTGAGGTAGATCAATTCCAAATTTTCTGAGAAACCACCATATTGATTTTCAAACTGGCTGTATGAGTTTGCACTTCCACTAGCAAGAAAGGAGTGTTCTTGCTCCACATTCTTGCCAGTGGGAGCTGTCAGCTGTGTTACTGATCTTAGCCATTCTGGCAGGTATAAGGTGAAATCTCAAAGCAGTTTTGATTTGCATTTCTCTGATGGCTAAGGATGTTGAACATTTCTTTAAGTGTTTCTCAGTCATTTTGGTTTCCTCTGCTGAGAACTCTCTTTAGATTTGAAGCCCCCTTTTAACAGGATTATTTGGTTCATTTCTGTCTAGTTTCTTGAATTTTTTATATATTTTGGAAGTTAGCCCACTGTTGGATGTGGAGTTGGTGAAAA
The DNA here is from genome assembly GCF_004785775.1 of Grammomys surdaster. Classification (NCBI taxonomy): domain Eukaryota; kingdom Metazoa; phylum Chordata; class Mammalia; order Rodentia; family Muridae; genus Grammomys; species Grammomys surdaster. The sequence goes on along the minus strand of NW_021604604.1, from coordinate 9,791,665 downwards.
TCTTTTCCAGTTCTGCGGGCTGCCATTTTGTCCTATTGACTATGTACTTTGCCTTACAGAAGCTTTTCAGTTTCATGAGGTCACATTTATTGTTGTTCTTAGTGCCTTTTGATGTTCTGTTTAGAAAACTGTCTACTGTGCCAAGACTATTCTCCACTTTTTCTTCTATTAGGTTTAGTGCTTTATGTTAAGGTTTCTTGGAATTGAGGTTTGTGTTGCAGGATAATAGATATGGACCTGTTTGTATTCTTCCACACGCAGACATCAGAATCATTTGTTTAAAATGCTTCTTTTTTTTCATTATGTATTTCTGGCTTTTTTATAAAAAATCGGGGGTCCATAAGTGTGCCATTTATGTCTGGGTCTTTGATTTGATTCTGTTGGTCAATGTGTCTATTTTTATGTCAGCACCATGTGGGTTTTGTTACTATAACTCTCCAGTACAGTTTGAAGTCAGGGATGATAATACCTTTGGAAGTTCTATTATTGTTCAGGACTATTTTAGTCATTCAGTTTTTTTTCATATGAAGTTGAATATTGTCCTTTCAAGGTGTGTGAGGAATTGTGTTTGGATTTTGATGAGGATTGTGTTGAATCTTCAGATTGCTTTAGGTAGGATGGCCATTTTTATTATATTAATCTACTGATTCATGAGCATGGGAGATCTTTCCATCCTTTGGTGTCTTTTTTATTTCTTTCTTCAAAAACTTAAAAGTTTTTTGTCATATAAGTCTTTCATTTTGTTGATTAGGGTTATCCCAAGATATTTTATAACATTTGTGTGTATTGTGAAGGCTGTTGTTTCCCTAATTTCTTTTCAGTTTGTTTGTCATTTGTATAGAGGAGGGCTACTGTTTTTTTTTTTATCAAACTTAATCTTGTATCAGGTGTATTTCAGCTGTAGGAGTTTCCTACTAAATATTATCTTATATCATACATACCTTATCATATCTTATACATGTATATTATGTGTGTCATCTGTTAATAGCAGCACTTAAACTTCTTCCTTTCCAATTTTCATTCCTCTTGATCTCCTTCACTCTCTTATTGCTCTAGCTAGGACATCAATGACTAGTTTGAGTAGATATGGAGAAAGTGGACAGCTTTGTCTTGTTCCTGATTTTATTGTGAGTTTCTCTCCATTTAATTTGATGTTGGCCTCAGGCTTGCTGTACATTTCCTTTACTTTGTTGAGGTATGTATGTTCCTTGTATTACTGATCTCTCCAAGACTCTTAATATGAATGGGGTCTTGGATTTTGTCAAAGACCTTTTCAGCATCTAATGAGATGATCATGTGTTTTTTTTCTTTCAGTTTGTTTATATGGTGGATTACATTGACAGATTTTCATGTGTCAAACCATCCCTGCATCTCTGGGATGAACCTATGTGGTCATGGTGGATGATGTTTCGATGTTCTTGAATTCAGTTTGCGAGTATTTTATTGAGTATTTTTTGTATCAATGTTCCTAAGGAATATAGGTCTGTAATACTTTTTCCTCGTTGAATCTTTGTGTAGTTTGGATATTGGTGTGACTGTAGACTCATAAAATATATTTGACTTCTATTTTTAATTTGTGGAATAATTTGAGGAATATGCTAGATCTTTGAAAATCTGGTAGAGCTCTGTGCTAAAACCATTTGGTGCAGGGAATTTATTTATTTATTTATTTATTTATTTGATTTCAAGACTTTTAGTGACTGCTTCCACTTCCTTAGGGGTTATAGGCCCATCTGATCTTGATTTAATGTTGCTAAGTGCTACCTACTGAGAAAATTACCCATATATTTTAGATTTTCCCAATTTTGCAGAGTACAGGTTTTCAAAGTAAGATCTGATGATTATTTACAGTTCTCGGGTGTCTGTTTTTATTTATGATTTTATTAATTTGGATATTCTCTCTCTGCATTTTAGTCAGTTTGCATAACGGTGTGTCTACCGTGTTAATTTTCTTAAAGAACCAACTCATTGTTTTATTGATTCTTCATGTTGTTCTCTTTGTTTCTATTTTATTGATTTTAGCTCCGAGTTTGATCATTTCCTGTTCTTTTCTCCTCTCTGTTGTTGTCATGGTTTAAATATGTTTGGCCCAGAGAGTGGCACTTTTTGGACATATGGCCTGTTGGAGTAGGTGTTCCAGTTAAGACCCTCATCCTAGCTGCCTGGAAGCCAGTCTTCTCCTGTCTGCCTTTGGATGAAGATGTAGAACTCTCAGCTCCTCCAGAGCCACATCTACCTGGATGTTGCCATGTTCCCGCTTTAATGATAATGGACCGAATCTCTGAACATGTTTGCCAGCTCCAATTAAATATTGTCTTTTATAAGAGTTGCCTTGGTAACGGTATCTCTTCCAAGCAGCAAAACCCAGACTAAGACAGGTATGCTTACTTCTTTTGGTTCTAGGGCTCTCAGGGGGTTGTTAAGATGCTAGTCTGAGCTCTCTCCAGTTTGTTGATGTAGACATCTAGTCCTATAAACTTTCCATTTATACTGCTTTCCTTGTGTCTCATAAATTTCAGTGTGTTGTACATTCATTTTCTTTAAATTCTGGGAAGTCTTTAATTTCTTTCTTTATTTCAGTCTTGACCCAGTGATCATTCAGTAGACAGTTGTTCAGTTTCCATGAGTTTGTAGATTTTCTGTTTCTATTGTTGAAATCCAGCTTTAATCCATGATGGTGTGGTAAGATGGGGGTTTATTTAAATTTTCTTATATCTGTTGAAACCTGCTTTGTGACTGAGAATGTGGTCATTTTTGGAGTCAGTTCCATGAAGTGCTGAGAAGGAGGTATAGTCTTCTATGTTTGGGTGAAATGTTCCATCAGTATCTGTTAGGTCCATTTTGCTTATAACATCTGTTAGTTCCAGTATTTATCTGTTTATTTTGTGTATATGACCTGTCTGTTAGTAAGAGCAAGGTATTGAACTCTCCCATTACCAATGTGTAAGGGGCAATGTGTGATTTAAGCCTTAGTAATGTTTCTTTTACAAATGTGAATGTCCTAGCAATTTAGACATAGATATTGAAATAATATCTTGGTGGGTTTTTCCTGTGATGGTTATGAAGTATCTTTCCCTTTCACCATTAATTTTGGTTTGAAGTCTATTTTGTTAGATATTATATTGGCTATACAAGCTTGTTTCTTAGGTCCATATGCTTGAAAAATCTTTTTTGATCCCTTTACTCTGAGGTAATGTCAATCTTTAATGCTGAGGTGTGTTCTTCTTTTATTCAGGAGAGTGATGGATCCAGTTTTCACATTCATTCTGTTAGTCTGTGTCTTTCTATTAGGGAATTTATCCATTGATATTGAGAGATATCAATCACCAAATGATTGTTGATTCCTGTTTTTTTGTTATTGTTGTTGTTGATGGTGGTGGTGATAGTGGTGTGTGTGTGTGTTTATTTCCTCTGTTGACATGGGCATATTTAACATCCTTGTTTTGGAGTTTTCCTTCTAGTAACTTCTTTAGGTCTGCATTTATGGCTAGATATTGTTTAAATTTGATTTCATCATGAAATATCTTGTTTTCTTCTTCTATAGTGATTGAACGTTTTGCTGCGTATAGTAGTCTGGGTTGACATCTAGTCTGGGTGGTCTCTTATAGTCTGCAAGACATCTGTCTGTGTAGGCTTTGATTTTTTAAAGTCTACTTTTAATAAGGGTTCAGGGGAGAAAAGATAGTAAGTAGGACAAGGAGATGCAGACCTGTTTAGGAGTAGTTCTTTGGGGGTGATTTCCGTTTGTCTGGATACCAGCAGTCCGGTCCAGTAGTGTCAGTATGGCAAACACAAATCAGTAGCAATGTCATGATCCAGCAGAAACTGCCAGGCACGAGTCAGTGGGAGCAACCAGGGCCAGTCAGGACGCCAGGAGAAGTTCTCTGCAGTGCTTCCCTCAGTGAAGTCAAGATAGGCAAGATGAAGACGAAGATGCAAGGCCAATGAAGTGCTGCGAGGCTAGCTGTGCAAGCACACACGTCTCTGTTCCTTGAGCCTTATTTATTCTCTCTCCAAGCACCATGTGCCCTTCCATGGGTCTTGCCTCAGCAAAGCACCACATGAGTCTGTATTACTTGACATATCCTGAAACTTCCGCTTCATGTCCGAGCCCTTCTGGCTTTTAGAGTCTCCATTGAGAAGTTACATGTAATTTTAATAGATCTCCCTTTATATGTTACTTGGCCTTTTCCCCTTGAAACTTTTAATATTTTTTCTTTGTTCTGTACACTTAGTGTTTTGGTTATTATGTAGTGAGGAACTTTCTTTTCTAGTCCAGTTTATTTGGTGTTCTGTAAGCTTCTTGTACCTTTATAGGCATCTTCTTTTTTTTGGGGGGGGGGAACCAAAATTCTTTAGTTGAAGAAATAGTACAAAGTAAAGAACTTAAGCAGATGTTTTGGTGCAACTTATAGAAAAGATAAAGGCATTCTGACATGCATGCACTGCCTCAGTGACCAATAAAGTCACGTGGCTTAGGGGAAGTCAGCTTAGCTCTCATCACTGTGTCCCAGGATGTGTTTGTCAAAGAGATATTCTGCCATGCCAGATTCGGGGGCTCTCATCTTGTGTAAAGTTGCTCACGTGGTCACCCTGCTCTTTGATGGATTTCACTTGCTCACTCTGGTAATGCGTTTCAATGAAGTCACAGAAGAGGGACTTATTCTTGTCAGTGGTCAGTTTGTGCAGTTCCAGTTGTGTCTGACTCACACTCTTTCCAAGTGCAGTGCGCACTCCACTGCATTCAGCCTGCTCTTCCAGGCATCCCGTCTGGTTTCTTTATACCCTGCAGGAAGGTTCGGCCACCTCGTTGGTTCTGCAGCTTCATCAGTTTCTCAGTGTGTTCCCTCTCCTCATGAGATTGGTGAAGAAAGTATTTGGCAAAGTTCTTCAGAGCCATATCATCCCGGTCAAAATAACAAGACGTAGACAGACGTAGGAGGCATACAACTCCAGGTTGATTTGGTGGTTGATGGCAGCCTCCAAGCCCTGGTGGTAGTTCTAGCGCACTTGTGAGGGAGGTGCGGTGGTCATGATGGTGGCGGGCAAGGTACGCTGGAGCGAGGCAGTTGCGGAGGGCTCCAGCAGATGCCGCTGGCAGGGCTCGGAGTGGTCGGGCATGGGTTCTATCAAACACTGTTGAAGCAGGAAACTGCGGCAACTCTGGGCGAGAACATCTTACAGGCATCTTCTTTAGGTTAGAAAATTTTGCTTCTATGATTTTGTTGAAAATATTTTCTGGGCCTTTGAGCTGGGAATCTTATCCTTCTATTTCTATTATTCTTGGATTTGATCTTTTCATAGCGTCCCAGATTTCCTGGGTATTTTGTGTCACGAACATTTTAGATTTAACATTTTCTTTGACATATGTATCAATTTCTTCTATTGTATCCATTATGCCCGAGATTCTCTCTTCTATTACTTGTATTCTGTTGGTGATGCTTGCACCCGAAGTTCCTATTCACTTACCTAGATTTTTTTTCATTTCCAAAATCTCCTCAGTTTGTGTTTTCTTTATTGCTTCCATTTTCATTTCTTGAACAGTTTTATTCATTTCCTTCAACTATATTTTAGTTTCTTTTTGGTTTTGTTGTTGCTTTGTTTTTGGTTTTATTTTTTTGACTTTCTTTAAAGGATTCATTCATTTCATTTCCTCTAATTGTTGGTTTTCATTTTCCTGAATTTCTTTAAAGGTTTTATTCGTTTCCTCTTTAAGAACCTTAATCATCTTTATAAAGTTGGCCTTTAAGGTCTTTTCCTTGTGGTTCTGCTGTGTTCTAATACTCAGTCAGGGCTTGCTGTAGTGGCATAGTTGGGCTCTGGTGGTGACATATTGCCTTTGACTATGGTTGGTTGTGTCCTTACACTGGTGTCTAGGCATCTGGGTTTGGGGTAGTTATAGGTCTTAGGTGCCGATTTCCAAGTTTGTCTTTGATGAATGGGTGTTTTGATGCTTGGTTTCTGTTTCCTCTCTGGTGTCTGGTAGGTGTGGCCTGTGCTTGAACAAAGAGTCTCTACTCAAGTTGGGGGTAGACTCCTGGCAGCTGGAGTGCTCTCTGGTAGAGCAGTCTCCATCCCAGTTGGGGGATGGAATACTGATTAGGAGGGCTACGGACTTCTTCCGGTCTACATGGTCTCTGGAATAGTTCTAGAATTTTATTCTTACATAAGTATGGGAGGGAACTGGCATGTGTGTTTTGATTCAGCAAATTGTAACTAAATTTCAGTACAAGGCTGAATTTGAAGAGTTTGAAGTTGTACTTTGAACTATATTGACACCTGCTAGAGTGCTCGTTTTTAATTTTTATTGTGTATGTGTGAGTACATGTTTGTAGATGCACATTTATGTCAGTGTGCTCCTACACTATCACTCTCCACTTTGTTGTTAGAGACAGTGTCTCTAACTGAACCTGGGGCTCACTGACTGAGCTAGGCTGGATCTGGCCAGTGGCTCCAGGGATCTGTCTGTTCTAACTGGCTCCACTGGTGCTAGGTCTAACACATGTGCTGTAACACTAGGCTTTTACATGGGTGCTGGGTATTGGAACTTAGGTTTGCATCTTGCATGGCAGACAATTCTCTGCCATGTACCCCCTCCCACTCCCCCGGAGTGCTTATTTCAAATTGGTGACATCTATATTTGATATCAGAAGTGAACCGAGGAAGTCTATAATTTTACTGCAATTACATGTATCAAAACATTCAAAAGAATTATGGAGACAACTTACAAGCTTTGCTCATAAAAGTATTTATTGAAGGAAAGTATTCTGGATGGAGACAAAATTGGGGTTTGTGGACAGTGTTAGACATAAGTGTTTATGTTCCTTCATACCACAGAAACTTAAATTGAGACTCTCAACCATTAAGAAAGCTTTGTTCTGAAATTTCAAGGTCCTCAAACTTGTACAAAGTATTTTTTGAGTTAAAAAAAAATCTAAGGAGAAAGAGAAGTTGAAGATGTCAACAACCTAACTAATAACGTAAAAACTTAGAGGAAATTTTGCTAGTAGCTTTACAAAAGTAAGTAAGACCACATTAAAATATAAAAAATTTTAAAAAAAGCTAGATGTGCCTAAAATGTTTAATCTGTGTATATAAATAACATACTAGGAAGAGTTAGGTTGTTTTTTTTTTAAATCAAGTTTTCACTTTACATTAATGTATGTAGGGAAATTTTAATTTTGAAAATCCATTTGGAATAAAAATCTTTTTATAGTCTACTAATTTGTCAAGTCAGTTCAATCGTTAATAATGAACATTAATTATCTTCAATATTACCCTTTACTTTCAAAAGTGTTCCAATGACGTGTATAAAATATATAGTCACCCATCTAAAATGGGTACATACTAACAACACAGTTTATGCCAAAATGCTTATTGTAGGTTCTTCACAGTAACTCCAAATGGGAAACAACAAAATAAGTCAACAAACATGAAGTAGATAAGAAAAATATAGTCTCACCTATGGTTGCAGGTCAAAGTTACCAAGTTCTCTGATCACATGTCCAGACTATGAGACACAGTGCTGAGTCTCCTCTCTTCTTCCCTCCCTCTTTTCCTTCTTCCCTCCCTCCTTCCCTCCCTCCCTCCCTCCCTCCCCCCCCCCCTCCCCCCTCCCTCCCTCCCTCCCTCCCTCCCTCCCTTCCTTCCTTCTTTTTTTTCCCTTTGAGATAGGGTCTCTTTTTGCAGTCCCAGTTATCCTGGAGCTTGCTATGTAGACTAGGCTGGCCCTGAACTCACTGAGGTCCTTCTCTTCTGCCTCCCAATTGCTGGGATTAAAAGACCAGGCTACCAGGTCTGGCCAGGGATATCTTTGGGGAGTGGCAGCAAAGCTGGAAGCCTAAGTCTAGCTTCCTGTCTATCCTGCAGGTTAGTCAGGAAGACCCTGCCAAGAGAGACCAGGTATAGATGGGTGCTGTAAAGCTGGGCAGTCACCCCAGTGATTTCCTTTCTCTTCAATCCCTGGTCTTTACTGATTCTCCTGTTTAGGATGCAGTTCTGGGTGGTAGACTGCTTGGCCCCTAGAGTCTAGCATGCGTGACGCTGATGCGTGGTGTCCTGTGTTCTATCCCCAGTACCACATGGACCTGATGCTGGGGCATACCTGTGAGCTCAGCCTTCAGGAAATAAAGGACAGCTGGGGGAGGGGAGGAGGGGGGAGGACACGACAGACAATGCTACACTTCTGTCACACAGGCAATGACACCAGATTCCCCTTTGTTCTCTGAGTGCTGAAGCTGCTTTTTGTCAACCTGGCATGCCTATTATTAGCTCAATTAGTAGGGTGGGGGGTGTCTTGCTAGGGGGAGTTCTCATTGTACTATCTATTTTTATGTCAAAATTGACACAAGATAGAGTCATCTGAGAGGAGGGAGACTCTACTAAAAAAAAATGCTTCCATAAGATGGGGCTGTATGTAAGCCCATAGGGTATTTTCTCAATTAGTGATTGATCGGGGGTGAACGAGTCCATTGTGGGGTGGGGCCATCCCTGAACTTGTGGTTCTGCATCCCATAAGAAAGCAAGCTCCCTGGTTGGTGATCTAGTCTCCGCAGGGACTGGACCTAGGCTCTCTACACATTTGTAGTAAATGAACATCTTGGTCTTCATGTGGATTCTCTAACAAGTAGAGCGCTGGTGTCTGTTCCCTGCCATTGGGTCCCCTTCCCCCTTTCTGGACGGCCTGGTTGGGCCTCAGTGTTCCCATTAGGATGTTCCTAGTCGTTCTGGGACTAGATGTCCCAGGATGGGGTGGTATAGGGGTTCCCCTTTCTCTGAGAAGGGGAGAGGGCGATGGGGGAGGAACTTGTAAGGATGGGACTGGGAGGAGGGAGGGAGGGGGTTTGTGATCAGGACATAAAGTGAATAAAAAATGAATCAATTAAAAAAGAAAATTCTAACAAAAAGGGAGAACGCGAGAGAGCGAGAGAGAGAGCGCGAGAGCGAGAGTGCGAGAGTGAGCAGGCTGAAGAGGATGAGAGAAGCAAGCCAGTAAGTAGCACTCCTCCACGGCCTCTGCATCCTGTCCTGTTTGAGTTTCTGTATAGACCTCCTTTGATGAAGAACTATGATGTGGAAGCATAAGCCCAGTAAACGCTATCCTCTCCTAGTTGTTTTGGTCACGATGTTTCATCACAGCCATCGTATCCCTAACTAAGAGGGTTACCAAACAACTCTAAGTCTCTTTTTCATCTTGGGACTGGATTCCATCCTTCACAGTTATGAGTAATAAAATTCTCAACACCTGATTCCACTGGTACCTGGAGAGTATTTCCCAAACTTGACTCAGCACAGCAGAGGCTTTTGGGGAATGATCTTTGCCCGCCTCCAGCCTGGGTTCTTTAAGACACGCGAAGCTGCTCTGTCTCCGCTTACGGATTATGAGGGTTCTTTGTTTGGAGTTATATAAATTGGGCCGATGGATGTCTTAGTGATATGCCGTCTTTCAGAGATGGAAGACTAAATGTTTGGGGAGGTGCCATGAAGTGTCGTCTTTCTTCTCACTCGTGGAAAAGACTATGTGTTTTACTCTGAGCTCTCTGGAGACCGCATCTTGGTTCTGGTTCCGTGGTCAGCAGCTCCATGTTGACGTTGGCAACCACGGGGGTGTTTGCACCACAGAAACCGGCAAGGCTACAAGCCATGGTGGCTTCTCTGGGAAAACTGATTAAGCTTTTTTCTTGTACTATTGCCAACTGCCCTGATTCTCACTTCACGCCAAGGAGTGAGTCTTTTTTTTTTTCCTTCTGTAATACTGTGGCAGTGGTGTATGGTAGCTAATATGTTTATAATTTCTGATAGCCTCCATCTTCTGGGTTGAAACGCCTCCTATTTGTGTGTCTAATATTCAGACTTAACTTTTTTATTTTTTGAGAATTTCATGATCGAATGATGTAGCAGGCCTCCAGACCTTAGCACAGCTGACTCCATGATAGAAGTATTATTCAGGCCACAAAACACAGCATGTCTGCCTACTCCATCAAAGTTCACACTTCTGGGAAAGTCTCTAAATGTACCAACTTTGGTATTTTTGGCTTCTATAGTTCCACTTTTGGTTAACTATTCTTGCTAATTAAAGTATGTCAGCCCAGAACAAGGTTTTTCTGCCTTAAAATCTCACCCTGGAAAAGGTTGGGGCTGTACTGGGATCCTGAACAACCAGCATAGTAGTTTGCTGGCCAATGAAGTCTTTCTATCAGCTTAAAGCAGTGTCGGAGTAATCTCTGGTGGATTCCCTGTAACAATTTAATCTCCACTTTCCTTCTTTGGATCCTCTCACATCCTCTCAATGTGTCCTCTCCCAATTTCGTGTCTTTTTATTTATTCTCTAATTACCCACTAAATCCCGTTATTTCTGTGTCTGTGTGTGAGTGTTGGCCTCTAGAGCATGGGAATCTACCCATGGATACATCTTCAGAACAGAGTGAGCCTCCTCCCCAGCAACTTCCCATAGTTTTTTGGTAAGTGCTAGGGTCTAGGGCTCATCCTCCATTTATGCCAGAACTTTGGTTGGCTTGGTCTTGTGCAGGTGCCTTCAGCTTCTGTGATTTTGTGATTGCAATAGCCATATCATATTCAGAAGGCAGCATATAATACACTTTAACATTTTAATAGTCTGTGTCAGATGTTCTTCTTTAATAAAGTAATGTTGAAGATTAAATAAGGTTAGAGGTGTGACTTTAGTGGTAGAGTATTTCATTCTTGCATGAAAGCTGCCCTGGCTTCCATCTCTAGTACCAGAAACAACAACAACAACAACAACAACAACAACAACCGAAATTAACAATTTTCGTTTTTTATTTCATCCTGTATTTTAGGACCTTCCGGAGTGTCTGTGTATTACCAGTAGGTGGCGCTAGTATACCACCTTTTAGGTCAAACAAGCGCGAAGAGGAAAACTTAGCTCTTTGGTCCTAAGCAAATTTACAATTCAAATCATGCTTTTTATTTTATTTTTTTTTCTAAAATTTTGTACCTGAGCAAAACACAGATTTTTAAAAACAGAGATAAAGTTCGTTGGGGATTTATCTTCACTCTCTCTCCTTTGGGAATCTGAAGGCTTCTGTTAGTAGAGTCTCTCCAGGCTTTACTGTTTGGAGGAGCATGTGCATCCTGTCACAAATCATTCACATTCTAGAGCTCTTGTGTCACTCTGAAAACAGAACTGAGACTTCCGAAAGTCTTACTTTAAATAAAGGTATCAAAATAAAAAACCTAGTCACTGAGGCTATAAGATTGAGTAGGCAAAGTAATTAACAAGTAACTCTGTGGTGTCATTTTTTTTTTTTTTTGCCACTCCTGGGCCCATGATTGGAGCTATCAAGCAAGCATCACTAATTTGTTATTTTTCTTCATTACTATTTTAGAGTACAAATAGGAGAAAAAGTACACACACACACACACACACACACACACATACCACGCTCCTTATGTAAAATTCCTTAAAAACAAAATTCCTTAAAAACAAACAAACAAACAAACAAACAAACTTCCAGTCATCTCTAAGATATCCAGGGCACATGATAAACTAGAAATGCTTCTTAAATGGTTGCTACTTTGTATTCCTCAGTGAATATAGATGCAAACAAACACATGTTCAGAGCATTCACATCTTTTGGTAGATGCACTTTTAAATTATTTTATTGTTTTTAGATATGAGCCTGCATGTAGGTGTGTGCACCTAGTGAGCTCAGAGACCTCCAGGAGCCAGAGGTGATAGATCTCCTAGAGAGGATTGTAGAAGATTGTTAGCCACTGGTGTAGGTGCTGGCAACCAAACTGAGAACCTCTGGAAGAGCAGCGAGTGCTCTTAACCACTGACCCATCTTCCCAGTCCCACGCATTTGATCTGCAGTTGGTGGAACCTCAGAGATATCTGGGCTGGAAAATCAAATGTGCCGAGCTTTGTTTGAAGCATCCTTTCATGGATACATACTTCTACCTCGTTAGCTTGTCTACGATTGCATCAAACACCCACGGGAGAGGTATCCCGCTCAAGTGTGAGGTATCCTTAAGTATTTCATAACAAGATGCACTGAAAGTACTGTCATGCCAGACAGTTGCTCATCCAATGTAGCAAGTTATTATTCACAGGTACCAATGCCCTAACCGTGTTAGGAAGCAGTACACTAGGAGTTTAAGAAGCCATTTAAAGGGTAATTAACCTCTTAGGATTGCAGTTCTTTAAAAGCCCATAAGCAGAATGATAGTTTCTAAGAAGGCACCTATTCCATTTTATTTCCCACGTTCAAAATAGCCCTTCACACAGTGGTAGCACATTCCTGCTTGCCGCACACCAGAGCATCGACAATCCCCCCTTGCCTCTAAAAACTTATAAATGTCAAATATATACACAAACAGGGAGAGGAGGAATGATCATGTCAGTTAAAACAACAAGACTCTCCAAAGATCCATGTCTCTGCGGGAAAGGGGTTAACCCGGAAGTGATGCGCCCCTCTCAACCAAGGGCAGATTTACTGAGGTCAACTGAGGCAAAGGGGTGTTTGTCAAGTCGAAATGGGAAAGGATTGCCTGCGGCATTGTGACACAGGAACTAGGAACAGGGACGCCATCAGTGCAGAGTAAAAGGCAGCTCCTGGCAGATGTGTGCACAGTGGCAGGTTTTATGTTGTGTGAAGTTGAGGTTCCGGTTGAGGTCGTTCTTGCAGTCAGACAAATATACACAAGAGCTCCTTCTTCACAGCTCTGTACCCTCCCTCCCTCCCTTCTCCTCCCCCACCTCAATTGATTCCGATATCTTTCCCAGGTTCTATTGTTGTAGTTTAACAATTATCAATTTACAGCCAGTCCGAATCTTATTCATTTCTTTCCTTACACATTCTCTCTCTCTCTCTCTCTCTCTCTCTCTCTCTCTCTCTCTCTCTCTCTCTCTCTCTGTTTCTGATTATTTGAAGCAAATCTCATCTCATTACTCCAGGAGATTACTCCTGGACTTTCTTTAAATAGAACTCTACCATCTCACACTTGAAAATGGCCATTAGTGATTCCATGTGACATAAAGCAAAACTAGTCAGGGCACAAATGTCTACAGCGGTGTGCTAACATTTTAGCGATTCATTTTATTCATTCATTCATTCATTTTAGCGACACCCACTTCAAAATAAAATCTACACATTGCAATTTCTCAACTGCCTCTTGGTTACTGTTAGAGTCATTTTATGTGCATGAGTGCTTGGCCTACAAGGGCATAGACATGCACCAGTGCAAGCCTGGTGTCCTCAAAGCTCAGAAGAGGGTTTGGAGCCCCTGGAACTGGAGTTACAGACGGTTGTAAGCTGCAACGTGGGTCTGGGTCCTCTGGAGGAGCAGTCAGTGCTCTAAACTGCTGAATAGTTAGTTTCTTATTCCTTTTTTCATTTCTTGGTGTTTAATTGTTGAAAGAGAATTGGATTGCTTTTCTCATAAATTTTCTCAGTCCGAATTTTGCTGGCTATGCTTTGTGTTAACATACTCCTGTACTGATGTATGTTCTCAAAAAACTCAGATCAGACCTAGGCCATATTTATGTTCCTAGATACACAATATATATATATTAATACACACACATATGGCAAAGGATGAACTCTGTTACATCATTTTAGGGCCATTTCTAGCCAAGTTCTTGGGTCACTATGCCATGACAATGTTTATGACAGATACTGAATCATTCTACAGCCTATACGTACATGTTCTACATGACTTCTACAGCCTGTATATGTGTTCTACATGACTTCTACAACCTGTATATGTGTTCTATATGACTTCTACAGGCTTTACATATATGCTCTACATGACTTCTACAGCCTGTGTATGTGTGTTCTACATGACTTCTACAGCCTGTACATATGTGTTCTACATGACTTCTACAGCCTATACATGTGTGTTCTACATGACTTCTGCAGCCAGTACATATGTGTTCTACATGACTTCTATAGCCTGTACATATATGTTCTTTCTACATGACTTCTACAGCCTGTGTATGTATGGTCTACATGACTTCTACAGCCTGTACATATGTGTTCTATATGGCTTCTACAGCCTGTACATATGTGTTCTACATGGCTTCTACAGCCTGTACATATATGTTCTTTCTACATGACTTCTACAGCCTGTGGATGTGTGTTCTACATGACTTCTACAGTCTGTACATATGTGTTCTATATGACTTCTACAGCCTGTACATATGTGTTCTACATGACTTCTACAGCCTGTACAT
>NW_021604604.1:9747235-9777440 GCF_004785775.1 Grammomys surdaster | reverse complement strand
TACAGCCTGTACATATGTGTTCTACATGACTTCTACAGCCTGTACATGTATGTTCTACATGACTTCTGCAGCCTGTATGTATACATTCTACATGACTTCTATAGCCTGTACATATATATTCTGCATGATTTCTTCAGCCTGTATGTACATATCCTACATGGGTTTTCATTTCACTCTACATGCATTTTTGATGACCAGCTTGAAGGAGAATTTTCAGATTATTTGCTTTCTAAGCCCAACTCACCTCCCTGTGTGCACAGGACCTGTCAGTCCCCACTCTTTCTCTGCTAGGTAATCATTTACTTTTGGTTCCATGCAGAACATTGGAGTCCAGGAGATTTAAATTTTTTATTGCTACCTCCAATTAATACAAAATAAACAAGGTATTCTGCCACATTTCCAGATTATTTGACTAAATAAGAAGACAGACCAAAGTGAAAGTTAATTGCTCTAAAGAAGACTCCAGAGAGAAGCAAGTGGCAAGTGATTTTCTCACACCAGGATGGGTTTGTAAAAGTCTGACTCTGTAAAATTCTGGTCTCAGTGAGCAATTTGTTACAAAAACAACAAGACAAAACAAAACAAACAAGAGACCAAAGTTCCATAATTCTCTTAAAATCGAGTTTCTTATTTGTTCTCATTTAAAATTCAGAATGGAGAAATGAAAGCAGCTCTAACAACCAGAATAAACAAAAGAAAAAAAAACGGACTCTTCCAGCTTGATGTACCACAACGGTCTCAGGGCCGGAGTGTTAGCTGGTAATCTCATGCTCCATCTAAGTGGCAGAGAAACATGAAAACAGCAGCGGGACCATCAGTGATCGTTTCCTGGTCATGTATCTAAGCTCCGGTGTTTAGTGAACAATAATGTCCCTGAGCTGCAAAGCTAGGCATGGTTAAGTAGGGGAGCATGGCAGTGACAGCATCCTTCCTGTACCACGGCATAGTAAATAAACCCAACTCACCTCCCTGTGTGTGTGGTGAGTTTTCCCATGTGTATATATATTGAGTGAATGGGGAGAACTGTCATTTTTTTTGTAATAGTTCAAAAAATTATCATCTCACTAGTTTTATTGTTCTTATTTAAGTTTGGCAGTATGTCTTTTAAAAAATAAAATCTAAAAGTGAAAATTAAAGAACTGGGCGACTCCTTATAATAAGCTTTAAGAAGACGCAGCTTAAGCCTGTGAAACTGAGTATGGCCAAAGAAGTTTCCTACAGTGGAGAGAAGAGCTAACTTTCTTCATGATCAGTGTTGGGCTTTAAAACCTTCCAGTATCTACATTATCAAGGACTTTCATTTACAGCCACTATGAATCATCCTAGTACGCTGACGTCACATACAGGTGAGCAGTCTGTATTACACCCAAATGGCGGGAGGTACTGGCCAAGGCTTAGCTTGCTTTTTATGGCTGATGATATAAGCCTGTATCCAAATGTTCCATTTTTAATCTTTTTCAGTTACACACTTGACATGAATAGAAGAAGCATCTTTTAGAATGGAGGTGAGCAACACACATACACACACACACACACACACACACACACACACACACACACACAGGAGTTCTCATTCTACCTGTGGGTCAGCTGCCAGAGGGTGATATGAACTGTCCTGTTTTCACACCGGATTAACTGAGGTGATGGGTGAGTTGGAAGCCTCATTCCCCTTGACTCTCTGGCCTGGCCTTATCTCTCTCATCTTTATTCTCTCTGCTCTGTGCTTTCCTCAGAGTGTCCATGCTGGTCTCCTGAGTTCTAGTCTCCTGTGGCACTGCCAAAGGGTATTCATGTCTTTCCTGTGTGAGACCCTTCAAGGACAGACATCCTCCATAGTTCTGGGACTCAGCAGTTGTGATGGCTATCTTAACCTTCTTGACTACCTCTAGAATGAACTTAAAACTCACCTGTGAGGGATTTTTAGTTTATTGGATCATTTGAGGTAGGAAGACCCTCCTTAAATACATATCACTTGATGCTGGAAGAGCCATCTTTAATCTAGGCTACTTCTTCTCTTGGTAGCTGCTATGAAGGACAAGACAAAAAGACAAGCTAGCTGCCAGCTTGCCTTCACCCTCCCTGGTGAATCTATTCCTTCACTGGCATTAGAGGCAACTTCTTTGGGATTCTGGTGTACACTGAAGACCAGCTGTTGAAACATCCAGCCTCATGGGCTGGATCACAACTAGATATTTGGAGTTTTAACTGGGAGGCAGCCATTTCTGAATTAGCTGGACCACAGCCCGCAAGCCACTCTGATAATACACTTTTCATGTATTCAGTCTATCATCTCTGGTCCTCTGAAGAACTGACTAATACAGTATTTTATAACTACACTTTTCATGTATTCAGTCTATCATCTCTGGTCCTCTGAAGAACTGACTAATACAGCATTTTATCACTTGGTCACATATCACATGATACTGCCATGATTCAGTAATGTGCCTGCCTTCTGTACTAGCAGTTCTTCTAGGAGGAGAATCTTGCCTAAATTAAGATTTGTTTTTGATATTGGTCAGTAAGTTGTTCAGTGATCAGCTATTAAGGAGTCTGTGGACTGACTATATTGATTTTTATTTATATTTACTTTTTGGAGATAGAATCTCCATTGTAGCTCAGGCTAGCCTCAAACTCACCATTTTCTTGCCTGTTCCCAAATGCAACCTTGTTGTATTTTGACCAACTGAGTTCTCTTTCTCCCCTTTCTTGGCTTCTGAGCTAGGTTGGGGAGGGGTCTGGACAGAGCACATGCCATATGAGCTATTTAATGGAAGCTCTAAGCTAAATTGTTTTTAAACATGCCTCTACACGCTTTATTAATTGAACATCATGGCGAGAGGGTTGGCAGTGGAGCATAAGAAGGGGGAGAGGGTTGAAAGACTGGAAAGTGAGGATTGGGGTGCTAGGGAGAGCCAAGGTAAGGCTTAACTCTAAGGAAGGCTTCCAACAAACCGTCAATCTTTGGGTGAAGGGTATTGCTGGCCTTGTGTGTATCAGCACCTGTCTCTCGTTGGCCACTTTGGACACAGGTTCTCTGTCTTAAGCAAGACAGGATGATTTCTAGCTCATTTAACTGGTAAGCTCATGTACATGATCAAAAGGATCCAAGCAGTAAAAGAGGGGAAGCCGGGGGTTGTGTTAAGAACACGCAAAATATCTTGTGTTGTCCATTTCATTTGTCTTAATTTTTCTTTGTCCTCATTTAAAACCCCTCCCATTCAATCTTGAGATAATTCCATTTCAAAAGATTGCTTTACAACCATCACATTTAAAAAAAAACTTTTCTCATAAAAAAAAATTATTTTTTTTGAGATAGAGTTTCTCTTTGTAGCCCCAAAGAATTCACATCTGATGTGGGCTATTCAGTCATGCATCTAGATACAGACCATCTGAAGCCTGGGTAAACAGGCTCATTACTATATACAACAAGGTCAGCACCGGGCAGCCAGCATAGAACAAGGGCCAGAAAGCAGTATGGCAGGTGACTCTGTTGGCTTCTATTGGCATCAGATGGTTATAAAATCAAGGACAGATGGAGACCCTCAGGCTGGTGTGGTTGGATTCACAAACTTTTCAGTTTTTACATCTTGCTGGCAATTGATACTCTGGCAGAAAAAAACCAGGACTAAAGAAGTGTGGCTACCATTTTGTCTGGACCAGCAAACACTGTCCACACTTCCCTGAGGTTAGAAGAGAAGGTAATAAAAAAGTTATAGTATGTATCTAAGTCTCAGTTGAAAAAGATCCCTCAGCTAAATCTTCCAGGGAAAGTTGCTATTTTGACAGCATAAGGAGGAGACTTTATATTTTGTATGCCATTGTAGCCTGTTTGCTCCATTTTGAAGACATACATTTGAAAGTGTGTTGACAAATTTAAGTATTTCTTAATGTGGTCTCTCTTGCATTATTTCGAAAAGCTGTTGAAATGAGAAAAGAAGTTTAGCTTAGAAACAGCAGCCTTCGGGGGAGGGGGAGGAGACAGGGGGCAGGGAGAATCCAGTGTTTCAAAAGCCTGTGATAAAACAACTTGAAAGAAAATATTTGGAGGCATAAACCAATAGAACTTAAGGTCTAAGGGGATTTTTATGATAATCCGAGGCTTCCGAACATGTTGACCTGAACAACAGTGGTCCAGGATTAAAGTGTTCAGCATGCCACTCAGTCAATATTGTTGTTGGGAATGAAAAGTTTGTGATGGAGAAAAGGGGGAATTTTGTGGACAAAGGAAAACAAAATTGTAAGGCAAGATGTTCACTTCATCTGAAGTGATTTCAGGACAGGTTTTGAAAACATGGAATGAAATGCTTCTCTGGATAGATTACAAAAGTCCACAGCTGCTGATGTAAGCAAATAACTTAATTCTTGCCTACAACATTCAAAAGAGAGAGAGAGAGAGAAAAGTGACCATCTTAATTAAAATCTTATTTACATAAAATAGCCAATGAGTCACATAAACTTAGTAAAAGCATGTGCTATAAATTAGGTGCTAAATATTTATTTTTGCAGCCCTGGGACCTATAACATCATGCATGCTAGACAAGTACTCTACCACGGGGCCACACCTCCAGGTCATGTCCCATACGTTATGAATGTTTACATGACCAGTGTTGTGTGTATGCAGATTCGTGTGAGTGCATGTGCTCATGGAGGCCAGAGGATATATGTGGGTATTCTTCAGGCTCTATCCACTCTTTAACATTAAAACATTTATTTTTATTTATTTTGTAGTGTGTGTGTGTACTTACCACAGCACATAATTGTGTGTAGAAGATATTGTGGGGGAATTTGCTCTCTCCTTCCACCATGTGTTAGAGGCTCAAACTCAGGTTGGCAGGGTGAGGAGCATGGTGCCTTAACCACTGAACCATCTCTCCTGGTTTACACACCTTTTTGAAAGAGTTCTTTCTCACTTATCTGGAGCTCACTAAGTTGGCTAGGCTGCCAGGGCTTTGTCTGTCCTACCAACCCAGCATTGCCAATACAAGCATGCCCCAGTGCCCAGGTTTTGCAAGCACCCTGTGGACTGAGATACCACCCCAGTCCTATTTGCTTTTTAAAGACAGGTTCTTACTTTGTAGCTTAGGCTACCTAGAAACTGACTATGTAGTCCAAGCTGCTGTCAGACTCAGGATGGTCTTGCCTCAGGCTCAAAAGTGTAGGGATTAGATTCTAGCTATACTAAATCCAAGATGAATTCTCTTGAAACGTCTCCATGTTGGTTTTTTCCATCACTATTTTTTCCTACTAGGAAACATTTCTCTTTTTACAATATTTACATGAAGAAAACACCTTTCTGTGTTTCTATTTCAAATGGGCACAATTTGTTGTAAGAAAGTCGCATATGAGAAAAACAAGGACACTTTGAAGAACATTCCTTTCTTCTTTTAGGACCCTCTTTGTAACATCTTTCCCTCTTATGGGCCAAAGTCCAGCTGGCCCACCTCTCCTTCTCTGGTCTGCATTCTGTGATTTTGTTTGCCTGAACAAACCCAGAGCCAGCTGAGGGAAAACAGGGTCTGAAGTCAGAAGCAAGAGTATGGCATCTCCTTCCTTGTCCACAGGCTGATCCCACATGGGTTTGTTTTAGTTCTCAGTGATGGTAGAATTCCTTTCCCTGGGGCGTTGACAATCATCTGTATCCTCTCTAAATTTCCCTGCTTATCTGTAGACAGACTCCCAACAATCCGCTGGCCAGAACACCAAAGAAAGGATTTGCCAACCCAGGCTATGCTGCAGAATCAAGTAGCTATCTGCTGTGAGGGGAGGGAGGGTGATGGGGAAGCGTTCCATCAGTTGAATGTGACATGCAGGATATCACCAAGACCACAAAGAGACAGGTGGAGCTCCTCTGAGGTGGAGAGGCACATCCTGAAAGTGAGGAGGATGTAGGCGGGGACAGCATCCTAGCATGAGCATCAGCTTGTTTGAGCTTGAGAGAGCGTGAGGAAGGGCTGGAGAAATGGAGGAATGTTAACTTCCGCAGCTAAAAGCAGGCTCGGGCAGACTGGGAAGGTGGTCAATGTTAAGTTCCTTTGTTCCTTCATTAACTGAAAAGATAATTAGTGTACAGTTTCCTTTAATTATATATGTAATATGTGAAGGGCTGGTGTGATGGTTCAGCCAGTAAAAATGCTTGCCTTGCAAGCAGAAGGATCTGATCTCTTAGAGCCCATATAGACACAGTGGGGTATGCTGGCAAGTACTTGCAATCCTAGGTTTGGGAGTTAGTGATGAGTGGACTTGGGGCTCACTGGCCAGCCAGCCTTGCCTACTAGAGGAACTCCGAGCCAGCAGAAACTCTGTCTCAGAAAGCATATTGGAGACCAGAAAGGTAGCTCAGCAGTTAAGAACATCTTCTGCCTCTGCCGAGGACCCAAGTTTGGTTCTCAGCACCCATGTTAAGCAACTCATGTCCACTACTAACTCCAGCTTTCTGGCTTCTCTGGGCACCTACACATATCCCTCCCACATATGAGTACGTAAGAAGAATAAAAATAAGTCTTAAAAAGGTGGATGGCACCTGTGAATCACAGCTGAGGTTGTCCTCTGACCTCCCCATACCTGTACATGTGCGCCTCTGCATGCATATAGACATGTGCACACATGCACAAGTAAGACATGTATATCAAGTCAGTGTAAGCAAACTGAAAATAAGATGGAAAGACAGGGGGGACCCTAACCTGGTGCCCCCAAGAATTACTGTTTACAGATTGTATCACATTAGCTTTTCTGTTTACAGTTTTAAAAAGATCTAGTTGTACTGTTCCTTTCTAATACATATACCTTACGTGTAGGGGTGTGTAGGCTTAGATGTTTCAAAACCTACTTTAATAAGGGGACATAAATGCTTTAACCTCCCTTTTAGCCCACCGTCCACCAGAGGCAGTGGAAAGGAGAGGTTAATAGGACAAAGGAGGATGTGGACCTGTTTAGAAATAGTTCTTTGAGGGCAATCCCATTCTGCATTGTCAGGAGATCAGCAGCTCAGTTCCCATGAACCAGCAGCAGCAGGTTGATCCACTTGTGAACATGATTCACGAATAAGCAACAGCAGGTAGACCCAGAAGAAACCATGAGGTCTCTTGGCCTGAGTCCACAGAGGTAGCAAGAAGCTGCCAGCACGCCACCAGAAATTTCTCTCTATGGAGTTATGACAAATGATGACCAGGAAATAGTGGCAAGGCAAGCCAACGCCAGAGCATTGTCCACTGTCTGTTAGGTTATACTTATATCCTTTCCAGACATCACATGCTCTCTCAAGTGTCTGTCTAGCAGAACATCACATGACCCCCCTTTCTTTTTCAGGCAGCTTCCAGAAAATCACCATGTGTCTATTCTCAACAAAAACATCCTCTTATAAAAGTTTCCAGAAGCACATCACATGACACAACTGAGTCTCCAAAGAAACCAGAAATTTTCACTTCAGGGATACATAACTGCAGTAATGTATAATGGTTAAATGATTTTTTTCAGTTAACACTAAAAACATGTTTTCGAGGGTATCAGTGGATTATTTTTACCAGTTGTATCTATGGCTGTTTTCTGTCTGTCTTTATCACTCCCAAGTTGAGTATAGATATCTGAAGCGATGTATAACAAGGTGAGGGAAAAGGAAACGTGATGAAAAGCTATTTTGGGAAGACCCTCTTATAGTCTGAGAAGCTAAATCCACAGCAGCAAAAGACTATAAACCTAGATATTATGGGATGTACATTATAATCTACATGTGTGTGGCTTATGCTTTCAGTCCCAGCATTCCAGAGGTTAACAAGCATGTTCCAGAGGTTAAAGTCATGTTCTATCTACATGGGGAATGTGTGTACAGGTGTATGTGTTTACATGTGAGAACATGTGAGTGCATGTGTGTGTGTGCATGTGTAGGGGTGTGTGCATGTGTGTGTGCATGCACTTGCGCTGTCTCTGTATGTATGTGAGTATATATATGTGTGTATGTGTGTGTCTGTGTGTACATGTGAATGTGTATCTGTGTATGTGCCTGTGCATGCACGTGTGTGCATGTGTGCATGTGTGTGTTTTCCTCATCCTCCATCTATCAGGCCCTCAGACCAGGACCTGGCACATAAAGTCTCTCTGTGTTGGATGTCTTTAAGGTATTACCTTCTGTGTAGACCTTGAGCTGTGTTCACACTGTCTAAATCCCTAAACCTACTCCTAGAAAGATGGCTTAAGCACATTCTACAAGGGAGCTGTTTTACTATTGGGAAACCTGGTCTTTAGGGCCTGCCTTGGGCCCAGCATCCTTCTAAATGAACTTAAAAACAAAGCATCATCTGTTTTCATCTCCTGGGAAACAGTGCATCCTTAGGGCAAGAGCCATGATCTGAAGCTTACCAGGCATTTCTTCTATGGGATGCAAGCACCTTTCTGGCCTCTTTCTCATGATTGCTGAGGCAAATAGAAGTACAGTCACTGTAGGGGAATCTAGGCAGGTTAAACACCCGTATCTTTAAGTCCTCCCATGGAAAACAGTATTCGGTGCTGTGTAGGGAAGTTACAGTGAAAATGGAGACCATTGTGACTGCTGAAAAATACCAACCTGCTCATGCTGCTTGCCTGAATACACCTTGGACTACACCTAGCTACGTAACTTAGGCTAACCTCAAAACACATAATCCTCTGTCTCAGTTTTTCAAATGTTAGAATCACAGGCATGTGGCAGTATGACTGGCTGTGTATAATAGTGTTTTGGTATTACAAACAGCCCCGTGTCTACCAAATGAAGCCCAAACTCCAGTCAGAGAACTTTCCTGCCCTGGTCCTATTTCTCTTCTCAGCTTCATCACTCCACTCCCCATAGCTCAGCTTCCCTGGACTTACAGTGCTGTCACATCCCATGCTTCTGCCCATGTCACTTATTGCTGAGTTTTCAGCTTGGAACGTGCCCGCATCTACCCAATTGACTCTATGTATTCTCCTAATCTGATTGGGCCAAGGAGGTTCATGGGTCACCCAAGGCTGTGATGCTTTTCTTAGGCTGTGCCATAGCAACTGTCAATATTGCATCTTTCACTGGAGAGAGTTTAACAGTGTTGCTCAGGGAGGCATGGGCACGTCACGGGGAGCACCTCCTCTTGCTGTACCCTCAGTGGCAATTGATGTCTTAACCGATGAGGTCACTGGGGAAAGGCGTGTTCTGTCCTCTTAGTTCACGTCTGTCTGGTGAGATGGCTGAAAAGTCTACTGAACATGCACAAAAGTGAAGAGCAAACGGGAAGCTCCCAAATGACTTCCATGAAGACTTTGCTCAGATTTAGGTCGAGTGGAGGAGGCAGAGGCAAGAGCACCGGGAGGTGGGATGGAGAAGTAGGCCCAACGGAGTGAAGTGGGCCCTTGTCAGCTGCATGAAAGGGCTCTGATGCCATCGGAGGATAATGAAGAGGCCAGGGAGAGACCTGAGCAAGGGGAATTGGCCTTCCTTTAAAACGTTAACCATGACCAAACAATGACAGACATCTCAGCAGCTCTGTCCTTCGTCAGTTGTATAACTATGCAAGTTAATTAAGATTTCCCAATAGCAAGATGCTCAGGTGGCTGTCAGGAATGAGAGCCAAGTTGATTTAAAGGGGTCTGTGAGAATTAAAGAAGAACATATACACACAGCACTCGCACTGGGGGACGGACAGACTGTAAAGGACCATGAAATGGAGGTTGCTAGAGGCAGAGGAATGAACAGTAACACAGACAGTAGTAATAGTCGTAGTGATGACACAATAGTGTGTGTATGTGTGTGTGAGTGTGTGTGTGTGCGCACATGCACACACTCATGTGTTGGTCCTTGGAAGCTTTCCATATTTTTGTTGTTATTGTTGAAGACAGGATCTCATACTGGCCTGGAACTTTGCCAAATAGTCAAAGTTAGTCCAGGTTTTCCAAGCTTCCAATGATCAGTCTGTTTTTGTTGAAGTAATTAATTAAAACTGGCCTCTGGTTCATTGGACTATCTAAGCTGCGGCAGTTCTGCCTAGCCCAGCCGCCATGTTTCTCAGCCTGAGGCCACGTGCCCACTGCAGCTAGAACCGGCTCTCCAGAAACACCAGCCCTGCCACCCACTAGATACCAGCGTGAGAGATGGCTCTGCCAATCTTCCACACTATCTCCGCAAGGCAGGGCATTGCCCAGACCATTCTGCCATCCATGCAGGCCCAGTAAGAGAATGAGACTCTAATTCTTATAGATTAATCAAAGGCTTTATATGTTTGATAATGATTAATAACAAGATGCTCATACAAAGAGAGTTGTATCCCAATTAGCTAACCTAATTATAAGTTTATAAGTTGTTCCCCATGAGTGCTCTCCATACCTGTGTGATTCTCCATCCTCCTACATCTCTGCCCTCTTTAGCTCTTCCTCTTCCTTTTTTCTCTTCCTCTCCCAACTCCTCCTCTCCTTACTCCTCCCACCTTAGCTCCTCCTACATGGTTCTGCCTCTCATCTTGCAATCGCTGGGATTATAAGCACACATGTGCCTTTTTAAAAAAAATGTGGGTTCAGGTGTTTGGAACTCAGGACCTTATGCTTGCAAGGTAAGCACTTTGCTGACTAAGCTTTCTCTCAACCCCACAGAGTCGTTAAAAGCATAATAACATGAAGGACCTACCACAGGATCGCTACTCTGGGACTTATGAGAAAGGCTTGTGTTCTGGCACCTGCTGTTACCCAGGGGACAACGTTTCCTTCTCTTTCTCCCCACTTCATGTGTGCTGACAGTCATTAAGCAGGAAAAGCTCTTTCTGGGCTGTAGTACCCACAGGATTTGGGGTACAGGGAAGGACATAGGGCCCCTGGGAGGAGGGAAAGAGAGAAATCCCAGGGCAGAAAGGATTTTCCTATTATAGTTGGTGACATGCCGGCACATGATATGCGCATGCGTGTAAGTGTGTCCACACACCCGTGGGAAACTGAGGGAGCGAAAGATTTTGGAGCACAGTGAAGACACATGAGTCCCTTCTCCCACTTCCTCCGTGGATTGTGCCATTGGTTAAAATGTACTTCCAACCTGGGCTAAAGGAACCTCATATATATATATGTGTGTGTGTATATGTGTGTGTGTGTGTGTGTGTGTGTGTGTGTGTGTGTGTATAATTTTGTGCTCTGTTTGACCATAAGCATCTGGGCTTGTCCAATTTTTCTCAGCTCCATAGGTGCGGCATTGGACGTGTTATTATTCTTGCTGCCATCTGATGCGAATATGGGGGTCCCTCCACTAAAGTTACAAGATCTCTGAATTTCCTTGGGTGATCAAAGTACAGGCAAAAGGTATGAAAAATGGGGGTCAGCCTGGGGTTAATCCTCCCTGGAGATTTATTTCAATGTCTGAAGTAACCTTGACTAAAGAATTGTAAGGAAAGAGGTCGCTCCTATGCATTGGGCTGCCCACCCTCCAAGGCTCTCCTTCCACGCCAGCAAACACCCCTTCCCCACACTTCCACATCTTAGAAACTTAAGACTCTCAGCTCTGCTATTTAGATATGTATTCCTTTGCAAAGAGGTTGTCATAGAGAAAGATGATTGAAACAGTTTCAGCTTTCCACCCCCATGGGAAGATTAGATCACGTGTCTCAGCCCCTGTCTGCTTCCAGCTAGTTTGAACTGCGCAGACTCTCGGCTTGACACCTTTCAAAATCTGCTGCACACATGGGAGCCAGTGGGCCCCTCCCAGACACCAGAGTGGCAGTGTACTTAGAGTTCAATGTGTAGAACCACACACTCAATACCAGGGCCGAGGATTTCCAAGCTCTGGAGATGAAATGTGGATGGGGCATTAGACTGAATAGAAACCAGTGCACGGCGTAGCCATGACACCTTGTCTAGCAGGAGGGTGAGTAAACAGGAGTGCAGGCCTCTCAGGAGGACTTTTCCAGGTACCTGGAGCTGCATGTGGGTTGAGTTTCAAGTAATGGTGTCAGGTTATAAGAGACAAGGGTTTTCTAATGAAGGGCCAGGGTGCACCCTCCCCTTTCTTTTAGTTAGAAAGAGTTGCTAAAACACCTCTGAGTTAGCACAGCATTCTTTTCATATTAGTCCTTTTTTGTAGGTCTAAACAGCATGTCACTTGAAACAGTAACTGGGGTATCATTAAGAATTGGTCAATCTCCAACCAACTCAAACTAGACAAATATGCCCAAATATGGCTGACATGTCTACTTGTCCACTAAGATATTTCCTCCCCCTTGTACACACTAATGAGGTTGTTGACTGAGTACAAGATTTCATGCTTACAGCTAGTGACCAATACAGGCCACTGGTTTTCAAATAGAAGTGAGATGTGCGTGACTTACTGGCCCATTCTCTTGATATTTTTCTTAAATGACAAGGACATCCTGCTGTCTTTCCTATTTTCTTTTCTGGAAATCCATACATAATAGAGCAACCACCTTAAATTATGCAACGGAAACTAGTTTTAAGTTAATTAATTAGTCAATTGTGTGTGTGTGTGTATGTGTGTGTGTGTGTGTGTGTGTGTGCCTATATGTATGTCTGTGTACTAATGTATGCACTGCCCACAGAAACCAGAAGAGGGTACTAGATCTCCTGGAACTCCCGGAATTACATGCTCCCAGACCAGACCTTGGTTGCCTTTCCAGACATAAATTTCTTTCTCTCTCTCTCTCTCTCTCTCCCACTCTCTCACCCACTCTCTCCCTCTCCCTTTCCTCTCTCCATATAGTATACATGCATGTTCATTTGTGTGTATGCAGGTATTCATGTAGGTGTGCATGTACATGAATGTGTGTGTATATAGGTCAGGAATCAATATCTCCGCTGAGCTTTTTGAGGCAGGGTCTCTCACTAAGCCTGGAGCTCACCTGCTTATGGGGGCTGGCTGGACAGAGAGCTGCAGAGTGAGCTGCAGAGATCCCTCTGTCTCTGTCTTCACTGTTCCTCTCCATGGAGGGGTTACCGATGTATCCAGATTTTACAGAGGTGCTGAAGAGGCCAGGTCAGGTCTGCATTCTTTCACATCATCTATGGTTTTTGTTTTTAACCAGATCATCTCTTTAGCTGAGTTTTCTAGATGTTTATGTGACAGAGAAGTCACCTGCTGGCTTGCCACTATTAGTTTGGATTTTTCTAGCAGCAAACTCTGATCTACCCAAAGTCACTCCTATATCTCAGGTTTAGTATAGTTGGAAAGTGTTGTTTTCCTTTTGATCAAGAAAATCTGTTCTTTAAAAAATTATATATATATTGGTGTTTGCCTATATGTATGGTCTGTGTATCAGGTGCATGTCTTGTGCTCGTGGGGTACAGAAAGAGGTATCCCTTGGAACTGGAGTTATGGACGGTAGACAGTTGTCAACTCCTATGTGGCTGCTAAGATCAAACTCATGTCCTCTAAAGGACATTCTTAGCCACTGAGCCATTTCTCCAGCCCCTCTACAGTTTATTTTTATTTTTTCTTTTGCCATCCATACTGCATTTTTAGTACCATGGATATAGTAGATTTATTAACTTTTTAATTGGTCTATATCAATTGTACAAATTAATGGGTTTCATTACACTTTCAAACATGCATATCATATATTTTGATCAGGTTTCACCCCATAATTCTTTCACATTTCCTATCCTTCTTTCTTCCTTCTTTTATTCCTGAGTTTCCTTTCTCATTTGCCTCCCCTGAATTTCACATATGGGAGAAAGCACACAGTGTTTGTCATTGCGGAAGCACCTTAAGTTAACCTGACCTCTGCCACTTCTGTGTATTTTCCTGCAAATGACCCAATTTTGTGGTAATTTATGGTTGACTAAAACTCCAATGTGCATTTATGCTTCATATTTTTATCCATT
Source organism: Grammomys surdaster (assembly GCF_004785775.1). Classification (NCBI taxonomy): domain Eukaryota; kingdom Metazoa; phylum Chordata; class Mammalia; order Rodentia; family Muridae; genus Grammomys; species Grammomys surdaster. Next base: position 9,763,631 of record NW_021604604.1, on the reverse strand, counting down.
CATCTGTGGATAGGCACATAGGCTGCAATAAACATAGATATTCAAGTGTCTCAGACGCAAGCTTTTGTAGAGCCTTTTGGGTATATATCAGGAATGTAGACCTGGCTCATATAAGGATTACATTTGGAGATTTCTGAGGAACCTCCATGCTGATTTCTGTAGTGGATACTAGTTCATATTCCCACATATATAAAGTCTCCTCCTTACCCTCCTTCATCCCCCTCTCCTCAGCAGCATCTTTTTTATTAATGATAGCTATTCTCCTTGGAGTAAGACTCAAAATCAAGTGATAGGCATGACATGTGTCAAAAGTCCAGGTTTCAAAGATCATTTTCTAAGAGATCTTAATAATTCTCATTTTAAGTGTGTGGGCAAAGGTGCAAAACCCATGTTATAACTCAAGAACAACGGGGACCGATGGTGAAGCTCAGTCAGCAAGCCTGTGTATCATACGCACGAGGCGCTGGGCTCAGTCTCTAGCACCTCGTCTTTGAATAATATCCCCGATAAACAGGACAGCTGAAGAGAATAGTCTCTGATAAGAACACAGCTCTTTGCCTGCAGCCCTCCGAAAGCTGAAATTTGCTGATAAGCACTGCAAAACTTGCTGTATGGGCATCTTGTCCTCCCATAGTAGGGGGAAGCCAGCTCACACCAGATGCAGATACCGGGCTTTCAAATACTGAAGAAAAGGTTCTAAACACACTCCTTCCTTTCTTCCTGGCTCACTGCTGTGCAAAGGTAACGATGTTGGTCACGAAAGCCCTTTCAATGTCTGAGAATCATTGCCCTAAGCCTGAAAATCAACCATGCAATTCCTTTCCAAGCCACATAGCCATGTCATGTTCTGGACATTAATCACTGTCCCCCCTACTGGAGGATCATTTGGTTGATAGTGTTACTTCCTGAGCTGGCTTCTTACTATCAGCAGGATTTAAGCCTCATTATTCCCTTGGCTAAAGGATGCCCCCAATTTCACAAGGTTTAGGATTGAGGAAGGGGACAACTCTTGTTCTGGGCCACGCTTTGTTTATTCCTTTGAGTTGGCTGTCCTCCCCCTCCCTGACTGTCATCATAATAGATGGGTTTCTGGATTTATTGGCTCAATTAAGACTCTGTCTACATGATAGCAACCGGTGGTTTTTGCACTAGTTACCAAAAAACCTAGACAATTCCGTGTGTGTGTGTGTGTGGGGGGGATCACTGGTCCCATGAATAGGAATTGTCAGAGTGGCTCCTGAACTGTGGGAATATACTACTTCAATGCTATGGGCAGGGAAGCTGGGACATTCTAAACCTATCTCACTAACATGGCACTTTTATCATGTACACCTATGACATGGTGATTTCTAATCTTATTTCAGCTATGTATGATATTCTAATATGGCTGTTCAATATTTTTTTTTAATGAACTAGACAGCAGGCTGAGAAAATCTGGGTTCTGAAAGTTCAGACAGAATGTTTTTGATAAATGCCTTGGCAATCTGATTCTTGTAGTTTGGAGTCACAGAGTATCTGTCCTTAGGGAACCATTTGACAAGCAATGGTTTAAAAATCAACACAAGGGCTCCATGTGATGGTGTAGGCCTTGGTCTGGTGGGAATACCTTTAATCTCAACTCTTGGGAAGGAGAGGCAGGAGTATCTCTGTGAGTTTGAGGCCAGCCTGGTCTACATAGACAGAACCTATGTGGAAAAATTAAAATAAACAAGTAAAAAATCAACACAAGGGGTTGAGGGATGACTCAGTTGGTAAAGTGCTTGCTATGTGCTGAGAATTATCTGCAGTGCTCATTTTAAAACAATGACAACAGAAGCTGAGCACTGTGATGCTTGTTTATAATCTTAAGGCTGGGAAGGCAGAGACAGGTGAGTATCATGGCCTCACTAGCCAGCCAGGCCAGTCTAGCCTACCTAGAGAGTTCTGGAGAGTCCCTGTGTACACATACATGTGCCCCCAATGTAAATGCAATAGCACACACTGTAGGCAGCCTATAAAGTTTAATTTTTCTCACTTTTCCTCCTAAGAGAAACTCAATTCACAGAGGCATTTTACAGCAATGTATTATTTGGTGTGCCCTTTGCAGTTCCAAGAGTGAAATATTGACATGAAAATCTGTGTTCTGGCCAGATGGGGGTAGTTGTAGGACAGGTGGCCATAGTCAGTGAGACACAGGAAGACCTGCAGGGAAGACTGAGGGAGCGTTCTGTCCTCACAAAGCCAGAACTAGAGGAGCAGTGGTCCTTTTCTGCCTTGGGGCAAATCAGGGAAGAAATAATTTTGGAAACTACTGAACTCTTGTCACCCTTGATGGGGAAGAAAGAGGCGGTGGGGGGGAGGGAGCTTTGTGAGAGGCAGCTTTGAACAAGGACAGAGAAGAAGCAGAGAAAGAAAGAAGAGAGGAAGAAAGAAGAAAAGGGAGGGATGAATGAAGAACAACCGTATAAATATCTGCCGTTAAAGATGCCAGCCAAGCGCTGGATGATGCTATAAACATTTTATTTTTAGGTATTGCTTTTTATAAAAAGTATACAGGCCAATAAGCCTCTTGTTTAATGTACTTTGAATGAGATTTCTGTAACATGCTTGAACAGAGTGCACAACGGAAATGGGCACAAACCCAGTGCTGTGTTACAAGCAGAAGCAGAGTCACTGGCTTCAAAATTTCAAGTGAAAGTAATCTTACAGGTTCAAAATTAAGCTTCGCATCAAACATGAGCAATCAAGGGAGGAACTGTATTTGACAAAGGAAGTCTAGTTGGGAGCTTAAATGTGAAGGCAGATCCTACAGTTGGCAGGTCCATTTTTCCCTCCCTCTGATGCTCGGGATCAGGTCTCATCTCAGGAGGTGATGCTAAGTGAACAAGGTCAGCTGCAAAAGGCCACCAGCTCTATGACTACATCTCTGTGCCATGTGCTGAAAAGACATGGCCAACGAAACTAGAAAGCCAACGGGATCTTGTTAGAAGCTGGAGTGGGGTTTGGAAACAGGAGTGTTAATGGGTAGAGGGTTTCCTTCTAGGATGAGGAAAATATTCTAGAACAAGAGGTTCTGGCTATACAACATTGTGAATGAAATAAATGTTGAGCTGGATGCTTAAAATGGCTAAGAAGGAATTTACAATATGTTTACTTTACCAAAATTATTAATATCTATGTTTATTTAATTGTGCATATGCTGTGTGTGTGTGTGTGCATGCACATATATGTATATAGGCCAGTGTAAGGAGCTGCCATTAGAAGATGGCGCTTGTTCCCTCTGTTTGAGGTGGAAAACAACTGCATTCAGGGTCGTAAACACCTGCTGTGAGCCTGCGTATCTTTCAGACGCAGCTCCTCACCCTCCCGAGCAGTATGTAAATGAAGTTCTGCAAGAAGCACCAATTAGACACTTATACACAGTTGTGATAACTATTTAAGCAGCACCCATTTTGGGCTGGGGGTCTTTCGCTTTACAATCAATGGTGTGTTCCCCAATAAAGTGCGTGAGGAAGGATCCTGTTGTTGCGTCATCCTTGCTGGCGAGGTGGGCGCGACAGGCCAGAGGTCAGCACTGGGTCTTATTTCTTAGGAACCACCCGCCTTGTCTTTGAGACAGGTTTCCTCCCTGGGACCTAGGGTTTGTCACTTATATTAGGGTAGCTAGGGCTAGCTTGTCCCAAGAATCATCTTGTCTTTACCTTCTCAGCACCAGGATGACAATCACCTGTCACAAAACCTGACCTTACATGAGTTATGGGAATGTAACTTGGGTCTCCGTGCTTACTCAGTACAGAAACACTGAACAGATTAAGAAATTTCTCGATCAATTACACGGCAGTGAGAAGCCTTCTTCACTTGTCTACCATTACGTTTTAGAAGGTTTTTATATTTTAATTTTAAAGTTGTTGATTTCTCATATTTTAAAATAGTAACTACAAAATGTCAATTCATCGTTTTTAATTGTTTTTATTGAAATAAAAATTTAAAAGTCAACAATAATATTGTTTGTTAGAACAAGGCATGACAATGTATACCTATAGCCCCGGCTCTTGGGAGGCTGAAGCATGAGGACTGAGAGTTGGTGGCCATCCTGGGCTACATAAAGAGAACAACTTGGGATAGAGAGATCTTAGAGAAACTAAATAAAATAAAGTACCACGTGCCTTGAGCAGTGGTCTAGCTCTATGTACTATGTGTTACCAATCACTGTGAAAAAGTATTAGGCTAGAGTTGGTCAGAGAGCCCCAGGGGTCTGCTTGTCTCTATTTCACCAATGTTGGGGTTACTATTCCAGATCACATGCCTGACTTTTTTTGTGACTTCTTAAATGTGGATTCTTTTGGTAGATATGAAGTTTTTGAGTGGATATAGATCATTTTTATTGATATTTTAATGTATTTCCTTAAAAAAAACTCCTGTTATTTAAAAAGAGTTAGGAAGAAATCTTTTTTAAAAATGCACCTATCTATGTATTACACATCCTAGGCTATGTACAGTGACTCTCTCTGAAGAAGCCTGAAGGGAAGGCAAATCTTAATCTTGCCTCAGATACAAAGCATAGAAAGCTCTTCTGATGCCTGTTTCCCTGTGGTAGGCTTAGTTGCCCAGCTCATCAAAGTAAGGTGCTTGAGCTTAGAAGACCTTGGTATGCGGTCCCTTTACAGAGTGTGAGAATCCCACAGCCAAGTAAACATGACATTGATAATCTGCAAAGATCACTTTGGGTGACACTTTGTGCCTTTGTTTTGGTGTTGAGGTGTGATAGGGAAGTAGTGTATAGTTGATGAGATTTAGTTTCTCAAGAAGGAACAGGGATCTCCAAGTTGGAGATTTATGTCCAGTGTTTAGTAAATTTCCAGCAGGCAACACTAGACTCTGGTCATAAATCTCAATGAACATGGCTTCCTTCCTTCTGTTAGCAGCCAGCCTCACTCAATCACTACTAAGAGGTGGGAAATGATCCTAAATCTTCACTCTCCCCTTTTTCTGTGTCACCCCTTCTTGTGAGTCACATTGTCTGGAAGAAGAGGAGAGCACAGCTGACAATGTGTGTTTTCCCTTGCTTAGCAGTGACTTCCCTTTGATCTCAACCCTTGACTCGTTGGCAGCCAGCCACATCCTGGAAGGAAGACGCGGACAGCATGAGGGGAGGTCATATTTATTTTAGAGGATTTAGAGGAGCATCTTCAGCAGATGAATGAGTAAGTCACAGAGCAGAGGGGGTCAGAAGTGTATAAAGTGGAAGACATCAAGACGTGCTTGAAACGACTGAAAATCCCAAAGCGTCATCAAGCCCTGGGGCCTGAAATGATATCAGGCAGCATTCACAGCCTGCTAGAAGATTCTGTGACAGCCAGGGCCAAGGCGGCCAGAAATCAAAGGAGTTGGCTTTCCTCCTGGTGCTGTTTCCTAGTCCCCCATCTTCTCAGTGTTATGATAACTGAATTCTCCTGTGATACCTCCTAGTGCCAATACCAATAGAGTGCAGCAGGAAGACACTATAGATAGGACAGTGTCCCAAACAGCTGCCTTGTGTCTTGTTTTGAGAGCATAATCTTATGGAGACCATCGGGAAAGTGTCTGCCTATCTCCGGGAGTGAAGGGTGACTCTGCAAACCTTTTTTTTTTTCTTCTTCTTCCAGAAAGTGGAACTGAAGTCATCTACATGTGCTTTCAAAGTCCCTGTTCTGGCCATCGGTGAGCCATCTGTTCATTAGTGGATAAATCAGGTCAGCCTGCTAAGCTTGTTGCTGTGTGACACAGCCATCAAACCACAATCTCCAGACTCTGGGGGACTTCTTTGGAAGATGCTTGTTGCCAAGGGAGATACTGTATAGGCTTGATGCATCCTAACCTGGACCTTGGACTCAGAGCTGATAGGCTTTCTAAGATCCTGACCTGCACACTGCTCCCATCTCTGTTTGTGTTGGATGGTTCATTTGCTGTTTATGACGGTTCAACTTCTGTCATATATAATATAGATAAATGATTCCATGGTGATGGTTCTCTGTCTGGAATGAACCTAGAATAAGCTGGGCTTGGACAAGTGGCATTCTTGGATATGATAAATATGTAAAACCCTAGGATATTTTACTTATTTCACATAAATATATAAAACATTATAGTATTTCATGAGCTTCCTGTAAAAATATTTTTTGCTCTCAAGTGTCTTACAGTGTGGGATCAAATTAAGAAGCAAACGTCTACAACAGTTTTCTTCTTAATAGTGTTAGTTACATTTCCTTTCACAATAGTGTATATTTACTACCAACTAGTAGTACTGTGAACTACTAGGTGATATAAAGAAAAGATTAAATACCTCCACTCTCCAACTTTCCAGACAGAAAATCCTAAAATACATGTACAAAATCATAATGCTTAGATTTTAAGTATACTTGTGTATGGTATACTTTCTTAAAAACCCCATAACACTTTCAAATTCTTATTTAATTTTAGTTTAAATATTGCATCATACATGAATGAATACCTGTGATGTTCTAGTAGGTGAGCTGGTATTTTCTATACAGGGAGATGGTGCGTTATTTAAAGTCAGTTGTGATTTACAACTGTCCTACCATATTTTCCCGTACACATGCATCTCTCCTGCATTCTTGCCCATCTTTCCTATCCTTTCTCTCTCTTCTGGTTCATTGCTATTTAGGAACCAGAACTCTAGAGCTGGTTGCAGTGGCTCTCATTCCCTGGTTATCTCCAGTAGACTGGGGAAGACTTTAAAAAACTAACCACTGTGCACCTTTCCCCATACTCACGGACACCACAGCATTCAGCTCCTGGACTCAGTGTAAGCAAAGTAATCACTTTCCTGTTCTTTCTGTTATCAGCCTGTCACCCTACTGAAGTGTTGTCCAGCTGGGAAATATCATCCTTTCCTCCTTTCCTCTAATGACAAAGGAGAGAATAAACATTTGGCTAATCTCCTTTTCCGTTATCCTATTCCCCTTAACATAGTTAAAATACATTCAAGTGCGTGCGTGTACACACACATTATATATTCATATCTGTCTTTAAATATGTGTGTAACCTTAGTGTATACGGATACTTTTAAATCAGTGCACACATCTGAATGTATATTGAAACATGTATATAATACATATTCATGCATATGTTGTATAGGGTTTATTTGAGAAACTTCACTTTTTGTATTGAACTTATTTTACATGAACTTAGTAATCTAGCTACAAAGTAAGAATTCACCGTGGTATAGCTCAGAAACCAACTTCCCAGGATTCTCGAGATATTTGTCGGAGTTCAGCTGAGCAAATTAATGATTTAGGATGACTGTGCTTCCACACCTTTCCAGAGGTTGTTGTGCTCGTTGTGTTTTTCCCCTCGCTTAGCTATGCTCCTTGGTAAGACCAATCAGAACTTTTTCAGTTCAGGCAAGGATGTATATGGGCTAGCCTAAGACAATTTTTTGTTTTGGTTTGTTTTTTTTGAGACAGGGTTTCTCTGTGTAGCCCTGGCTGTCCTGGAACTCACTTTGTAGACCAGGCTAGCCTCGAACTCTCAAACTCAGAAATCCGCCTGCCTCTGCCTCCCAAGTGCTGGGATTAAAGGCGTGCGCCACCACCGCCTGGCAAAGCCCAAGACAATTTGACCTCAGTGGATTGAAACAGTGATCCTGCCATCAAACATCTGGTTAACCTAGGCTGGTTAGTATCTGTCATGGAGGTCTCTAAGCTAACTAGAGAGTATTCAGGGCCAGATGAGCTTTGGAGATGGTTCACCAGAGGAAACATAACCCAATCTGAAGATGGAGCTTACCAAATGAATTTGTGTAGGAGCTAGAACTCTTCTTTTAAAAATATTACTAATTTATTCTCTCATTATTACATCCAGGCTGCAGTTTCCCCTTCCTCCTCTTACCTCAGCCCCTACCCAGCTCCCCATCCATTCCTTCTGGCTTTCCTTTCACAGAAGGCAGGCATCCTAGGGATATCAACCAGACATGGCATATCAAGTTACAATAAGGCTAGGCATCTCCCCTTATATTAAGGCTGGACAACACAACCCAGTAGGAGGACAAAGGTCCCAAAAGCAGGCAAAAGAGTCAGAAACAACCCCTGTTCCCTGTTAGGAATCCCACAAAACCACTAAGCTACACAACTATATCATATATACAGAGGGCTTAGGTTAGTCCCATGCAGGCTACCTGCTTGTTGGCTCAAGCTCAGGGAGAACATATGAGTCCAGGTTTGTTGATTCTGTAGGTTTTCTTGTGGTATCCTTGACCTCTCTGGCTCCTACAATCTTTCTTCCTCTTCAGCAGGATTTCCCGAGCTCTGGCTAATGTTTGGCTGTGTATTTCTGTATTTGTTTCCATCAGTTGATGTACAAAACCTCTCTGATGACTAGTCTCCAATCTATGTGCATAGTAGAATACCATTAGGTATTATTTCATTCACACACACACATATGCACACACACACACACACACACACACACGTATGTATTTGCTAGTCAGTCATGTTTGATTCTATTCTAAGTCTCTGGGCTATCCGGCCTCTGGTTTCACTCATGACATAGCTCTCAGATGAACTCATGATGCTGCATATTGTCAGTTAAGTAAAATATCTTTAATGAACTCTTACTGCACTGGGAATCTTATTTTTATGGGACCTATTTTCCTTCTAAGTAGTTATCAACTAATACATTTATAATAAAATGCTTCATTTACTGGTGTATTTGGACTTTGCAAAGTCAATAGGTAGCACATATCTCTTCCATGATTTTAGAAACAATTGGAGGGTAGATGGAGGAGTCACCCGACTGTTATAAAATAGTACTTTTTTATTGCTGAGAAAATATGGCTTATGTCTGTGACTAGATGGCTTGTTAAAACCACCTCTGAAACTAGATGTTCTGTTTTGTAGAGTGATTGATATTCCGTATGCCTCCCATAGCAGATAGACTGCATCTTATTTTTTAAATTTAAAAGTTTTGCTGAGTCTAGAATGCCCATGTAAGAGATGGAATGACATGTTTCCTACTCCTGAAACAGATCCAGGAGGGCATGGGCCTCCATGAATGTTGATAGTTGTTGTGGACATAAGGCTTATTTGTATAATAGTGTACATATTTTCATATTCTTCCTTCAAGGAATGTCCTCTCTTCTAAGGTTAATGACTTCATAATAATTAGAGTCAGCTTGAGTAAGGGACACGCGGGTGTGTCTATGTCTCAGCAAAATGGTAGAATACTGTGACTTTCAGGACAGTCCTTAAGGTATTTCTTAACTATGTAAAATATAAGGATGCAATATGAATTGTATATGGAGCTTCACAGGTCTAAAGGAATAGAGGCAGAGATGAGGGATTGATTATATCTGGAGTCCACCACACCATTCACTTAATGTTGAGAAAGTTGATAATTTTGTGTTTTATGGAAGAAACCCCTTTCACTTTAATTTCCTTCTTTGAACAATAGTTATTTGGAGACTCAATGCCTTTTCTGTGACTTTAACATTATTATTTTTCTAAAGTAATCATACTACAACTTTCAAACTTGAAGTTTTTTAAGAGGCACCCACTGCAGTCATGTGATCTCGCTAGTCTCGTTTCTATTTTTATTGTTGTAAGTCTACTTTTCCAAATAAAGATTATAACTAGTTGAAGTTTATAACTAGGTGACTTATAATAGTCTGGCACAAACTGTACCCCCAGAACTGCCTGCTGTTTGAGGGGAAGGCCTCCACCGGACAACAAGCTCTCTTTTAAGCCATTGAAGGAAGAGTCCTGTGTAATACCTGGCCCATGCTAGAAGCTCAAGGACTGTGTGTGGAGTTACTAAATAGCTTATCTGGCTTTTACCCTTCAAGGAACTCTGCCGTGGAGCAAAAGAAGAGAGAAAGAATGACTAGAACAATGGAAGAGAAGATGACAAGAAGAAAAACTAAACAGCAAGGAGTTAGAATGTTTTTAAACATCTTCAAATGTTTTGGCATTCATGGGATGTGGTGCTATAGTCCATGTTCTGAAATTTGAATAGGATTTGATGACTGTTTGTAATAAACACAATACCATGGGGCAGTGGAGCTCACACTTACACGCATATGGACTCCATCCTTGAGGACATGCAGCTGCCACCTTGTGTGTTGGGACCCTACATTTGGAGCTAGGCTGCCATATGTTATATGATGTAACTATGCCACATAGCACTTTAATATGGCTTCCCCTCTTTCCAGGTAGTCTACAGTGTCTCACCTTTATTGCGTTTTCTGTAGAGGTTGCCTACCAGACTCATTCTTACTAAGCATAGCTCTGGGGTTGGGGGCAGAGCATGTGCTTAGCATGTGCAAGGCCCTGGGTCGCATCCCCAGCATAAACAAAGCACAGCTGAGCTTACACTGTCCCCTCCCCTCCCCCCGTTCTAACCTCTCACTCCCACGTCATTTCCTCGATTAAATGCCAGTTATGTTATTGGACTCAGAGCCCTTGGCACCTGGCGTGAACTAGGTCTTTTCATCTCAACCCATGTGGCACAGAGTGCCCGAGCTGTCACCACTGCCATTCCTTTGCACACACCTTGTCTTCAGATCACAGATTCTCTAGCTCACCTACTTCCTGACAGAAGTTTTTCCTGCCACAGCTTTCTGCTCCTCCCCTTCCCCATATGCTCTTTCCTTCTCTGAACCCTATTAGGTTGTAAAAGTGAATCATGCATATCGCTACTACATATACAATTCTAAGTCATAGAAACGTTAAAACTTGACTTAAAAGAGAACTTAAAATCTGATGTGAGAAGTAGTCAAGTAGAAGCTGGGAGATGGTGGCGCATGCCTTTAATCCAAGCACTTGGGAGACAAACACAGACAGATCTCTGAGTTTGAGGCTGCCCTGGTCTACAAAGTGAATTCTAGGACAGGACAGCCAGTGCCACACAGGGAAAGCCTGTCTTGAAAAAAGAACACACACACACAAAAATGTAGTCAACTAGAAACACGTGAAAAAGTAGAAAGAATCAGTAATTATATGAACCACCAATATTTCTACTTTCAACAATATGATTCTTTTTAACAAAATTGAGGTCCCTAGGGTTTGGTGGGCAGTCTAGTCTAATTAGTCAGTCTAGGCTGATGAGAGAGCATGTTTTAAAAAACAGAAAATGTAGTTAGCATGTGAGGAGTGACACTCAAGGCTGACTTCTGGGCTCTATATGCTCATGTACACATGTGCCTCTAAGCAAACCCTCACCCTCCTCACTCACAATAAATTAAAACAAAACAAAAACACCCTGTTTTATGGAAGGTAAGTCCTTACTGCCAAAGATGTAGGTGTACTTCAGATAAAGGTACTTCAGAGCTGGAACTGACCTGACCTGAATTTTGCCTCCTCGCTCAAGACTAGCTTTCATGGTACCAGAATGCAGCAAGCAAGCTTCCAAAGGAGAGAACCAAACAACAGTCCTACCCAGCTGTAATGCCTATGAACCATAGTGATGCTGCTCATGGAGCAGCAGCATCAGGCATAAATAAACAACATCTCTCCGATTTGGCAAAAGAGAAGGAAATCGTGCCTATGTCTGGGACTGGGAACCCAGCCAGCTACCCAGCACAGCTAGTAAAGTCACAGATCTTGGAGGAGAACCTACAACCACCACTTAAGTAAACCAGTCCAATCCCTAACTGCATTCTAAATATTTGTCTTTATACCCACAGGTAAGTGTGGTACTCACCCTTCATCAATGGAGACCATTATAGAAAACCACTACCAATCAGAATGCAGAGCCCAGTCTCAAGGGGTGCGTCAACAAAACAACTCTACACCTAAGGCTCAGGGAGCATTGTGGAAGAGGGAGCAGAGAGATTGTGAGAGCCACCAGATCAGGGAGTTTGCTGTGTGATTGGGTTTCCTAGTGATGTCAGAAGCAATACCAATAAAAACCCACCAATATGACTGCCTAAGTGTGAATGAACTAAACAAGGCCAACGATGAGAGACATGCCAATGTTGTTGGGGGTGGGGTGGGAGTGGGGTGGGGGTGGGGGAGCCCATGATGCCCTGACCCTATGCAAACTGCTGCAGGCAACAAAGCAATGCCGAGGGTGGGTGCAATAGTCTTCTCCAGGGAAAAGCACATTAACTGACTCTCCGATACCTAACACTGCACAGTCAGAGCGTGTTGCATTTAGGAATACATGTGTTGTATGCACATGTAGGCATGTGATCATAAAAAGAGAGGCCAAGGATTGGAAAGAGAGCAAGGTGTATAGGAGGATTTGAAGTGAGGAAAGGGAAGTGAGTAACGATGTAATTATAATCTCAAAAAAGCACAAAAAGGATCTACAAAACCACCCCACCTGTTTTCACGATCTTGTTCCTCTTACTCTGTTTGTGTATGCACCAATGAACATTTAACTTGTTGGTAACATTTCTTGGTCATAAGAAGCACAATCACAGAGCTGAAGAACTCACAAATGCCTGTTACTCTGACTCCAGGGACTGGGCACTCTCTTCTGGATTCTGACTATATGTATACATATGTACATACTCACACATAGGTGAGTATATACATAATTAAAAACAAAATGAATCTCAAAATCCTATTATAAACATCTCTGTCACTGTACGTAAGCTTTTATTTATAGGATCGTTTCCCTGAGTCAGGCTGGAGTCACTGAATGGTGCCACTTTGTGCCCTGACCTGAGTCAAGGGACAGTACATAGGATCCTTGCTGTGTATTCACAGGTTGCTACCAGAGAATGTGTACCAAAGGAGGCAATGGGGGAAATTACACTTTGAGCAGAACGGTGGCTTTCAGATGTGAGGATGTAGTCACCACTCTCACATATCATGAGACTGAAGCCACCACAGTTTCATGTCAACCCTGGAATTTTAGTTATTTTTCTCATTGTTAAAATACTTGTTAGAAGCAGCTTACGGACAGTATTTATTTTCCCTCACTGCCCATAATGGAAGACATGGTGAAGTTCAGGGTGATGGGAGTTTATACAGAGGCTCCTCATGTCTTGATGAATCAGTGATTGAACAGTGGAAAACGCCAGAGTCATTGGCCTTTCTCCATTTTACCTCTTTTACAGGTCCCCAGCCCAGGTGACGGTGCCACACATAGTCGGTGTGGGGCTCTGGTCACAGCTGCCTGAGATGTAAAGGAGAGCACTAAAGGGACGAGTGAGGGATCTCAAGGGGCTGTGACTCACTAGCATCTGCCTCTCAAGGACAAGCGAGGTATGTAGCACCGAGTGCAAGAGTACTTAAGATAGCATAAGGTGATCGAGATTCTTTCAGCGATAGGGTGTTGTAGGCTGCTGGGGCAGGAACTGATGCTGAGTTTCTGGATTTCTGCAGTCTCTTGTGAGAATTACTCATGATGTCATCCCAGGTGAAGTGAAGGAATGTGGTGACACTCAACTCTAATAGTAGGGACACTAATTTGTATACTCCAGAGCCTGAAGTCAAGAAGTCCTAGGACACTTAATTCAGTTTAATGTTAGGTCACTTCGGAGCTAGGGCAATGGCTCAGAACTCCCAGAATCTATGTTAACAACAAACAGAAAAGCCATGAGCAATAGTATGTGTCTCAGTCTCAGTCCTTGATCTCAGTAGAGAGGAGACATTAGGAATCCTGGAGGTCATGTGTTAGTCAGTGAAGCCAACCCAGTGAGCTATGGGCTCAATGAGAAAGCATGTCTCTAAAAGCAAGTCAATGATTGATTTAGGAAGACAATGTTTACATCTAGTCACTGCAAATACATACATGTACATATAACGTGTACACATACACAAGTACATACACAGAAAACACACACACACAAAGAGTGATATCCCTTCAGGCAGAGAAAGCAATTATTTCATGAATGAATTTGATGTCCTTTGAAGTTTGTGTTTTTGCTAGTTTAAGGCAGGAGGTTTAAGATATGTCTTCATTTCCCAGACAGTTTGTCTCACATACCACACCATGTCCTGGGAAGATGCCATCGTGGGTATCAAAAGTGACTGCTTGTGAGCAAGAGAAAATGAATTTCAATCACAGAAACAACCCAAAGACACCTATGTACTATTGACAGCAACTTGACGTCTTACTATGCTAATGTCAGGACAGCTCATGAGTACGCAGATATTTCCCTGGTCATAGGGCTCGTCAGCATGGTGTGGGATAGCACAGTTGACAGAGGTTGTAATGTCAACTTAACATCATGGACTAGTCAAGGCCACCTTAATGCAAAGTTAGCATGATGGACTCAGAGACGGAACGATCCCCATCGAGCTTGCAAATCCAAGACACAGTGACTTAGTGGCCCAGAAGAAACAAGGATTTCCTGCTAAGCCAGGACTCCCAGCCAAAGCTGACCACCCACTGTCATCCACTGTCTTGGGAGAAAGAACAAGTCCTTTGCCTCCAACCCTAGAAGCAGCGGCGCTGACCCCTTAGCTTCAGAGCTTCTGTCTGGAGTCCTGATGCTTGGGGAGGAAGCAGTGTACTGAACTTTGAATGTGGTTAATAGCATTCTCATGGCTTTTGCAGCTCTTGAGGTCTGCCCTGTCACCTCTTCTGACTAGGACTGGACATTTGGAGTCTGCATGGCTGGCTTCCTGCACACCAGGCAGGAAGGCTGAGCTACCGCAGGCAATTCCAGGAGGTCACTAGGTCGCTGTTCTCCTCATTGTCTTCCTGTCCCCTGAAGCAGCGTTTTGAATAAACAGCTCTTTCCTCTCAAAAACCAAGGCATAAAAAAGCCTCCTGGTGTCCCCCCTTGCTGCTGTACTAGGTTCATTTCCTGTTTTCTGGTGGTACTTTCCCTCTGAGTCGTTTTGGGGTGCACCATCGTGACTAGCAGCAATGGGTCAAACACATCCCAACTTTAATCCTCTTCCATTTCGGGAATGGCCTTAGTTACAGGAATCTGTTCTGCTCTTGGAAAGATGCTATTTTTTTTAAAGGACCTTTTCCTTGTAGCAATCAAGATTTAAAAAAATTCCACCAAGAAATATTTCCATTCTTGGTCATGCTTGATATCATGCGTCACTTGGAATTGGAAGAAGATAATTAAAACAAGCAGCAGACTCAAATACATGCAGAAATATCAAGACTGCTCAGGGCCTGTGCCGGCAGAGAAAGCTGGCGTCTCTCATCAGCCATGCCTCTGTTCCGTTTCCCCATTATTATTGGCTCAGTCAACGGCTCCATACGTCTGCACCAGCAGCAGACATGCGTGCACCACTCAAGTACGCGACTGCTAACTATACACAGATCCCCGGATTTTTTGATGATGGCTTCTTTAGGACAAACAAACACAAAATGCTTGGAGTTTTTTCTTTTTAAAGGTTCTTAAAATGTAAATAACATGTTGAATACCAGTCTGACTGCCGCATGATTAAAAATCATTCAATTTTCTTGTTTATCCCAAGTTCATCTCTTGGAAACCACGGAACCTGGCGACTCTGAAGCTATGTGCTTACTTAGCCTCCTCTCTGGGAGGTATCTATTTGATTTTTTTTCCCTGTATGACTATATCCAGAGATGGGAAAATTTGGCACTGTTTATCCTTTGGTCCTCTTATTCCATTTATTGAGCTAAATGGTAGTAATTCTATTTTCTCGAGGCTACATTCAGTATCTCTTATGAGCTTTTGCTGTTTTCCTGAGTTTCTTGTCTTATTCATCTGAGAACCTCCTAGCAGTGTCCCCATTTCCATTCTTGCTCCTCCATTGTTCAGTTTCCGCATAATAGCACGTGAAATTTCAAAGTAATGGAGAAGCGTCATCAGAGGAAGTTAGAGTATTAGAACTTTGTGAAACTCCATCATGACTCCGTGTACACTTTGCCATGCTTTGCAGGGCCCCTGGTTTTCCCTCTGGCCTTACATTTACAAAAACTACCTTCTGAAATTCAACAATTTATTGTCCTTGTAAACCATTGCCAAAATCCAGGTTTAGAACAATTTCACGATCTTGGTCATAGAGAGATAGATGACTCGTTGGTTAAGAGTGACTATTGCTCACTGGACTGGAAGTCAGATCCCAACATCCACCATGGGCAGCTTCCAAATGCCTGGAATCTATAGCTCAAGTGTCCCTTCAACCTCTTCCGGCTTCCCCAGACCTCCATCCACAAATGTCTGCCTACCCTCACACAGAGGCACACATGTGCACTCATGCATAGTAAACATTTTTATAGTCTCAAAACTATTATAATGCTGTTTTCAGTCAATGTCTATTCTGAACCCATGTACTAAGCAAGCACTAATCTTGGTTTTGTAAATGTTTCTTTCATTTTCATACTTCTTATAAATGCAATAATATAAATATGCACTCCGCCCCCTGCTTCTATGAGGATGCTCCCCCACCCACCCACTCCCACTTCCCTATCTTAGCATTCCCCTACAATGGGGCATCGAGCCTTCACAGGACCAAAGGCCTCTCCTCCCATCGGT
>NW_021604604.1:9705772-9746835 GCF_004785775.1 Grammomys surdaster | reverse complement strand
ATAGGGATGAGAAAACAGCATTACTTGTTGGCTCTTGCTTTCTGTCTTGAGACAGGGTCTCTCACTGTTCACCCTGTGTATGTTGGGCTAACTGGCCTGTGAGCTTTAGAGTCTCTTCTGTCTCTGCCTTCTTTCTGTAGGGATGCTGGGGATTACAGACCCATGCTGACTTTGCTTGGGCTATGTGTGTCCAAATCCAGGCCCTCACATGTGCATAGTGAGAGCTTTACCTATTGAGCCATCTTGCCAGTTATTTTATTTTTATTTGTTTTTGAAATTAAGAAGTTTCATCTAAGTCGCCTAATTCCGTTGCATAATGGTACAACATTCCTTGATAAGTCTTAGTTTTGTGAGGCTGGTCGTGTTTTTCCCTCTTTCCTCCTTGACTTGGCTAAATGTGTGTCTTCTTGGTGATTTGTTAGTGTGACACAAATTTTGTAAACTGGTTAATCTTTTTAAAAGCCCAACTTTTGGTTCTGTTGACTTTGATGCTTTTCTGCTCATGAGTTCATTCAGCTCCCTCCTAACCATAGTCTCACTGTCCAGCCCTCTCAGCTGAGGGAAGAGGGCTCTTAGGCTACTGATGTAGGCTCCTGACACAGGCAGCAAGGCCGTTCCTCCGCTGCCTTCTGTACATCCAACACGTTTTGATCTTGTGTTTTCATTTTTTTCTTTCAGCTCAAAACCTTGAACTTTCTTGTGTGCATTTTCACTTTGACCTGTGGTTTTTCAGAAGTGTGTTGCTTCATGACCAAATATCATTCCTTGAATTCGTTCCTCTCTTGGTTTACTCTTTCTGTTGTGGTCAGAAAACATAGTATAATTTTAATGTGTTTAAGTTTGTTAAGGCTTGCTTTGTGGTTTAGCATAAAGTCTCTGAAGAAGGCTCTTTCTGTACTTGATAAAGTTTGTGATCTTGTAATTTCTGGCTATAGTGTTCTAGGACTATTATTTTGTAGGATAGCACTGTTCATTGCTGTAGCTTTACTGATTTGTTTTTGTTGGTGCTGCTGTCCAGTGGTTTTATCAATTATTGAGCCTGGAGTATTGAAATCTCCAACTATTATTGTTATGTTGGTTTATGATTCCTGTATTTTGTAAATCTGCTATCATGAACACATACATAAATAATCACTCTATCAGGTAAGTAGAACTTTTAATCACCATAAAAATATTTCTTTATCTTTATAAACATGTTTCTTATTTATCTGCTATTCATAGTTTCCTTATTGACATATTTTTACACAGAATGCATGTTTTCCTATGCTTCTACTCTGAATGCATTTACTTATTCAGTAGCTAGCATGTGCACAAATCTTGCTTTTTTTTGCTAACAGGTTAATTTCTATGTTTTGAATGGAACTTTTAGTCCATTTATATTTAATATAATTACTGATATAGATAAATTTCCAAAAGCTAGTTTGTCACTTCTCTATAGATATTTTCTTTTTTATCATTTACTGTCTTTGTATGTAAATAATTATTTTTAGCATATTGCTCTAAATCAATATTGATTTCTTATTGCAAAAAATGTAGGCTATTACTTCTATCTTAACTTATCATAATCTCTTTAAAAAAATATTTAACGCCTTTACTGACAAGTGTTTATGGTACTGGAAGTTACTCTGCACACTACCAAAGGAGTAAGATACACCAATCCAGCTACAAACCCTGGGATCAACAATGGTGACCCACGGGCAAGCTTCGCTGGTTCAATAGTGGCACAAAAGTTGTGGAAGTAAGCAATCACTACGTGGGGATTTAAGGTTCACTTTATGAGCTGGAACCCATGCCTGATGCTACTCAGATGGCCAAGAATCTGGCACTGCGTAGGCCATGGATCTAAGGGAAAACCAACTACTACTGTTATGCTAAAGGAAGATAGGAATAAAATGGCTCCTAACAGTGTTCTGCTAAACTCATAAACCTCTGTCTTGCTCAGCCATTGACAGAGAAGCTTCCTTCCATGGTAATTGGGAACAAATACAGAGACCCACAACTGGACAAAGTGCAGAGAGTGAGAGACCTTGGAACACTTGGTCTTAAATGAGATGTCTCTCCCTGCCCTGAGGGCTCAGGAAACCCTGTAGACAAGGAAGCAGAAAGACTACAAGAGCCAGAAGGAGTGGAAGACACCAAGACCCAGATACAACGGGGCCCATGCACATATCAACTCACAGCCTATGGCAGCACGCACAGGGCTTGCACAGTGCTGAGAGGAGAGTGGACACAAACCCCTAACATGAACCTAGAAGCTCTCTCCAATTAACATACACTTGGAAAGGAAAAACTAGTTTTTTCCAATGGAGTCTCACTCGATATACAAACCACACTTAAGGGCTGGCCCCATGCCTTACAGTAGATGGTATTTTTGGAGGAAGTTTTGTGTCTCATGTTTTGTTTAGATTTTTTTTTAAAAGATCCTACAGGTCTTTTGCTTACATAGTATGTTTTCTGGTTTTGTGTTTTTATGGGATTTTTTGTGTCACAAATGTGTGTATGTCTCTGTATCTGAATATGTTTCTTGTGTTTTTTTCTTTGGCTCTTTTTCCTCCTTGTTTGTTTTTTTCTATTCTGGTTTGTTGTTTTATATTATTATTATTATTATTATTATTTTGAATAACTGAGAGCAAGCAAGAAAGGGATGGAACTGGGTGGGTAGGGAGGTGGAGCTGATCTGGCAGGAATTCAGAAAAGGGAACCGTAATCAGAATGTATGGCATGAAAAACATTATTTTCAAAAAAAATTATTTAACTCTTATAAAATGAATAAAGCTTGCTTCAATTCAATTCTAGCCCCCCTCTCTGTGTTATTATAATGTATATTTATTAAAAAATCTCAACAGCGATATACCATAAGCATAGCTCTGTCATTTTATATATTTAAAAAATTTTAAAACATCATTTAAAAATTGAAATGTTTCCATCATTTCCCCTTCCCTTTTATCTTTTTAATCCCTCCATGTCCTCTCCCACTCCATTTCAAATGGTGTCTTTGTTATTATCACAAATATGTATAAATATATAAACAGAACCTGTTGAGTACATTTAATATTGTGTTTATGTATATGATTTCAGTCTGATCACTTTACACTAGATAAACAAATAGGGCCTTATCCTTGGGAAGACTAATTCTTCCGCTCTCAGATGACATTAGTTACCTGTAGTTCTTTGTCCATGGGTGTGACCCAGTGAGATTTCTCCCTTCCACATTAATATGTGTATTGCGGCTGTTACTATTCAGGTCTTCTTTAGGCAGCCATGTTGTTGAGGTATCAAGGTTGTAGCTTCCTTATCATTTCTAAGGGACACAATCTCACTGCAGACTCCCTGGTTTTTTGGTTGTTACACTCTTTTTCTCCTCCTCTTTGATACAGTCCCCTGAGGCTTGTGCACAGGAGTTGTGTTGTATATATATATATCCAATGGGGTTGGACAGACCCGAGTCTGTTCTGTGCATTTTGATTATTTGTGATTTTCTGTCTTGCTGTTTTACTGTTTTACATGCTTTTATAATTAAGGCTTTATTAGAATGCAGCTGTTCTTGATCATTTATGTTTGTCTATTTCTTCTTTTCTTCCTTGAGACAGAGTCTAGGTATGTTTTCCAGGTTGGCCTTGAACTCCTAGATTTAAATGACTCTAGCTTCAGCTTCCCAAGTAGCTGGGGTGACATGTATTACAGCAATGTGCTCGTCTCTCCTTGTTTGCTTTTCAAAAATTACTAGCTTTCCTTTAAGAAATCTAAAAATAAAAATTTTAATGGTTGGATAAAATCATACATATACTATTTACAAGACGCAGCACAGATTTAGTAAATCTAGTTAAGAGAAGCACCACAACTATCATTTCCATCAATCACGTGTGTGAAAGAGGAGCTGTAGTGAGACAAGGTATTTTTTAGTTTAAAATTGATACATACACACACATAAACACACATATGTACACACATAGACACACAAACATAAACATACATATGTACACACACACACACGCACACACACACACATATAAAATTTCTAACATTATTTTATTCTTTCTTTAGTATTTTTCAGAGTATTACTGGTAAGAACAGATTCTCTCAATCTGTTGATCTGAAGTCTTCATATTTGTTTTGGAATGATACTTATCCTGGAACTAGACTTTTGATAGATAATTCTGTTTTAGAAATTTGAAGATGTTATTCTTGCTTCTGACAATCGATGGGTAACACTTCACAGATCTTTTCTTGTTTCTACATGATCAACCTGGACTGTAGGAATATTTACCAAGCATCTTGGGCCTTGTCTTTTGGAATTCCTGTTGCATCCCCAGACTGCCAATCTGTTGCAGACTCCTAGTCTAATGCTGGGTCTGATATTCTTTTCCCTTGCTGGTAAAACGATCACTCCAACTGGTGATGCTGTAGGTTACATGCTCTTGCTTTGTAGGCAACAATAGAGTTTTCAAGCCACCTTGCTATATAAGCATGTATATGTATGTATATGTGTATATGTATATATGTACATACATATATAGACTTATAAGTAAGGCACATAGAGAATTTGGGGCAGGGTGAGGAGATATGGGATCAGCCACATGAAGAACTCCATTATTAGTATAAGAAGTTTAACTATATTATTTTCAATGTGTTTTATGTCGTTGGTTTTTGGGAAGTCCGTAAATAGTTGTTAGAGAACAGTTTTATCCTTGCTTATGGGGGCAAGATTTGTTGACCTGATTATTCTTTTATGTTGGAAGTCAGAAGCCTCTCTCTGCTGCTCTGGACATTCATTGTGCTCTGGCCCAGTAATCTTATTATTTGTTAGGTAAGTTACTTTAGTTTCTCCCATGTGGCTTTTGTGGTGGTTAATTTTATATAACACTTGACTTAACTAACAGAAGCCCTGAAGGTGCTGAAACATGACTTGTGGGTATGTCTGGGATGATATTTCTAGAAAAGATTAGTATTTGAGTCAGTAGACAGAACAAAAGATTCTTCCTCACCAGTTTGCATGGCCATCATTCACCTGATTCACTGAGGTGCCCAACAGAAGAGAAAGATAAAGAACAGGTCCATTCTCAGATGTTCTCTGTTTCATACATATTTTCCTGTATATAATGATACTTACTATGGCAAGAGGACTTTTGGTGGATCATCCTATTTATGTTATTCTTACTTTGGCTGTCACTTCCCAGTGTTCCATGAATATATGTATATATACATATATTCACATATACATATATATGTACACACATTATATACACATATATGTACATCTTCCCCCTCCCTCTGCATCCCCTTCTCCTTCCCTCCTTTAAATGAGGTCACTCATCTTGTTTGGCATTGGGCATCAGGTTTTGAGTTTTTAAACCGTGGGACTTAGTACGAGCACACCCTGCCCATAGTTTCAGACTAGGCTCATGATAGTGTGATTCTAGTCTTAGTGAAATTGAGTCCTCAGACATGGACTCAATTGTTTGATTCTGGTCTCCAACTTGTGAGTTAGACAGTAAGATTTCTAGGTCTCCATATTGTCATGAATCAACCTCCAGAATAAAATTCCTTTTATCTCTGCCTTATTATTGGGGAATGGAATGGCTATTCTTCATTGTCAACTTGACTATATCTTAAAGGAACTAAAACCTAAATAACTGAGCACAACTGTGAGAGGCTCTTTTCTTAATTAAAGTATTTGAAGTTGGAAGAGCCATTTCTAGTCTGATCTTTGAAGTGAGTGGATACAGATTTTATCCAGCTCTCTTGACATGGGAAGATCACCTTAATTCTGTACCACACCTTCTGCTAGCAGCCTATATAAGTGACATGGAAGAAGGAAGCTCTCTTTGCCTGCTTGCTCTAGCTCTTATTAGCAAGTCCATTTCTCCATGGCATTAGAGCTTACTCCTTTGGGATTCTAGTGTATATTGAAGACTGTTTGAGACATCTGGCCTGGAAGACTAAACAACTACTCGATTTTTGGATCATTGGCAGCCATTGTTGGATTAGCTGGACCACAGCCTATAAGCAATTCTGTAAGTTCCCCCATACACGTGTGTGCGTATGTGTGTATACATACATATATGAGACATATATGTGACATATGTGACAGATACACACACATACATATGAGAGAGAGAGAGAGAGAGAGAGAGAGAGAGAGAGATCCATTCTATAATTTGTTACTCTAGAAAACCCTGACTAAAATAAAGACATGTCCTGAGACCCTGAGCTACCATCTAAAATCAATACTGAATTTTATACTATTTATTCTCACCATGATAAAGTTTAATTTATAACTTTAACACAGAAATAAATTAGTCATGACTAATAAAATAGGATAGTTCTGATCATACAAGTACAATAAAATTGTATAAATACAGTTTCTCTTTCAGAAGAGTTAACAAATATCAATACATTTGGGCTGCATTTGCCCACAGCAAATCTCAACTTCAGAGAAAAAAGCCTTGAGTGGCCACTCATTCTGTGTCTCTGAAGAATCCTGAGTAATGTAATTTAAAAAAAAAGATAGATTTGTTTGATTTTGGCACATACATGTGTGTATGTGCTCCACATGCGTGCTTTCTGCATTTAAAGTCTAGAAGAGAGGCTCAGATCCCTGGGAGCCATAACTCTATCCCTGCCATCTCCATGTTTTAATCTCTGGGAAATACTCTCTCTATGTCCTATTTTATTTTTCCTTCTCATTATTCAAACTTCTCTACCCAGAATGTCTTTCATTTTGCTTTATTTTCCTATAGAAATCAATATCACATTATAAATTATGTTTAATTATGCTTTACTTAACTTCAAAGGGTAGCATTTTGCCACGTGTTCCAGCAGGCTCTCAGAATAAGTCAGCGTGTATCACATGTCAACATGCATCTGCTGAGAGAACGAGTTGAAAATGAAATTGAACGTTGACTCTTCTCTATGCATGCTTGAAACTCATTTTTCTTTTTCTTGCTATAAGGATGCTTGAGTGTCCACCCCTAAAACTTAAAATATTCTTGGGGGATGCAAATGCAATGAGATCATCACATTAGCACTGAACACATAACCACCATATGTAAGGCATGAAGTCCTAGATAAACTGTATGTGGGATGAGTTACTTTAGGATTAAAATATCTGTGGATCAGCTGAGAAGTAGTGGTACATGCTGGCAACCCAAGCACTTGGGAGGCAGATCTCTATGAGTTTGAAGCCAGCCTGATCTACAGAACAAGTACAAGGATAGCCAGGAAAATGTAGATGTTGAGGTTTGGTCTGTTGCTACGTACTGTCATGCTAATTACTGACCCTGGTTGCCTGGGTCAAGGAGAACCTCATGTACTCCAAATGATGCTATGTAACCTTGACCCCAAGTTATCCCTGATTGGTGAATAAAGATGCCTCAGCCAGTAGCCGGGCAGAAGAGAAGTGGAGTTTCGATACCCAGGTTTGGGGTCTGAGGCAGGAGACCAGAGAGAAGAAGGAAGGTGAAGAGGAGAGAAGACAACATGAGGTAGAAATCCTGAAACCATGGCCATGGCTGGACAGTGGGAATACAAGCAGCCCAGATGGAACATAGCAAGTCATATTGCGGAGTTATTGGCAGGGATGTAGACATGATAGAATAGAGGGTAGAAATCTGCCCAGCTCTAGTGTTGATTAAGACTTTAAAAATGTAAAAGTTTATGTGTCATTTATCTGGGAACTGAATGATCAAAGACAGGGTAGAAACCACTGATTGAGATTAAATATTTACTACAACACACAGAGAAACTTATCTTGAAAAAAAAACAGGAAAAATATCTATGGGTTATATTCTAAGTACAACACACTGCCATATTCGAGTAGTAATTTCATGGACATTTTCTTGTGACATTCCTAGTAAGTACACACTTGCAGAGAGTCTTTCTTTATTCCTATATGCCTGCCAGGTAAACCGGTTTACTTTGCTAAAATAATATAATAATCATTGTTTGGGCCTGTATAGGTAACTCAGTAAAGTGTTACCTTGTAACCTCAGTTCATTTCCCTAGAACCCATGTTAAAAACTGAACAACTAAAAAACAAGGTGTGATGTCATTCATGTGTATTCCCAGTGCTGAGGAAGTAGAAACAACTAGATCCTTGGGGCTCTATGTCCAGTCGGCTTAGCCTACTTGACGAGTTTCTGAACACTGAGAGAATTCCCCGCACTCCTAGAAAACCCAAGGTGGGTGGTGGTTGAGAAACGACAGCTGAGATTGTCCGCCGACCTTCACATGACATTCTTATACAAGTGTACATAAGTTGCTTTCGGTGCATTCTGTTTCTGATGAGACTTCACTGATATAGTTGGGTACTAAAATAGGGAATAAAAATAGAGAATACAGGGACATGTGCTTTGAGTTCTTAAGTGAATTTTATTTAAATGGGGAGTTACATTCCAAGAGGCGTCTGAATTGTGCTGAAGGCCATGCTCAGGTGAGGACTGAGAATCAGGGGAGAGTTGTTGTGATTGCCTTCTAGGAGTGGGATCTTCTGGTGTCCTTCTGTTGTGGTAAATATTTAGTATTAATTGGGGTTTCTACCCTTCCTTGGATCATTCAGTCCCCAGATAAGACACACAACGTTTGTATTTATAATAAGCTTTAAAAGCACTAAAGGTGGGCAGAATCAACTTGCTGTGCTCCACCTGGGCCGCTCTTAACTCTGGCTGGCCAGCCCTCGGGCCAGTTTCAATGGTCTCTTACCCCATGGCATCTTCTCCTCTCCCTATCTACTCTCTTCCCTCTCCTGGTCCTGCCTCACACTCCAAGCCCAGGAATCAGAACCCCACCTACCTCTCAGCTAGAGATTGCACCTTTACTGACCAATCAGGGAGAACTTGAAGGGCAGTGAGCAGTATTAACATCAGTGGGGTAATCTGAATTGCTGTCCTTCTCGGCTTGCTGTAATTGGTTAAAGGTAGAAGAGACAGCATCAAGCTGCTTCCTCCTTGAAGTATAGGACTCTATGTAACGTGTAAAAATAGGAAGCTGGAGCCCTCAAAGGTCTTCTGTATAAGACAGCTTAGGAGTGCAATGGTTAGAGACTACTGGGGGCTGCCAAAGTCCTCATGCTGGAGGCTTTTTGGGCATGGGGACCCTTTTAGGGGAAGGGCAGGCATAGAATCGTGCCAGGTATGCATCTTTCTTCTGTAAAAGATTCACTGCCTTTTAGGAAGGGAGTGTCGTCTCCCATTTGTTTCAAGAGTCAATGATACCGTTGACAGCAAGGGAGCCCTCTTTGGGAGCTCTGTGGCTTCAGCCTCACAGAGCAAACCACATGTCACCACATTTCATTCCCTACAATATGTGGTCCTCAGGTTCAACCCACAACGATTTCCTTCTTTGAAAGCTGTAATGTGGTCTTCCGACGAAATATTCCAGCATTGCCTTTTGAATTGCCAGGGCAAAGATTTTTCCCTACATCTGTCCCCTGCAAAGAGTATTTTGGGAAAATGAATCACACATGGTATTCTGCTCAGATGACGCCGGCAGGCTCTGATGGCAGGTCTCCAGGGAGATTTGGGTTAGATAGTTAGTCACCATGTCCTATGGACTGTGCCTTTGAAATGTCTCTCTCATCTTGCCTTTGGAATGTTTCTGTTGTCTTTCCTGCTCCATGTCTCTCTACCCAACACTTTTTAATCTCTGTTCTGGTTCCTGATGCCTGGCTTTCAGCACTTTGTAGCTGGTCAGCTTAGACTTCTTACTTAGAAACCTGAAGTAGCTTCTTCCATTTTCTTATTATGGAATGGACACAGCCCTGCCTAGTGCTAAAGCCTTCTCTCATCTGTTCCCAAACAACCCATCCAAGAATGATTAGACCTTTCTCCATGTCACAGATCCTCTGTTCCCATGAGGCCAGAATCCTCATTGATATTCAAGCCTGGCTCCCAAAGCCTTGTCTGGTGTCTAATTTCCTTTTTTATGAGCAAGAGGATATCCCTGCCTAGTCCTACACTCTTCTCCCTTCAGGGTACTGTCTTTCAGTCTTCCAGAGCCAATGTCTTGCTTTCATTCTTCTATAAGTGCCTCTAGGACTTTCTGATAAACCAGAAGAAACTCAGGTTTTGCGCAGAGTACTCTTTCCAGTAATTATTTTTTCAAAGTTTTAGGGCCAATGAAATGGCTCAGCAGGTTTAGTGATTTAACTTGAATCCCCAGATCCCACAAGGTGGCAGAAGAGAACCAACTTCTAAGAGTTGCCCAGTGAGCACACACACACACACACACACACACACACACACACGCACACACGAATGTATCCATGCATATGCACACATGCATACTCACACACAGATACACATGCACATGCACACACAGACACACATGCACACACACATGTACCCATGCATATGCACACATAGACATATATGCACATGCACACATACACACGTCTATGCACACATACACACTCACACACAGACACACACGCACATATGTGCATGCAGACACACATGCACACACATGCATACACACATGCATGCACACATGCACGCACAGACACACACACAAGCACATGTACAATATATGCACATACAGAGAAACACACATAATTAAACATGCACACAAAATGCATAAATAAATACTTTTAATAATGGTAATCTAGTATATACTTCTTTGATGCATTTAAAATGTCTTCAACAATCATAATAATTCTTGATGAAGACATGCTTGATTAATTTTGCATATCTTAGCACTTGAAAGTGATTAGAGTCAGTTTCTGAAAATATATCACAGTAACTCTAAGTTAATTCAGAAAAAGTGTGTGTGTGTGCATGCACACACAAATGCATGAATGCATATGGAAGCTAGAGTTTTACATCCTGTGTCTTCTTCAATTGTGTTTCATCTTATTCTATCTATCTATCTATCTATCTATCTGTCTGTCTGTCTGTCTGTCTGTCTGTCTATCTATTTATCTTTCTTTCTTTCTTTCTTTCTTTCTATCTATCTTTCTTTCTATCTTTCTATCTATCTTTCTATCTTTCTATCTATCTATCTATCATTTATAGACAGGGTCTCTCATGGAGGCTCATCTCACTGATTTGGTAAAACTAGGTACCAACAAGCTCCAGTGGTCATCCTGTCTTTCCCCCTGTAGTTCTGGGACTACAGACATGCATTGTTGTTCATATCTGATGTTTTCTTAAAACATGGCTGTTAGGGATCAAACTCAGGTCCTCATGCTGTGTAGCAAGCACTATATTGACTGAGCCATCTCCTTGTTCCCATTCTGAAGAAGTTTTACCATCTTTAGGAAACTGTGGGATTTTTTTGCATTACAGGTGTGGAATGGGGTAGGTTATGGTAGCAATTCTGAAAAGTCTCATAACACAGTCACTCCTTTTTACCAGCATCTTCTCATTACCTCTAAATGTCACCTTTGGTCTTCTTCTATCTGTTGAGTGCAAGAATTCCCATCAAGTATTGTGTTACTTCACTTTATTTATTTATTTTTTTACAATCATGGCTTTCTTAGTCAGAGTCTCCATAGAACTTTAAAACCATGCAGAGGTCATTGTCTTAATGCAGAATCAAGCGCACTGCATCTCTGTGCACGTTCCTCTAAGTTTGAATGTAGCTTCTGCTTTTGGGGCAGCACATGGGCAATCATCTCCTAGGGAAGTGGGATCTTGACCTATAACTAAGGCTAGTTTTCCTATAAACAGCCACAGTGGAGGTTGCCCAAATGTCTGTTGTCTGTCTACAGACTTGTAAATGAAAATAGTCAGCTGGCAGTTGCAGCCGTCTTTCATTAGAAGAAGGAATTTCTTTAATAATCAAAGAATACCAGCTTTTAATTTCTCTCTTAGATAGCAAGGGCTTGCTAAGGAACTTCTCACACCTACTGTAGGCTCTTCCCTCTGTGTTCCAGAATTCTTTCAGGAGCCTTCCTTGTGGGTAATCTTCCATACAGTGTATACTACTCCTGGGTTAAAAGCTTCACACCTTGCATTCCATTTTTATCCCTCTCTTGGTTTTCCTTTATTCTGTTTGTTTCCTCTAGGTTTTCCAATAGCATGCTTTTGTCCATTAGCAAAGATGACAAGGCAGACAACTCCAAAGTCCTCCTCAAAGGTATTTGTTATTAGTTTATCACCAGCCTGGGTTCTCAAGAAAATATCATGCATTCCTTTAACAATTTTCCCAGTGTGAGCACAGTGTCAGACACAACGCTGGGCTTTACCTCAAGACATGGGGGTGGGGGGATCCACTGATCCCAAGTTCATCTCTTTACTGACATGAGATTTAGGTTTAAATAGAGAAGAACTTGGAACAAGAAGGTGTGTGGATAGCTGTGTTCATGGCCAAGGTGAGCTTTCTTTGCTCATTGTCTCTGCTCCAGTCTTGAACGTAGTCCAAGTCCTGAGTGTTTAACAGGACAAGCTATTTGCCAAGGAATAACCACTTCTCCTTTAGGGTACAGCCTCATCACCATGGATGATTTTCCCACAAGACCTTGCTGTTTCCAAAATACAAGCTGACGAATGGTTTAGGATAACGACTTCTCTTCATGCCTGTAGCCATGAGAGGGAATGAGATAGGTTAGGTAAGCAGACACTCCTTCAGTGATCGCCACACTTAGGCAGGAGTTCAACTCAAAGTAAAGGAGACAGAAAGAGAATGAAGACAGTGATTAACACTCCTGTCTTGCACGTAGTTACTTCCTGAGCCCAAGTGAGGAGTTGATGCTCTGTGTAAAAACAGCTTCTAAGAGCCTGTTATGGTACCCACTCATCACTTCAATCTCATGTGACATGAAGGATAAGTGATGAAGTGGGTGGTGCAATAACTTCACCCCTATCTTGTATGCCACTGGGCCTCTTAGACTCATTACATTATTTGGGTTAGTGAATTTAACTTCAGTGATTTCTCAGGGATGCAGATAGCTTCATATAAGGATCACCTGCGAAGTCATCATTCCTTCCTGAAGTTGTCTGTGGAGATATCAAAGGATAAGCTGAAAGGGTTGAAGACATTGCTTTTGGGAGGCATATTCAGGGTGCACAGTAAGAGTTGTGTCTAAACCCTCAAATGGCAGGGGTAGGGTGAGTGTGCATCTTGTTTTCTTCTGTCACTCAGGGGTTATTGGAGTCTTCAAAGACTGGCCTGCTTCATTATCCTTTTGGTCACCAGCTCTAGGACAATTACATCTTCCATTACATCTCATTGCTTGATTTCTTCCATTTTAGGACATATGCAATGGAGTTTAGATTTAGAACGCATGCTTTTAGATGGAAGGGTTTGTATCTATCCCAAGGAGGACAGAATTCCTTACCTCTTAGCAGGGCTATCTGTAAGCCAAGACAAAACTTGATGAACAAGTGTTGAAGTCTTAGTTTCAACATACTAAGTAAACCCCAGACCTTGCCTGGAAGCTGCATGAGCCCTGTGGAAATTTACATTTTGGGATGGATGGGGATATCTGTCTCTCAAAGTGGCTGCCTCTTAGTTGGAGCAGGAAGCTGGGGGATGCATGGTGTTGCAGCCTTCAAGGGTGACTGGAGAAGCTCAACGGAGTTCAGAAGGCTAAAGGATCACCCCATCTCCCCCTGCAGACAGCTGGAAAGCAATCCCTCAGCACTCCAGGCATCTCCATCCAGGCCTGTGTCTGGTTGTATGGTTGTTTATTTTGGAAATGTCACAATAAATAACTGGAGAGAGGATATTAGAGAAGGTCTTCTTGGGAAAGGCCACAAATTCTTCGGGGACATAAAGCCTCCTGCATGTGGTCACTAATAAGAGGAAATCGCTATAGATAATATTTGCTTTTTCTACATTCCCCAAGGACAGTAAAATAGAAACAGGAACAAGCAGTAGGGAAAAAAACCTGTTATTTGTTTGCCTAGGAAAGCCTTCTATTTTAGTCATTTTGGATAAACCAGGGACTGGACCCTGAGCTGATGTGGTACCCTGACAGTTGTTGGTCAGATCTACCAGGAAGCTCGGGGATCAGATGGTTATAGTAGGTCCAGTCAGGACTGGGTCAATGCTTTGTGAGATGAGGCCTTGGACCTCTGGTTTTTCCTGTTGGCTACAACCTGAGAATTTCTGGTATAGTTTGGAGACAGCTTTGCTGCCTTAGGCAAGGAAATGGGAGGAAGAGCTAGAAAATGAAATGGCAAAGAACAATGGCAGGTACTGTTTGCACATGTTCGGACCTCTCATAATCACTTTGAGCATCTCTCTCTCTCTGTAAGGGTTTTGGCTCAGTCACACAAACCTCCTCAAGAACCCATGAATCAGGGCCAAAGCTTACATCACCAGGGAGATAAAACAAGACCTGTGTAGAGCTTAGGGGACAAAAGGAGGCGCCAGCCACATTTGAGGCAGTGACCCTCCCCAGGATACTGCCCTTTGTCCAGAGGTGGAAAGGACCCCCAAGGAGTTCCTGGATTAGCAAAGGTCATCAAAGAGAGGGCCCTCTTTCCAAGGAGAGTTGTTTATTTTTCTTCCTGATTATGAAAGCACAAGGGTATCTTTTCTGAAATTTCAACCTAGAAATTCTAAATTTGTATTTGCAGGGTCACCTTCATTTTGCTTGCAATGGATAGATCCTTCACAGTCCAGCAGGGGGGCATTTGGATTCCAAACATCTTTAACAAGGATGAGGTAGGCAGAAGAATCAGCAACCAGGCTGACCCACTGCTACTTTTAAAGGAGTTATTGAGGTGGACAAAGACTGACAAACTACCATGGAAGAGGAACAAAAGTCTGTGAGAGAGTTAAAAAAAGAGGACTTTAGATGAAAAGTTTCCTTAGCTATTGGGAAGGAGGGTCACATTGAGATGAAAGGGATTAATTATACTTTAAGTCTCACAGGAAACTTTCTCTTTTATAGAAGACAAACATGAAGAATGAAGCTTACAGTCTGTACCGTGGATGTGTGTGTGTGTGTGTGTGTGTGTGTGTGTGTGTGTGTGTGCTGAAGATGCACACATGGCTGAAGGCAGGGAAGAAATGGGGACAAATTTAGCACAAATTGAGGCAAGGACTTCCCCAACCCATCTTCATCTCTCTCCTTCTCTTTCTGTCTCTATGTGTCTCACCTCTTCTCTCCCCTCCCTCTCTAAATATATGTGTCTAAAAGCTTTAAAGCATTGCCCTTTTTGGACCATAAAACAATAGTAACAAGAAAGAAAGTACATGCCAGGTGTCCAGGCCATCTGAGGGCCTGTCACCAGGGAGTCCTCTGCCTCTCTCCAGCCACAGTTGTGTTTCACAGAACTGCCACCAGGCTAGGATAGTCCTGGAAAAGGTACTGCTAAGACGAGCTTGACAGCCAGCTCTAAGGACTATAGGATGTTGCTCCCTGGATATGTATAATGGCATGGTTGGGAAACTGGCTGAAACAGAACTATGAGCAGTTCTGTCTAAAAATTTTAATTTGATGTGGTAGAGTATGGTGAAGAGATAACTCAGTGGTTAAGAGGATATAGTGTTCTAGCAGAGGACCTTAGTTCAATTCTCAGCATTCACATCGGGTGGCTCTCAACCACCTATAACTCCAACTCCTCAGGTGGGGACCCAACACTTCTGGCTTACTTCTCTTTTTGCAAGCACAGTTTGAGAAATGGGAAAATGAGCTGGCTATTTTTTCCCTGATAAGGGCTCTCTAGTCTGACTCAAGCATAAGAGTGACTGGCTTGGAGCCATATCAAAGGAATGAGCAGAAGTGGTTAATGTACCTCGCAGGTTTGCATGTGGCATCCTGGCCGTATCAATAGAAGTTAGAGGTGGGCATGAGGCAACTGGGGAAAGAATGGGAAGTGAGACTATTGTGCAGATTTCAAATACTGTGTTTTTTTTCCCTTAAATCTTGTCCCCTTCTTTGCTCTGTGACCCTAAGGGATAACTGATCTTTGGAACATTGGAAGTAGAAACAGAAAATCTAATGGCTTCTACTGTCAGATCAGGAGTCGAACATGCAAAGAGAACCAGGTCTTTGTTAACCTTGTCTAGCTACTGAAAGTCTAGATTCTCACCAACCTTTCTGGTCTTTTTCAGTTCTTCAGAAAGGTAAATAGAAATGTCACTGGGGATACGGAAGCCAAGGAATCACTGCTGTCACACCATAGCTTTTTTGAGGACACAGAGAAACAAAGTATCCTTGTGTACCTCCTTATTTGCTGAAGGGAGTTAATTAAGTGGCGCAGTAGGAGGTAGCTATGCTGAATAGAGCCTAGGGCCAGAGCTCAGCTGGGGTCTTTTTCTTGATCTGAAAAGTACTGTGATCATGGCTACATGGAAGTGTCAAAACCTCTTCCTAGGAGTAACTTAGGTCATTGCAAATAGAATCTCAAACAGAAGCAATCGATACACCTTTGGAGAATATTTCTACGTACTGAGAGAAATGAGAAGGGAGCTGTCTATAAGGTTAGAATTTTTTTTTTTACCAAAATTAATCATACAGACTATCAGGAATTCCCAAAATTTGATTATTACTAACCCTTTTTCTTTAATGGGGGTGTATTTCTGAGAGAAGACTGAAAAGCCACTGGCGTTAAAGACGAAGCCTACTCTTTTTTGAAGAACAGTTAGAGATGCTGCCCAGACCTTTCAGTTGGGAATTGTGTCTTTAAATTGTACTTGCTATTGAGAAGCTCCTTGGATTAGATGCCAATTAGGCTGGCTATTCACGTGACGCATGGACAACTTAGATTATCCACACCTCACTGGTTTCGCTTCGAGACGTAGGAACTCTACAAAGAGGCACTCACGCTCCTCTAGAGGGCTAAGGTCAATGAGAGAGAGTGGGAGTCACAGAAATTCCAATGGTAACCAATTTTTTTTTTTAACCTAAGTTGCGTCAAATAGTTTCAGCCCACATTGCTTCAGGCTAAAATTAGAATAAAGTGACTTCTGGGAAGAGAGATCCGATTTGAGAAAACCAAGATATTCTTAGCTATTTATGTCATTACATCACTTTGCTCAATTTTTACAATTTTGGTGTGCTCATGTCTGTGTGTGTGTGTGTGTGTGTGTACATATATATGTGCTTGTGTGTGCATGTGTGTAGAGGCCAGAGGTTAATGTTGAGTTGACTACTCTCTCTCTCTCTCTTTTTTTTTTTTTTTGAGACAGGCTATTTTACTGAACCCTAGAGGTTGTTCAGTTTGACAAGGTTCGTGACAACCAATGAGCTCCAAGAATCTCCCAGTCTCTGTCCCCCAACTCCAGGGTTACAGGCATTACTACCATGGCCATCTTTTACATGGGTGCTAGAAATCTAAGCTCAGTTCTTGCGCCTGTAGGGCAAGCCCTTAAGTACCTGGGCTTCTTTTTTTAGTGTTTTTTGTTTTTGTTTTTTTTTTCTTTCTTTTTTTTTGTTTTGGTTTTTCGAGACAGGGTTTCTTTCTGTGCAGCCCTGGCTGTCCTGGAACTCACTCTGTAGACTAGGCTGGCCTCGAACTCAGAAATCTGCCTGCCTCTGCCTCCCAAGTGCTAGGATTAAAGGCGTGTGCCACCACTGCCCGGGGCTTCTTTTTTTAACCCAAACTTTTTTGTCTTGAAGTTGAGCAAGTAAGATGGAGATTAAGTTTTTAGCATGAAATGAGAAGATATAGCATTAGGTACATGTTTCATCCAGTTAAAAATTTATGTACATATTATCGAGGTAAAAGAAAAACATGGAAAAATGTCAAGAATTTTGGGATCCTGATGATGGGTCTGTATGTGATTGTTGCTTTATGCTGTGTGCTTGAGACTTTTCATAAAACTTTGAAAAGAGTGGCAGAGCATGTGTTTTCCATCTTGGGGACAAGTCTGACCCTAAAGGATTAGCTTGGTTAGCTTGGACGGGCTTGCCTCCCACCGAATGGCAAGTGGGCCAGGAGCATCTGACTAACAGTGTTTGCTTAAAGAGAACATGCTTCTCTGCTGGCAGCCCGCTCTGTGCAGTCGCCATCTCTGCTCTCTGGATATTCTTTATTCTGTCTGTTGCAGTGATAACTGGAATACTTCAGGCTCTAGGATGTTTTGGCCTCTTCTGATTCCTAAACTTAAGTGGTAGTTTGGAGAAGTTAGCAGAGTTTCCTTTTTTTTTTAAAGTTGAAATTCAGATTGGCATTCTGGAATGGCTGGTAGATTTCTCTTCCGTGTGGTCTGATAGTTATCTAGAGACTCTGAAGGGAAACAGAAGGCAGGGCTGTGATGCTGAGCCAGACATCGACAGTGGCACTGTGCTCCCCTCCCCCCACTTTATTCATGACTCTACCCTGGTGTCTTCTAAGTGAGTTTTCCTTTTCTGACAGCCTTATCTGAAGTAACACCACATTAGTCTCTCCCATTTCCTTGATATATTTTTTTTATCTTCCAAAAAAAGCATCAATCATTGCCTGACATATTGCACATTTCTTATAGATTCATTGTCCATCTTTTCCCTTTGAATCTTCTCTCTGGGTATGGGGGTCAGAGGGTACAGTCTATATCCACAATTTTTCAATTTTATTTTGTTGGGGGATTTTGATATATTGCCAAGCCTGGTTTTGAGCTCTTGTTCTGATGTCACACAGTATAGGTCAGAATGCCTAGTCCTTTAATAGAGAATCCAGAACTCAAGGGACCCTCCTGTCTCAGCCTCCTGAGTAGCTGAGATTATAGGTGCACGATTCTCTAATTTTATAACAGTGTTGAAGTCTCCAATGGGGGTTGGTAAAGACAGGCTCTATATAGGCCAGTCTAGCCTCAAACTTATAATCCTCCTGCCTCATCTTCCCAGGCATGTGTTCTCATATTCTGCTGTAGATGTTTCATTTTCGGTCTTGCTGTCTTCTTACAAGGCTCAGCCTTCAGTTAAAATACTTCCTTCTTGTTAGTTACATTTGAAGTAAACACCATTGCGCAAGAAGTTTCTCTTAGACTTGGAGACTGAGGTATCAGAACAAGCACCAGGAAGCCATTTTCTCTTGTGTTTGATTTCTAGAATCTCAGAGAAATGTTAACAAAGTGCCTAGGATTCTTTCCCTCAAGCTATGGTTGATTGTTTCTGTACTGATATAAACATAACAGTCTGTCCACCATGTCGAGAGCAAGCTATTGAACTGAATGCCAAAGAGTAAGAACAGAACAATCTTAGGTATTATTAGAAATGTGTTATATTTTTGTAAAGCCATAGTTTCCAAAGGACACAAATGATCTCATTTTTCCTTGGAATTACTCTGTAGCGGACAATTGGGTGTTTAAGAACATTGAGTAAGTTCAACAATTTGTGTTTCCAGATGTATAGCAAAATATTGGTCCAGACTGAGCATACATACTCCCCATGGCTAAGATGACTTCTAATCTGACCACATATGTCTATGATTACACTGGTACACATGCACACACAAGCACATGCACCCAGAAACACTTACTGAATGGACAAGCCTGTGTATTGGAATCTATCCAAAAGAAGCCATACTGCCCCCATGCACTCCGATGGCTGGGGGAGTTAGGGTCTGGGATGTTTTGAAGGCTTTGTTTTGGTGTCAGATGGAGGGGAGATAGAGCACCCATTAATTTAACAGCGCATCTGGGATCTTTAAAGCCAGGAACAGCTAGACAATTTATCAATCTTAATTTGCTTGTGCTGCAGTTAGACAAAGGAGAGCTCTGGGAAGCACTGACAGGACCCAGATGGTCTTCATTCGGCTGACAGCACACACACCAGCAGCGCTGTTCAGTTCCCACTTCCAACTTCCTCAGCCCCGCTCAGGCCTGAGCTCTTGACCTTGGGCCTGGTCTTATTGCCTGCACAGGGAGGAAGCCCTGAAGCACACTTATCCAGTATCCTCCAGGCAACCCTCCATGCAATGAAAAATTAGCTTCTTCTAAGCCATTGGCACTGGGGGACCAAGGTAAACTTTTCATTGAGTAAATGTTGGGACACCTAGTTAAAAGGTTGAACAGGAATTGGTCAGCCCCCTCAGTCTTTAGGATATATTCAGATTTCCAAACTGCTCAGTCATATTTGAGGTCAGTAGAAGGGTGACTGAAGATAGAGATTAAATCTTATATGTCTTGTTTTCCTATAGTTTCTTATAGAATGCCATGTATAATGATGCCCAGTTGATGTGAATGCTGAATGGAGTCACTGGACTTGCACCAACTAACCTATTTTCATGCCATATGACATACATACACACATACACACATACACACACACGTGCACACACAAACATACACATACACATATCATTGCATTTTCTATTCTTCAGACTGCTCATTTCCTATTGCATGGCCATTCTGAGTTAAGAGTCTGGGGCATGCAGAAGGAGTTAAGACAGATAGCTTTTTTTGACTTTGCCAACTTTATCATGTGGTTGAGATGAAGAAGACAGTGACATTTGCACAGAGTCATAAATGCTGCAGAGGGAGGGAAGAGAATCACCAGGCTTTGTGAATGTGGAGAGCTCATGCTTGACTCTAGCCTGGGGCTGGGGAGGAAAATAAACATTTGTTTTGATTTCTAATTGAGAAGGGGGCCAGTTTGGGAAGACTTTATAGAGCATCTGAGACAAGACACACACACACATGCGCACGCACACACGCACACACAGACACAGACACAGACACAGACACACAGAGAGATATAGAAAGACAGAGAGACAGAGACACAGAGACAGGGAGAGTCAGAGACAGACACAGAGAGAAACTTTCATTTTTTTAGTGGAGACTGAAGACATGGACAGAAGAGTAAGCTTGCTAAGTGTGGGGAGGAGGTTTGTGCCTTTTTCACTGTTGTTTTTAAGTGAATTGTTTTACTTCAAAATCTTCGGTAAATGTCCAAGACTTCCCAGTGAGTAGTAAAACAAAATGATCACTCTCTGGGAATTTTAAAGGAGATCGATGGTTTCTTCACTGGGCTTTGGGGAAGTGTGTCCTCAGGCTGTCGAATTTCAAAGTAAAAAGGGGACAAAGGAGGAAAGCCTAGAAACTGAGGCAAAGGTTTTGAGGTTCTCTCAGTGCCTTGTGGAGAATACTAGTTTGATTTGGTTTCTCTAGTTCTTAAAGGCCCCATGTCCAAAGAAGTTGTTAAAACAGCACATTTAACGATAGTGGAAGTTTACATACAATGGCACCATTAGAACCACCACTGGACCAATGTCCATAGCAACTCTCCTAGACAAATCACAATAATAAGCATTTCTTAAATAATTTGATGATGGAAGCCCCCTTTTTTGGGCAAGAAAATTAGGGGGATTGGTGCATTGAGAAACTGCGGATTGGCCTGTGACAATCTTGAAAGTCAGGCCCACTTCAGGAGGGGCTTCAATTGTGTCATTACAGTGGCTGAAGGATTGTGTCAGGTTGAATAACTTTTACCAAGCATTAGGCTTATGTCTCACATAAGCATGAGTTTACCTCTGGCTTACAGCAGCATTAAGAAGATTTTGGTTGTGTAAACAATCTTTCTGTAGTTAAAACTATTTTTTTCTAATTAAAATATTCTTACTGTGGCTGAAGAGATGGCTCAGTGATAAAACACTGGGCACTCTTCTAGAGGACTGGGGTTCAGGTCCCAGCACCTACATGGTGGCTCAGAACTATTTATAACTCCAGTTCCAGGGGATCCAATGCCCTCCTCCAGCCTTCTCAGCCATTGGATGAACACACATGGTGCATGTGTAGACAAAACACCCATATATAAAAAATAATAGTAATTAAAAATTATTATCATTATAAGTGTTTGTGCACACACATATGCATGTGTGTGCACTCAACGCAGTGTGCATGTGAAGGTCATAGGATATCTTTGTGAAACTGGTTTTCTCCTTCCACACTTATGTGGGTCTGGGGGATTGAATTTAAGCCATCAGGCATGTGCAGCAAGTGCCCATTCCACGTTTCTGATTTTCACTTTAGATTCAAGTTATCCAGTAGAGTCTTTAAAAATGAATAGGCCCACAGAATGTCTGAGCTCTCATGCAATTGCTTCCAACAGTACATGCAAGCTATATCTATAAAAGTGCCAGGCAATTCATCTTGTCCATTTGAGCCCCTTTATCTTGCCTAGTTTATCAGTTCATCTTGGAAACACACTTTCACCAGGCTGACCCGACTATTTATATATATAGCTGGAAAACATTCCTCTGGAAATGACTCTCACAGTGTTCTGTGCAGTATAAAACGGAAGTGGTAATAAGACCCCGC
Organism: Grammomys surdaster; assembly: GCF_004785775.1. Lineage (NCBI taxonomy): Eukaryota > Metazoa > Chordata > Mammalia > Rodentia > Muridae > Grammomys > Grammomys surdaster. Next base: position 9,724,704 of record NW_021604604.1, on the reverse strand, counting down.
TGTTTCATCATCGTGTTTTCCTTAAGATAGTTTCCCGTGCTATTATTGGCTAGTTAAGGATTAAGAAAATCTCCTGTGGGCATCCAAAAACATTGTTACAATTCTGTTAGATTCGTCTGGGGCAAGAAACACATAATGTTTTTATTCTCAAAACTGAAAAGACCAAACTCTAAGAGGAAGAGAGGGGAGAGACATATTTTCTTTATTGCCTCTGTTTAGATGTCCACTGCACCCAAGCAATACTATTGGGCAGTGCAGAATGTGAAAGTGCATGTGACCTTTGCTGCTGTAGACTGACAAGGGACAAAAAGGAAGTATCTGTGTGATTGATAAGCTATAAGCCAGAGAAGGGCAAATTCCAGATAACAGCAACACGTATGAGTTTCCGATGAAGACTTCATGGCTCCTCGGATTTGATGGGCCTTGGAGAGAGTGGCACTTTATCCTAAAGACGTTGGCTATGAAGTTTCATGGGAGGAGAGAAAATAAAATCAAAGATGGGGAATAAAAGAATGTCCCCTAGGAACTAGGCATCAGGCAATTGTGGTAAACATTACTGTTTTCTTATCTCCTGTCGCCAATTAGAAATCAGGAGGCATGCTCACCCCTCTGTTTCTATCACTCTGTGTCACTCAAGCCTATGTGTTTTAATTCTCAAGTATACTTCCACCACTGATGGCTTCCCATGCCATCTTTCTCAGCTTGTCCTGCAGTCATTTGCGACTTGTTTTCTTCTTTTCTGCCTGGGCAGTCTCTGATATACTCTCCGCACTATACCGAGGAAAAACTCCCCGGTAACAAACCTAACAATGTAGAGGGCATCCATGGTGGGCAATGGCCACTGGGATAAAATCTGTATGCCTCACCATGGCCTGGTTCCAGTTTCAATATTGTTCTTATAAGTCGTGTGAGCAGCTGTGCTGGCTCATGTGATCAAACCTCAGTTGTCTCACCCAAGAAGTGGGCATGGGTTGTTGCCATCACTAATGTGCCTGCCACTGTTACCTCTCTAGGTCTCCTCCTGGCCTATTCTCTTGAGATGTTTGCTCCAGCCTTTGTTTGCCATTGGATCCTGTTCTCTCTTGGCCTTACAGCCATTTGGGTATTCTTTTCTGTTCCTCCTTCCACCTGTATAACCAGACACACTTACAGTGTCCTCTCATCTTGGAAAGTTTGCCTGAATCCCCTGTTCTGTTTGGCACCTGGGGCTCCTTGGGTGTCTCTGATCCTATTCCATTTTGTGCTCCTATCCCGTAATGTTGCCTGTTTTGTTTTGTTGTTTTTGTCTGCTCCATATCTGGATCTTTCCCTAGTATAAATTCCTAGAATTGGAATTGCTACTTAGATGGCATATGCATTTTAAATTCAGAAGCTTACTGTCATCTTCCCCTCTAGAGATGGGTAACAAGTTTCATTCCCACACAAAAATATGGACAAAGTCTTATTTTTCTCCACCTTGCGACATGTGGGCAATATCACTCTTTTGGTTGCCAACCAGGTAGGTGAATATGATATATTATTGATGTTTAGTTTGAGTTTCTTTGATCTTTGACAGTTTTACTATATCTCCCTTTCCCCTTGTGAATTGTTTCTTTGTCTTGTTCCCATTTTCTGGTGGGGACTTCTGTTTCTCTTATTTATTTATTTTTACAAGATAGGCCTATTGCAAATTCATTCTCCAACTTGTTAGTGACCTTCAAATTCATTAAGTACGCTCTATGTCATTTTCTGTTATAGAGGTTAAATTCTTTTATTGTGTTGAGTACAACCATACCTTTTGCTTCACAGAATCTGAATAAGATTTCATATTTAGTGTGTGTGTGCGCGCGTGCACGCGTGTACATGCACGTGCGCAGGAAAAGGCAGCTCCTGAAGCTGAAGATACAGGTGGTAGTGAGCTGCCTGAATTGGGTGCGGGGAACTGAACCCCCTTTCTCTGCAAGTGCATCAGGTGCTTTTAATTGCTGAGCTGGCTCTCCAAGCCCAGAATTTTATATTTAGCCAGTGATCTCATTGGGAATGGTGGCATATATCTGTCACTCAGTTCCGAGAGGGAAATGGGTTCATGACTAGCCAGGGCTAAAAAGTGAAACATTGTTCCCAAAACTGGGTAAAGAGTCCTTTATGCATTCTTTATGATGGAAGTATTTTTAAAAATCCTCAATCATATTTCAAAAATTTTATGAGATTATCATAATATTTTCTTATATTTAAGCCTCTATTCATAGTTTATTTGCTTATAGAATATAAAATAAGGCTATATCTTCAAATTGTCTTCAATCAGTAGTACACCGTTGTTTGAATGGTAAGAGATAGCCTTATTTTTTCCATAAAATATCAATTAAAAGAATGCTCTATACAGAAAATCTCTGTGTGTGCCTGTGACTATTTGCCTGTGTTTATGCTTATATGTAGTTTCATCTTTTGTACATAAAACACCAATTCAAAGGTATCTGCATTGTACAACAAATCCAGGTCTGTTTGTTGTATATCTCTGTGTGTGTGTGTATCTGTGTGTATGTCTCCCTCTCCCTCTCCCTCTCCCTCTCCCTCTCCCTCTCCCTCTCCCTCTCTCTCTCTCTCTCTCCGCCTCTCTCCCTCTCTCTCCGTCTCTCTCTCCCTCTCTCTCTCTCTCTCTCTCTCTCTCTCTCTCTCTCTCTCTCTGTGTGTGTGTGTGTGTGTGTGTGTGTGTTAGTTCCTGTGGTCTTCACTGCTTTCCACTGGTCTGTCTTTCCACTTCTGTGACTTCTACATTATTTTAGTTAACACAGAAAGACAGGACATTTTGTTGCACTCAACCTTGTGCCCTGTAACTTTCCTATAGCCTTGCCCTTGTCATATGGAGTGAGGACAGGATTCACCACCCTCTGAGTTCCCATGAGAAGCTTCTAAATCAGGAGGTGTTTGGTGACGTGAGTGGACTGGAATATCCCCTACGTTGGGGCATTCTTAAAACAAAACACAAACAAAAACCGGTATGGGACTGGCTTAAGATCTGACAATACTTCAGAGCTCCAGGGTCTTGGTGCTGGCCTGCAGCCTTGGGAGCATCTATGTGTACTTGGGTTAGTTTGGAAGGATAAAGGTTCTAGAGATTAGCCACGCTTTTCGAAAGACTGGCCAAGGATAGAGTTGAAGGCAAAGCAGAAAACAGACGATAAAAAGATCAAGAAAAATCTTATCTTTGTTGTCACATGATTGGCATCACGTCCCCTGGAGAAGGGAAAGTTTTCACATTCATAGAACTTTGATACCTAAGCTGTTTCAGTCCTTTCAAATGAGAATGTGGGGAATGACAGATTGCAAACAGAAATGCTAGTGACAAGAACACTGTGTGAACTATTCATGTGCAGAGAGAGCTGCTGTTTATTCAGACTATAACATTCTTCTAATATTTTTGGGGCAGGAGGAGAAGGATTTTACCCCAGGACCTTATAAGGGTCCCATTCCTCCCCTTTCTAGATGAGAGGCCACTTGAGTTCGCCCTGGCCTCATTCAGCCATTCACGTTTCTACCCACCGAGGCTGTCTAGTTATCTTAACTCAAGCCAGCTCCTTGAAATACCATCTGCTGGGCCAGATGAGGGAAAAGCAGCAAATAAGGTTTGGATTAAGGCTCTAAGGAAGCCCTGCTACACAACTGATCTGTGCAGGGAGGGTGGTGTATAGTTTCACAGGTCAAATTCCAGCCAAGGAAGATGTAGGCTAAATCTTCCAAGGCCTGCATGTTCTCAGTGATCAATGGATTTCCTTTGAGCAGGTTATTCCCTTGGGGCACAGCCATCTTTCTGTTATTGAACATTTTTGTGGTGACCAAATTTAACCTATAAATAGAATTCACATGACCGTGTTCTTCTGGGAACTATGAAAAAATCAACTCTGGATTGGCCTTCATAGGTGACGTCTCAGATTTTCCTTCGTGGGCAAAGACATATTTTTGAGTGTGTATGTGGGGGAAGGGGGTGGTGTTCACCAGAAACTGTGCACTACATGGAATTTCCCTAAAATGCTGTGACAGTGTCAGGATGTCTCCAGGCAGCTGATTTCTGCTCTGAGTTTACAAAAATGAATCCCAGATTTTTCTTGTAGAGATGTAAACAGAATTACTTGCATGTAGAGGCATAGCCAGGGCAAGTCACAATGAGTACTTCATTAGCTCCCAATTGTGTTATTTTTTTGGGCTTGCATTCTTGAAGTCAATCAGTCTTTAGGGAAGGGAAAACATGACTCTCACAGGTTAAGTCTTCTTGTGTGGGAGCACAGCTGGCTTGACCATAGATAGTCTGAAACAGTCTCTCCAAAGCAGAATCTGGCTAAGCCTGCAAGGAAGGGATCAACCGTCGCCTCCTCTATTTCAATCTGCTCTTTTGACTGGAAGCTTGATCTTATTATGCATCTCAGGGAAGGAGGACACTCTCTTACTTGGACATATTAGGATAAATGCAAAGCCCAGGGACACATGAGCAAACAGAGTCCCTGCCTTATCAGTGGATAGTGGGAAAGGTGGAGAAATAACCCGGAATGAGCAACTGGAAAGCTACGAGAACACAGAGAATGAGCAAGTAACTTAGAACAGGGAGAGGGCTGGGCTGGCAACAAACATTAGATATCTGCAGGGGATATGGATGTTCACACCGACTTTGGGAAGAGAAGAAGTAGAGAGAGAAAGTATTGGAAAGATTCTCTCAGTAAGGGATAAGTTATTGGCAAAGTCATTGAAATGTAGTAAGAATCCCAAGGTGGGACGACAGAAGGCGTTTGTGGAAAGGGAGGGCGTGAAGGAGATGGGACACTGTTGGTGTTGTAAAGAATCTGACAGCATTACCCTGAGGGCAATGTGTAGCCTCTGAGATGCAGGGACAGGAAGAAGAGTGGAGGGCAAGTGGCATATGATTAGATTTGTCCCTTAATGATAATGTTGTCAAAACACTGAAAAAGAACAGAAGGACACGGACATTAGTGGCAGCATTTGGCAAAGTTGTATTGAACCAAGACATATATAAGGCCTTAAGGAGCACAGAAACACAGGTAAGGAGAAGATGCCCCTGGCTGAACAGATATTTTAGTAGTGAAGTTGCAGAGAAGAGTCTAGAAAGACTCGGGTGTCTTGGTCTCCAAAGGCAGGACAATTGACTGAAATGGAGGCAGAGATGGAGAAGAAAGAGAGGCAGAGCAGTGATGAATATGGTGTGTGTGTGTGTGTGTGTGTGTGTGTGAGAGAGAGAGAGAGAGAGAGAGAGAGAGTTTACATGTATGTATGCTCATGTGTGAGTGAATGTATCATGCATGTGTGTGTGAGAGAGTGAGTTTACATGTGTGTCTGTGTGTACGTGCATGAGTGAACATATACATGTTGTATGTCACTGATATGTCTGTGTGTTTGTATTTGTATGTGTGAAAAATGAATGTCTAGGTGTACATGACTGTGTGTGTGTGAGTTTCCATGTGTGTGTTTGCGTGTTCATGTGTGAGTAAATGTAAGCATGTATGTGTGTGTGTCACTGATGTGTCTGAGTGTTTGTATTTGTGTGTGTGAAGATGAATGTGTATGTGTACATGAGTGTGTGTGTATAAGAGTGTGTGTGCATGTGTATACAAACCTTTTGCTCTACCTCAGATGTTGTTCCTCAGGAGCTGACCACTGTGTCTTTGAGCAAAGGTCTCTCACTGGTTTGGAACTCTCCAAGTAGTCTAGTCTGGCTGCCTGTCGGTGAGCTTCTCCAGTGCTGGAGTTACAGACATGTGCTACCATGGCTGCCTTGTTTACATGGGTTCTAGAGATCAAACACAGGTCCTTATGTTTGCAAGCTGGACTATCTCCTCAGCCTTATCATTTACTTTAAAACATTGTAGCTGTAGCTCAGGTGGAATCACAGACCTAGAGTTATTTCCTGCCCCGCTTCTTCATCTCTATTTCACTCTCCATCACTGTGAATTTGATGGCTGGATTTTGAATTATTTGTATTTTATATTATATACTATTTGTCCTCATGCATATGGATTTGTCACTTGTCACTATGTCTCAGGCTTCATCTGTGTTGCTACATAGATCAGAGGATATTTCCTTTTTAAGAACAAACTATGTTCCATTGTCTCTAGAGACATCTTCTGCTTGTTCATAGTTCTGTTAATGGGCATTTAGTTGTTTCCATATCCTCCTGGCATGCAAGGATCTATGTGATTCTTTCAGTTTTCAGGCTTGGGGGTATATACCTGAGAGTTGAATCTCTTTGCATATTCTTCAACACTTCTTGTCCATCCTGGGGATTATGGTGACTAAAGTAACAGAAATGAAATCACTGAAAAAAGCATATGGAGTTTTAGACATTAGAAAAACATGCTTAGATGACTCATATGGACGTCCTTGTCAGCAATGCAGTCCCAGACCTGTGTAGTATGAGGAAATATACCGAACGAAGTCTATACCTACTGGCACTTGTGCTTTCTTTGGAGGGGAAAGTTAATTATTTATTTTTACAATTAGAATGAAGGACTTAGTTGAAATTTAAATTTTATGGTCATGTGTTGTAGCACATTGTCTTCCAGGATAAATATAAATTTTATTTCTGAAGAGGGAAGACTGTGCTGGGGAGGAGGGAGTAGACAGTGCTCCTGTCAGCACTTCATTAAGAGGATTTTTCCGAGTTCACATCTTTCAGGGTCATGTGAGCCTTGTAAGATAGCAAGGACAACATGTGGTTTGAGCTTCCGAGGCATTGAAAGAATTTTAATGATTGTATACAAAACCCTTTGACCTGTGCCCTAAGACATGTCCCAAACCTCGAATGCCTTTAAAAATAACCCCATTATGGCTGGACGAAAGATGGATACTTTCCTACCTACTTCCCCTAAACAGAGACACCATGGCATAGATGCAGTCCGGATGAGTACATAGATGTAGTCATGGCTGAGAGATCAGATTGCAATGGAAGCTCTTCTGCAATGATATATTCAGGACAGACAGGTCCTAATTACGGTAGGAATTCTCACATAATTGTGGTCTTGTCTCTTATTCAGGTGACTTACTACAATGTCCCCTTTTCTCCCTCTGATTTATTCTGAGCAGTTTTGCAAGTCCCACTAGTTCAACCATCATGATGCTGAAGTTAAAGTAACTTAAATGTAAACGGTGCATTGCGGCCCCAGAAGGGGAGGGGATCACAGGGAGAAGTTAAAGTAACTTAAACATAAACGGTGTATTGCGGCCCCAGCAGGGGAGGGGTGTGTGTGTGTGTGTGTGTGTGTGTGTGTGTGTGTTGTACACAACTATAAACATATGAAGGCCCAAGGAGGGTATCAAAGGTCTTCCTTATAACTCTCTGCCTTATTCCTTTTAGACAGGGTCTTTATGTTTTAAGATTTAATTTTTTTTTTATGTTTTACATCCCAATTGCTGTCCCCCTCCTGGGTACTCCCCTCACAGAGTCCCTCCCCAGATCCCCTCTCCCTCTCCTCTGAGAGGGTAGGTTGTTGTCTTTATCCCTCCACTGGGGTCCTGCCTGGCTATAGTAGGTGGCCTCTTCAGGTTCCATATCTCCATTGCTATGCATCTCAGGGAAGGTCACCCACATTGATTCCTGGGAGGCTCCCCCATCCCAGGTCTCTGGCACTTCCCAGAGATCCCCTCTCCTCTGTAGCTGCAGATTTCCATTCACTCTCCTGGCTCTCTGGCCCCCTCTCTTGTTTCTCCCCACAACTGATCCAGAAAACTCTCTTCATTCTCCCTCTCACCCAGTTTCCTCCATCCCTCTGCCCCCTATGACTATAGTAAGAGAATCCCTACAGCTGATAAACAGCTTCAAGAAAGTGGCTAGATACAAAATTAACTCAAAGCAATCAGTAGCCCTCCTTTATACAAATGATAAATAGTCTGAGAAAGCAATTAGGGAAACAACATCCTTCATAAGAGTCACAAATAGTTTAAAATGTTTTGGTGTAACTCTAACCAAGCAAGTGAAAGACCTGTATGTGAAGAACTTCAAGTCCCTGAAGTAAGGAATTGAAGAAGATCTCAGAAGATAGAAAGATCTCCCATGCTCATCGATCAGTAGGATTAACATAGTGAAAATGGACATTTCACCAAAAGCAATCTACAGTTTCAGTGCAATTCCCATCAAAATTCCAACTGAATTTTTTATAGACCTTGAAAGAGTCATTCTCAACTTCATATGAGAAACAAGAACCTCAGGTTAGCAAAACAATAATCCTGAACAGTAAGAGAACTTCTGGAGAAATCACATCCTTGTTCTCCAGCTATACTACAGAACAATAGTGATAAAATTGCATGGTATTGCTATAGAAACAGACAGGTTGATCAATGGAATCGAATCATAGACCCAGAAATAAACCCACACACCTGTGTATACTTGATTTTTGACAAAGAAGCCCAAACCATACTGTAGATAATAGAAAGCATCTTTAACAAATGATGCTGGTCTAACTGGATGCCTATATGTAAAAGAATGAAAATCCGTATTTATTATCCTTTACAAAATTTAAGTCCAAGTGGATCAAAGACCTCAACACAAAACTAGATACACTAAATCTAATAGAAGAGAAAATGGGAAATAGCCTTGAATGCATTGGTACCAGAGTCAATTTCATGAGCAGAACACCAATGGCTCAGGCTCTAAGTTCAACCATTGATAAACGGGACCTCATACAACTACAAAGCTTCTGTAAGGCAAAGGACACTGCCAATAGGACAAAATGGCAGCCTAAAGATTGGGAAAACAGCATTAACCCTACATGTGACAGAGGGCTAATATCCAAAATATAAAAAGAACTAAATAAGTTAGACTTCAACAAGTCAAATAACCTAATTTAAAAAATGGGGTACAGAGCTAAACAAAAAATTCCCAACAGAGGAATCCTCAATGACTGAGAAGCACTTAAACAAATGTTCAACATCCTTAGTCATCAGGACAATGCAAATCAAAATGACCCTGAGATTCCTTCCACCTTATATCAATCAGAATGGCTAAGATCAAAAACTCAAGTGACAGCAGATGCTGGTGAGGACATAGAGAAAATGGAACACTCCTCCACTGCTGGTGGGAATGCAAACTTGTACAACTTTGAAAATAAATCTGTAGGGTTTTTAGAAAATGAAAAATAGTCCTACCTGAAGACCCAACTATACCAATCCTGGACATATACCCAAAAGATGCTCCACCATACTACAGGGACATATGCACCACTATGTTCACAGCAGTTTTATTTGTAATAGCTAGAAACTAGAAACAACCCAGATATTCCTCAACTGAAGAATGGATACAAAAAATGTGGTTTATTTATATAATGGACTACTATTCAGCTATTAAAAACAAGGACATCATGAATTTTGCAGGCAAATGGATGGAACTGGAGAATATCATCCTCAGTAAGCTAACCCAGATCCAAAAGGATATGCATGGTATGTACCCACTGAGAAGTGGATATTAGCTATAAAGTACAGGATATCTATGATATACTTCACAGACCCAAAGAAGCTAAACAAGAAGGAAGGCCCAAACGAGGATGCTTGAGACAGGGTCTTATTGAACCCGAGTCTCAGTTTCTTTGGCTAGGCTGGCCAGTTGTCAAACTCTATCAATCTTCTTGTCTCCTTCAGAGCTGGAGTAACTCAGTTACTCTGGCTACGTTTTGGCTTTCACATACATGCTGGTGATTCAAACTCACATCTTCATGCTTCCTCAGGAAGTACTGTGATGCACAGAACATCTCAGCCCCGTGTGTTGATTTTTGCCTATCTCTTCTGGATGTGATGGTTAATTTTAGTTGCTGATTGGAATGGATTAAGAAATCCCTGGGAGATTAGTTAGGCATCTTTTTTAGTGCATCTGTAAAGAACTTTCCAGAGGCCACTAGCATATCAGTACTCTGATCTAGCTAATAGATTAATCCCTCGGTGGATTGATAATATGATAATATTATTAGAGGTGATAAAGTTCGATGGGGAATTCTCATCGGAAGAAGTAGTTAACTTAGGACTACATCTTGCCCTGGTCTCCATTTGTACTCTTTTTCCCCCTATCCACCAAGAAGTAAGCAGCTTCTGCCACAGGCTCCTGCTACCATGATATTCTTTCCAAATTCATGAGACTAAGGGATCATAGATTAAATAAGCTGGAACTGCTAGTCAAAATAAAGTGTTCAATCCTTAAATATACCGTTGTTTCACAGACTCTTATTATATGTTCAGGCAGGTCTAACTTTAATTTTTTCAAACCTTATTTTTAATGATGGTTCTTAAATGCTTTAACCTTCCTTTTAGCCCACCACCCACCAGAGGTAGTGGGGAAGAAAGGCTACGTGGAGGAGGGGGGGTATGTTTAGAAAGGTTCTTTTGAGCAACTTTCATTTGTGTTGTCTGGGAATCAGCAGTTTAGTTCACAGGTTAGCAGCTGCAGCTTGATCCACTCGAAAACACTTCACAGATACACCAGCAGTCCAGTTTGGTAGAGTGGAGATAGCAAACAGAAATCAGCAGCAGTGGCACTACCTAGCAGAGACAGCCAGGCCTCAGCCTTAGCACTAGCCAGCAGCAAAGGCCAGGAGGAGCACCGGGAGAAGTTCTTTGTTGTGGCTGTCTCAGAGAAGCAAAGATCACCAAAAATTCAAGACCCATAAGCGTTGCACAGCTAGCTCTATAAACGAGCCACGCTCAGCCTCTGTCACTGTCCATTGAGTCCTATTAATACCTTCCAAACATCACATGTCCTCCACGTGATGCATTAGCCTGTGTCTGTCTCAGCTGACATCACTCTGCCAACCAGCCCAAGTTCTTGTAAGAAGCAAGAAACTGCAGCACACCACTAGAATTTTTTTTGGCACATTTCTCTCTATGGAGTCCCAACAAATGCAGTTCAACTATGCAATGTAAGGCAGACCAATTCATGTTTGTTGTTAGCAAAGAATCCTTCATCAGGTGTCCTTTCACATGCTTGCAGAACATCCTTTCACTTCAGCTAAATGTTCCTTCACGTGTTTGCCCCAGCAAAACACCATCCAACTGACTCTCCAAAGAGCCCTTAAGTTTCCACTTCAGGCAGGACAGGGGCAGCTGGGTTTAAGGCATTTGTGTTTTAACTGGGCCTGTAAGTATATGCTATTGTGCTCAACCAAAGTGTTAATCATTACCAGGAGGTTGTTTTCTCAATTGTAATAATTTAAAAAAAATGATTTGTCATCATTAAATACTTTCATTTGGTTTTATCCATATTTTACCAATTTGTTTCTTAAAAAGCCTTCAGTGGTTTTGTGTTTGTTTTTTTTTAAATGTCAGAAAGGCATATGTTGTCACTGTGTTTTTCAATATCAAAGAGTAAACTCTCTCTCATTCTCTCTCTCTCTCTCTTACACACACACACACACACACACACACACACACACACACACACAGATAAACCTATTTAAACTCAGTGGCTCACAAAACAAAACTGAAAACAAACAAAATAAAAGACATAGGTGTGGGAGAGGGCTTCTTTTGGGAGTTGAATATACATATGTACATATACATATGTATATATAAAATTGAAATCTAATAATATGTATAAAACCATCAAAGAATAATAGGAAATAAATCAGCTTATATAAACTTAAAAAGAAACAAAACCAGGCTTTATTTCAGTGTGTAAAGGCCTATTGTCTGAGTTCCTTACACTCAAAACTTTCTTTACAAGGTCAGAACCTAACAATTTCAGATGTCTTCCTTGGTCAGTAAGGAGGGGTAGATGTTAACTGAGGTTGACCAGGAAACCCATATGGGTACGAAGAGGCTCTGCCACCCAGGACAAGAGAGAGTTGCTGTAAAAGAGCCCGATTGTGTCACTAATCTAGTGGTTCACAGGAGCCAGAAATCTAGATATTGATACATAGATCCAAAGTCTCACATGTTGTCTTAGTTGGGGTTTTACTGCTGTGAAGAGACACCATGACCAAGGCAAGTCTTATAAGGACAACATTTAATTGGGGCTGGCTTACAGGTTCAGAGGTTCAGTCCATTATCATCAAGGCAGGAGTGTGGTAGCATCCAGACAGGCATGGTGCAAGAGGAGCTGAGAGCTCTACATCTTCATCTGAAGGCTGCTAGCAGAATACTGACTTCCAAGCAGTTAGGATGAGGGTCTTAAAACCCACACACACAGTGACACACCTACTCCAACAGGGCCACACCTTCTAATAGTGCCACTCCCTCAGCCAAGCATGTACAAACCATCACACATGTGGAGTTCAAATATATATCAACTTACTTCTGAATCAAGACACATAAACTTTTTGTGTATGAAATATTAGGTATTGAACTCAAGGCCTTGTGCATGCTAAATAAGTATTCTACCATTGTGTTAGAACAACTGGACGCAGAAACCATCTTTGATCATGAGTTTGGTTGGGTTTAGTTGTGCATATTCTTCATTCTGGGATGTTACTGATACAGAAATGCTCAATATGTGTAGAAGCGATGAACCCATAAATACACTCGTGAAGAAAGGTTCACATTTACAGGGGAAGCATATAGGAAGTCAAAGACACCCAAGTAACCAAGCAAACATAACTTCTCCAAACCCCTCAAAATAGTGAGACAAGGTTAGAAATCCTGCATGAACGATGTGGGGCTTATACATGATTCTGAAAGAGAGAGGTAATCAAACTGCATGTGAAAAGTTTATGTCCAAGACATCTACAAGATGAGCAAGAAGAGGCAAGTGGCTGGTAAAATAAAATATTGTGAAATGTGTGGTGAAGAATCTAGCATAAAGGATTCCTATTGGTGGAATGTTAATTCCAGAGAAGTCAAGGAATTTGCAGAAAGTATTTAAAGGTGAAGAACCCTGTCTGCACTGCTCAGGTAATGTCTGTGACAAGCTATGGTGATGTCTAGTGGATCAAAGTGTGGATGGTGAAGGAGCAAAATTAGAAAGTCAGTTGTTAAGGAATTTGCTGTGACATTTGTAAATGTCATAAATGAAGAGGTGTAGCTTTCAACTGACTTTCCATATGGACACAGTGGCTTCTCTTGCTTTGAAAAAATCAAACGATGTTATTAGATCCCAATACATGTACTGTCATATACAATATCTTTTTTGGACATTCTTGCTTTCATTAATTTTCATTAATTTTTAATTCAGCACACAAAACACTGTGTTTCATTGCAACTTTTTTTATTGGTTATTTTATTTATTTACATTTCAAATGTTATCCCCCTTCCCGATTTCCCCTCCACAAACCCCCTATCCCATTCCCACTCCCCTTTGTTTCTATGAGGGTACTCCTCCTCCTACCCACCCACTCCTGCCTCACCGCCCTAGCATCCCCCTGTGCTGGGGTATCGAGCCTCCACAGGACCAAGGGCCTCCCCTCCCATTGATAAAACATTTTAATTCATGTGTATCATTATGCTTTGTCCTACTTATCCATCTCCCTCTCTCTTGACAATACTCCTTGCCTTCCTCTGGCTGGTTCCTTCCTTGGCCCAAATACTTTCCCCTTTTGCTTTCATACCAAATTGATTCTATGACTCTCTTTCTGCCTGTCACTGAAGATCCCCTTTCTAGTCCCATGAACCTCCCCCTCACACTTATAATTCACATTCCACATATGAAAGAAAGCAGGTACATTTTTCTCTGGGTCTGGGTTATTTCACTTAACATAATGATTTACAGTTGTATCTATTTTTACACACATGTCATGATATCATTTTTTCTTATAGCCGAATAAAACTCCATGTGTATGTGTACCATATTTTCTTTATTCATTCATCTGTTGGTGGACACCTAGGTTGGTTCTGTTTCCTGGCTATTGTTAGCAGTGCAGTATCCACAAGGGTATGAAGATGAATCTGTGCCATGTGAACTTTCAGACCTATGCCCAAGCAGTACAGCTGGACCTCAGGGCTGTTCTGGTTTTTAGTGTTTCTGGGAAATCTCTATCTTAGCTTCCATAGTGGTTGCACACATTTTCATCCCCAACAGCATCTGGTAAGAGATCTCGTTTCTTGCTGTTTCTCTGCTTCCTCCTCATTATTTGTTGACACGTGTTTCCTTGATGCTAGCCATCCTGACTGGATTGAGATGGAGTCCAAAAGTGGGTTTAATTTGCAAGGATACAGGAACATTTTTCAAACATTTGTTGGTTATTTGTACTTTTTTTGGAGAATCTATTTATTAAGTTAATTGGTTCACTTTCTCATTTGATAATTTTTGTTGTTATTGTTGTTTTTTCAGTTCTTCATAGACTCTACATGTTAGTTCCTTGTCCGATGTGTAGTTGGCAGAGTTTTTCTGAAGTGGTGGGAATCTCTTCACTTTAGTGATTATTTCCTTTACATTTTACAGTGTAGAAACTTATAATTCATGTAATCCTATTGATCAGTTCTTGGGAGTATTTCCTGTGTTGTTGTAGTCCTTTTCAGAAAGTCTTTACCTGTGCTTATATCTTGAAGTGATTTACCCATTTTTCTCTAGCAGTTCAGATCTTAGAGTTATAGTCTTTGATCAACTCTGAATTACTTTTTATTCAGGGTAAGAAATATAAATGTAGCTTCATCCTATACGTGGAAATGCAGTTTGTTAAAGGGGCTGTCTTTTCTCCACTGTATGTGTGGGTTTACTTTCCAGTCCTCTGTTTTATTCTGTTTGCTTTAAATGTCTGTTCTCATGCTTGCTAGTTTGTTCCATGATGTTTCTGTTACTATAGTTTTATAATATAATTTAAAAACAGATGTTGTGGTACCCTAAGCATTGTTCTTTCTGTTTAAGATTGCTTTGGGTATCTGAGGATTTTTTTAATGATTTAATGTAGATTTTAGAATTATTTTATTTAGCTCTGTGAAAAAGTCATTGGAATTTTGATAGAAATTGTGTTGATTTTGTAGGTTGCTTTTGGAAATATGGTCATTTTTACAATATTAATTCTGCAAATCCATGACCATGGGTGGCTTTCCAACTTCCAGTGTTTTGTTTAGTGTCTTAACATTTTTATTGTTGAGATATCTCACTTGTATAATTCATGTTATTTCTAGATATTTTATTATTTTTGAAGCTATTGTGAATGGGATTTTTTAAAATTGGAATTCTTTTAAAGTGGTTGTTTCCTTGGTGAGTTTGTTATTGGTGTGTAGGAGAACAACTAATTTTTATATTTTGATTTTGTGCCCTCAAAGTACTTATTCTAAAAAAATTTTTGAGGAGTATTTAGACACTTTTAAGTATATAATATTATATACCTAAAATATTAAAATATTATGTGACTGGCAAACAGAGATTATTTTTATTTCTTCCTTTCCTATTTGCATTTATCTTTCTTGTCTTGTTACTATAGCTAAAACTTCAAGAATTATATTGAATAAGCTGAGCCACCAACCAAGGGGAATGCAGGGGCTGGATCTAGGACCCTACACATTTGTAGTAAATGTGCAGCTTGGTCTTCATGTGGGTCCCCTAACAAGTGGAACAGATGCTGTCTCTGTCTCAGTTCCCAGCCATAGGACCCCCTTCCCTCTACCTGGTTGGGCCTCAGTAGGAAAGGATGTGCCTAATTCTGCTGGGACTAGATATCCCAGGATGGGATGGTTCCTAAGGGGGGGCTCCCCCTTCTCTAAGGATAAGGGAAGAGGACAACGGGGGAGGAATTTGTAAGGGTAGGACTGGGAGGAGAGGATGGAGGGGGCTGTGATGGGGATGTAAAGTAAATAAAAAAATGATAAATTATTGGGAAAAAAAGAGTAGAGAGAGTGGGTACCCTTGTCTAATTCTAGATTTTAGAGGAAATGTTCTCAGTTTTTCTCCATTTAATATAACATAAGTTACATAATTGTCATATACAGCCTTTATTATGTCAAAATATATTCCTTTTATTCTTTTTTTATTGGATACTTTATTTACTTACATTTCAGATGTCATGCCCTTTCCCCATTTCCCCTCACTAGAAACCCCCTATCCCGTCTCCCCTCCCCCTTTTTTGCTTTTATACCATTTTAATTACATGCAAGTATTAAGGTCAGTTCTTGGTTGAGGAACTAGCAATACAATAGATGGAAATAGTCAAGGAACAAGCAAGATGATAAACAAAATTCTGTGAACACTCCAGTGATCACTGTTTCTAAGGCCTTATCAGGATGACCAAAATATCTGAGCCGACTTCTCTGTCCTAGTTCAAAGTCATTTTCATGCCTGAAGCCTACTTCCTTCTTCTGGTCTAAGATTTAGATTCCTGCCTGAAATTACTTTTTTGTTTTAGCCTAATATTTATATTTCTGCCTGAAATTACTCCTTTGTTCTAGCCTAAGATTTAGATTCCTGCCTGAAATTACTTCTTTGTTCTAGACTAATGTCAGATTTCTGCCTGAAGCCTACTTTCTTTTCCTTGGCCAATGTCATATTCCTGCTAAGCAGCCCATTTCCTTTGTCTTTGGTCAATGTCAGATCCTTGACAAGTAGCCACAAAAGCTCTTTCCGTCTCCCTATTTTTTATTTTGCTAACAAGACTGAGCCTGTCTTAGGTCATTCTGACAAGAATGCCTTCCTTACCCATCATGGAATATGCATTATCAAAAGCAATGCACTTATGTCTTATATTGGTAAGGCTCTGTGCAGAATCTTACCTGTCCTTGGCTTGCCAGCCTATTAATTTAATAACTCTGTCTAGGGGTCCATTTTCAGGTTCAAGCCATGTATTTTAGCTGCCACATGTTGATGTTGTTAAAGACAAGCTTTAACATGATGGGCAGGAATAAAAGTATTACCAGGACAAAAAGGGCTAGCATGATCAAGCTATATATGCCATTCTTGAAGCTTGACCAAAATAGAATAGTGACCTCAGGCCATGAGTAATTTTATCATCAGTAGCTGCTGCATCAATGCTCAGCAGAGCAGCATTCTTTAAATTCATAAGCTCACTATGCAAAGGTAAAAAATCCAGGGAGGTGTTAGAATTAAGCCAACTACACTGCAAATTTCTTTAAACTTCTTCCTAATTATAATGACTACCACTGTAAATTTTAGAAGTAACACAAATCCAATGGTATTTGGCATGACACTTGAGATGGCTCCTTACTCTTAAACTCTGAACCTCCTTCCAATAATTTGAATAGAGCATCAATCCATTGTTCCAAATGCCTATCTAAATCCTCAATATCTTCATAAAATAAAAAAGGGGGGTATATCCCCATATGCCACAAATTTATTTAAATCATGTTCTTTTTATTTTAAATTTTTTAAAAAAATTGGATGCCAAGGAACTTTCTCCTGAGTGTCTATGGCACTCTACAACTAGGCCTACTTATGCATAGGTGAAAGAGAAAGATCTACTTACTGGCATATGGCATGATCTCAATCAGGTATTTAATATGAGGAAGAGGGCATGCTTGTGGGGTTTTTTTTTCCTGCAGGATGCTGAAGGAGCATGGTGGCTGCCAGAGCAACAGGTGACACATGCTGATGCGGGACAAAGAATGATGCTGACCTGTGAGCTTGCTGAGTCTCCTGACAATGGTGACTGGAAAGCTGTATTGGACATATGTTCCCAACCCACCTTTGCTCCCCTATACCCCAGATAGGATAAGATGCCTTGCCTCAAGGTTTTAGACCTTGTGGAACAGAGAATCAAAAAGAGAAGTTATAATGATTCTTGCATTTTTCTTAAATGTGACCAGTTATTTGGATTAATTGGAAATAATGGTCTTCATTTGGAAGGCAGGTTCTGGGCATTTTCAGACACATATATGGAAGTTAACTGCAGTTCTCTATGATGTTATGTTAGCAAGAGATAAAGTTGGGACTGGATCTGGATTTCAAACAAGTGTTAGTACATGTGTTAAGGCTCTTTTAATTGTTAAGTTAAAATTACTTTTGTTTCTTCTACAGTATTTAATGTAAGTTGTATTGATTGTATACTTTCTAATTGTGTTAGTGTGTTATTCAGGTCTATCAACCAGCTTTTGTTTTATTGCCCTGAGTATCACAGAACCTTGGTATTCTGAAAAAAGCTTGCAAGTACTGGGATTTTTATCATGAAGGAATATTGAATTCACTCAAAGTCCCTATCGGATGTATTCACATGATGACATGATTTGTCTTTAAGTCTGTTCGTGTAGTTTCTTATAGCTATTGATTTACAGATAGGACAAACTTGCATGCCTGGAAGGAAACTGATTTGTTCTTGCTGTGTGATCGTCTCAGTGTATCAAGTGTATCTTTTTGTATCAAGTTTGTTAGAATTTTATTGACAGTTTTATGCTCACCAAGGAACTTGGCTGGCCCAGTTTATTTTAGAGTGTTGTGTTGTATGTGGTTTTGGTATCAAGGTGATTCTGGCTTCAAGGGATGAGTTTGGTATTGTTGACCCACCTACTGTCTTTTTAGAGCTGTTTGTGGGACATTGATGTTAAAGAAGAACTAACTCTACTTTAAAAGCTTAGTAGAATTTGGCAGTGAGTCCTTTAAATCCCAGGCTGGTCTTTGTTGGGAAACTATTACTTCTTCAATGTTGTAGATTGTTATGGAACTGTTTAAGTTGTTCATACTCTTGATTTAATTTTGGCAGGCTACATATGTCTAAGAATTTATCTATTCCTTATAGTTTTTCCAGCTCTTTTGGTATATATTTTCAAAGTATTCCCTAATGATACTCTATATTTCATTGGAATATGGAGTAACCTCTCTTTTTTTTTATGACTAATTTTATTACTTTGGGTTTTCTTTCTCTTTTGTTTAGTTCAATGATGGATTTTTCAGTTTTGTTTATGGTTTCAAAGAATTAACTCTTTGATTTTCCCTATGTATTGGGCTTTTAGTTTCTATTTCATTAATTTATTCCCTGATTTTCATTGGTCCTTTCTATTTATTAGTTTAGGATATAGACATTTCTTGTTATCCTAAGACCATGAAATACATTATTAGACTATTTGTTTGAGATCTTTTATTCTTTTTTTTT
>NW_021604604.1:9690760-9705672 GCF_004785775.1 Grammomys surdaster | reverse complement strand
CTTGGTCCCAGGGTGGTTTGATGCCCCAGAGTAAGGGAATACTGGGACTATGGGGTGGGAGAGTCTGTGTGGGTGGGGGAGCACTCTCAAACATGCAAAAGGGAGTGGGGAGGGCAGCTGTGGGATGAGGGAGGTGGCAGAGGGGTAACCGGGAAGTGGGATATCATGGGATATGGGGTACGTAGGGGATAACTCAGAAGTTGGGATATCATTTGAGATGCAAACGAATGGATTGATTAATAAAAATTAAAAAAAATACTGTAGCTATATTCTTGTTGTTGTTATAACACCTATCTATCTATCTATCTATCTATCTATCTATCTATCTATCTATCTATTGAGACAGGATTTCTCTGTGTAGCCCTGGTTTTCCTGAAGCTCCATCTATAGACCAGGCTGGCCTCAAACTCAGAGACTCACTCACCTCTGTCTCTTGAGTGTTGGGATTAAAGGTATGTGCCACCACCTTTATGCAGTTATATATTCTTAAGTTTCTGGTAAGTTTTATTTTCATTTTCATCTGATTCTAGGAATTAAACACTTTTCTCTCTTATTTCTTCAGGGATTCACTTGTCATTCAAGACTGCATCGTTCAGTGTTTGTGTGGTTGCACAACTAATGCAGTCTTTCCTGTTACTGATTTTATTATACTGTGTAGTGTAAGGAATAAGGAATTGTTATTATTTTGATTCTTTACCATTTGGCAAGACTTGACTTGTGCCTTAGAATGTCATCTGTCTTACAAAAGATCCCATACTCTGCTAAGAAGAATACATACTTGGTATTTCTTGGGTGGAATAACTTGATAGCATTAAGCCCATTTGATCTATGCTACAGTTTTGTTCTGCGGTTTCTTTGTTAATTTTTCATTTTCATGCCCTGTTGAAATCATTCATTATTATTGTAAAAAGATCTATCTAATATTTCATGTCCACTGCTGTTTTATGTGATGAGAAGTCCCAATTATTTGATGCATATATATTTATTATTATATATTTATGGTGAATTGTACCCTTTATTGCTAGGTAGTGGCCTTATATGTTTCTTTTGATCAATTTTGGTTTGAAATTAACATTATCAGATTTCAGAATAGCTAGGTCAGTTTGTTTGGGGCTTTAATTTGCTTAATAGATTGTCTTCCATCCTTTGACTCTTCAGACTGTGAGTGTCTTTTGCAGTGAGCTATGTTTCTTGGAGACAAAAGGTATATCATACATATAGTACAGTTAGTCTGGGATTCTTTATTAGTGGATAGAGTTCACTTACATTTAAAGTCACCATTGGATAATTACTAATTCCTGTAATTTTATTGGTGGTTTTTCTGGTTCGATTATTATTTATCATACCTCCCTTATTAGTATCAGGGGTTTACTGGTTGACTGTTGACCATGATAGATTCCTTCCTAGCTTTTTCTTGTTCATCTGCTTCCATCATGAGTTTTATTCTTGGCTGTGTTCTTATATTTGAGACGTTCTTCCTCTTCTATGTATAGATTCCTTTAAGCATCTTCTGAGATGTTTGATTGGTGGTTATGAATTACCTTAATTTGTTCTTATCTGGAGCCATCACTCTTTTCTTTGTTATTTTAAGATAACATTGCTGAAATAGTGATCTTGTTAGCAGCTATTTATTTTTAGGGATGAAATGTGTTATTATTCTTTTATTTTTTTAAACATTTTATTCATGTTTTGTGAATTTCACATCATGGACCCCAATCCTACTTATCTCTCCATTCCTTTGTATCCACCTTTGCAACCTTCCCCCACAAAGGAAAATAAAAAAAAAATAAGCAATAAACAAAACAACACAAAATATATTGTCGTGAAAGCTATGATGTGTTACAGTATACCCTTTTGTCCATACTTCTTTGCTTACAAATGTTCATTGCAACGAGTCATTTGGTCTGGTTTGAGGTCTCTGGCTACAGTATCAATACTGGATCCTCACTGGGACTCCCCTCAGATATCCTATTGCTGTCCTGTATCATGGAGATCCTGTAGCTTTGGATTTGCAGGATGTGCTGCTTCAGGAACTCCAGAAGTTCATCCATGAGGTAGGTGTTGGGGTGGGCCAACTCAAAGCCCTGGATCTGAGTCTGGGTGGTAGGTGAGTTGGTCATCCAGCTGGCTCTCCTGCACACACACCACTAGGGGGAGCTCTCCAGCACTGCCGTGGCTAGTTCACCCAATGCCACAGCTGACAAGGGTGGTGCCAGACCTTGTAGTTTCATACCCTTGGGTAGCACACTTGCACACACCACCCAAGCCACCAAGGTTAGCTCTACTGTGCTGCCCAGGCCATTCTTACTCCCATCCTTATTATTTTTGGATTTAAGGCTATCGATGAGAGATTAGACATGTCTATCTTTCTGAGTTGTCCTTACACCTTCAAGTATTTTTTGTTTTTGTTTTTAAATTAGTTAATTTATTTATCTGGCCTCTCAAGTATAATATGTCATGGATATGTTCTGCTCTCATCATCCCTATTTGGAACTATAAATTCCTTTATGTTTGGATGCCCATTTCTGGAGATTTAGGAAAATGTTTGTTGTAATTTCATTGAACAGATTTGTCTATTCCTTTGTTTATCTCAGCTCTTCTTATTGCCTATGGAATTAAAGGTTTGGCCTCTTGACTGGATCTCAGAATTCTTCTGTTCTGTGGTTGTATTTGTTTATTTTTCCCCTAATGTTGTTTGACTGTAGTATTTCACTGACTTTTTCCTTTAGCTTGATGGTTTATTGATGATACTTTCCACTGTGCATTCTATTTGAATTATTTCCAAACTTTCTATTTTTCTAAAAATCTGAATTGCTAGAGTTTTGTCTCCCATGCTGTTGAGGATTCTCTTCATAGTTCTGATTTTCTCATCCATTCTGCAGACTTTTTCTTCTTTGTTGCAGACTTTCCTCTCTTGATCGGTGGTGGGGGGTGGTGTTTGAATTAATTTGCATGTTTTAGTCTCTTTTAACCTTTGCTTGTCTTTGCTAGTAAACCTTTGAAGTCTTTATCAGGCACTTTACCTTGTTCAGCATCTTTGGGCTCAGTAGCTAGGGAATTATACATTTTCAGAGGAAGGATGCTGGTTTGTCTTTTTACATATCACAAATAAATGTAGAACACTATGGGAGAGACCCTTGATGGGAGTACATCTAACTGTATCTGTGGGTCGTATGTAGGTACATACCATAAAATGTAGGTCAAAAGTATTTGAAAAGATTGTATTTGTTTTAACAACCTTTCCATCATTCTCTGTGTAATACAAAATGGTAACTATTTATATCACCCTTGCTTATTTTGAGTATTATAAGTCTTCTAGAGATGACCTAAAGTATAGGGCAGCCTTCGTACAAGTTATATGCGAATATTGTGCTCCTTTATATAGGGAAGTTTTGCCCCCATCTGTAGATTTCAGTATTAAGGAACCAGCTCCCCAAGGACTTCATGGGAAAAGTGTAGCTCTCATCAAGTGGGAGGACTTTCTGCCCAGCTTTCAGAATTCAAAGGGCTTGCTCATGCCACATTTAGAGGAAATGCTTCAGGCAAGGCTGTGTTTGGGTTGACTCAGGAACCCACTTGTGAACTGCTTCATGGAACCTAACTTATTTGTAAGCAAAAGAACTTTTCAAAAGTATTCTTTCTCATCAAACTTAATGAAGGGTTTTGAACCCTTTGGTAATTTTTCTTCCTTAAGTCAATGATATGCAAAGTAGCTCACATTTTAACATTATTTTATTTTATTAAGTGAGCCATTATTTTATACCCAAGTGTAAACTTTTCCAAGTTAAAATAATCTTGTATGCCAGAATCATCTTTCCCTAATTTAAGGATGCAGGCAGGAAGACAAGAGAGGTTTGAGTAAGGGTGGGCCGTTCTGATGACTCTAGCGTGTGTGTGTGTGTGTGTGTGTGTGTGTGTGTGTGTGTGTGTAGGCATCATTAACAAGATTCTTAAGCTCATTTAGTCTCTGGTCCACAGTGACTTCAATGCAGGAGCAAAGCAGGAACAGATATATGAAGACTTTAAGGTTTTCAAACCATCTAAAAGAAGTACTCTACAGAGCTTGAGAGATGCCTTGGTGAGTTAAGTACTTGTTGCACAAGTGTAAGGACCTGAGTCTGAATCCTAAGACATCATGTAAAGGCTGTGTGGGGTGGTGATAACAATGGCAATAATTTCAGCGTTCTTACAGTGAGAAGGGAAGAGGCTCCAGGGAACTCTACAGAAGCTTGTGCCAGTTAGCCTGTATGTATGGTGTGTGTAGTGGTCAACAACAAATTCTTTGTCAAATAAGATGAAAGACACCTAAATTGTCTTCTGGCTTTCACGGGTATGTCATTCATGCATGCTCCTGAATTCACATACAGGCATATGGGTGTGCATGCACGCATGTGCACACCACATGCACGCATGCACAAATATACACACAGGCACATACACACTCACACAGGACACTGTGTGTGAATCTTATCGAGAGCTCTAACTGTGCCCAATAATTAATTGCTAAACAAAATTTAAAGTTTCCCCAAGCCCTCTCAATTTTACTTAATGGCTTCTTCCTGGTCAATATATTCAGGGCAAAAGCAGGTTAACAACATAAATAAACCACTAGATTTTCTCTATAAAAATACACTATTTTTTTCCTTTTCCTAATAAAACTTAAAACATTAAGAAACACAGGCATTTGTGAGCCAAAGCAAGATGGTTGCAGGAGAGAAGCAGCCACAAAGCTTAACCCTCTCCAGATGTGAGTTTAATCCAGATGTGAGCCTTCACTCCTTCTCCCTCCTCATGACTTTTGTCTGGAATGAAACTACAAGGGAAGACAGTTTTTCTCATGTGAACTTGCAATTTCGGTGGTAAATGCTTGCCTGAGAATGCTTTGTCTCCAGCTTCTGTGGGCCTATGTTGAAGTCCAATGGGATGAGGAAGTAGACTTCTTAACAGAGATAGGTCAAAGGTGTAGACTTTTAAAAATTAAGACCATTGTAATTAAAAAAAAAACCTTGGTTATAACCTTAAAAGGACAATTCTCTTGTAATGACTCACTGGCTGCTCATACTAAGAAAGAAAAAGAGACAGACAATAGACAGCCTAGTTAGATGATAGAACAAGACCATAATATGTAAGGGCTTAATTCCAGTGGCAATAATTGGCTAGCTTTCAAAACAGAAGCCAAACAGCACATATAAATGTGAGACTCCTTACACCCCTGTATAGTAACACACACACACACACACACACACACACACAAATGTTCAGGAAACATATTGTAAATGTACATACATACATATGTATGGTATATGCACAGATATGTGTGGAAGTTTTATTGTATTTAAATCATGGGATGTGTAACCGGAGGGATTTGTTTTTTATTTTCTCCAAAGGAGCCCCTTCTAGCATAGTGAGAGTTTTGTGTGATTATCTTAAGACTATGTGTACGGATGAGGGGATGAGGCTGAGTAGACACATCTTCCATGCTTCTATATTATCACAAACTCTTTCTGCCACTGAGTAGTTCTCAGAACATCCTTAATGGAATCCCTGTCCCTCTAAATCAGTGCTTCTTAACCTTCCTAATGCTGCAACCCTTAAATATAGTTCCTCATGTGGAACCACAAAATTATTTTTTTGCTACTTCAGAACTGTAATTTCTACTGTTATGAATTGCAATGTAAATATCTGATATGCAGGACATCGGGTATATGACCCCCAAAGGGGTTATGACCCACAGAGACACTCAGATTTTAAGTATGCCATGAGTCTCTTTATCGGTGCTGGACATTTACCGTGCAGGAAGATGACATATAATAATGGTTAAGAATGGGCTCCGAAGTAGAATTCCTGATAAAGATGATATGTATATGTACACACACACACACACACGTATATGCATGTATGTATATAAAATTTTTGGAGTCTATGGGTTGGCAGGAGTCATCTGCTTCATTCTGATTTTGGTGAGAGGGGTTCTCATTTGTCTGGTATGAGGGAACTTACCCTGGCATGTCCATCTTGTGGGGATGACAGAGGAAAAGAAGATCCAGCTATCTTGTGCTTGTGCCTTATCAACATGTTGCCTCTCCATTGCTCATATCCCACTGCCAGAGCATGTTAAAAGGTCACGCGCAGCTTGGGACAGATCACAGCAGACTAGACAGTTCCACGAGGGGAGGTTTATTAAGAGGGTGGGAGAGCAGGAGAGAGAAGAGTAGAGAGGGTAGACGCCGGCCATGACCAAGTGGAGAGAGGGGGAAGGGAGGAGGGGAGACAGCAACCTGCAGGTGCTGGGTTGAGAGGGCAAGAGAGAGAGGAGGGGGCAAGCAGCCCCTTTTATAGTGGACAGGGCTACCTGCCTGTTGCCAGGTAACTGTGGGGCGGAGCATACCTGGCCACTGCCAGGTGACTGTGGAGGTGGAGTTTAACAGATTACTAACACATGTCACACATAAAAACAACAGTTGAAGAAAGACAGTTGGCCTTTTGATGGGAGAAACAGTACAAGTCACTATTACAGAGAACAAGTAACCAGTGTCATTGACAGCCTGAGGTCAACACTGCCAATACCACTGAGAGATATGTCAAATTTGCCCATATAGACTCACTGACAGGCACTGCTATGCAGAAGAGAAGAAGTTACAAATGTCACTAGTATGGCTTTCCCATTGTTCGTGGAGGAATGACTATAAAATGAAGCTCTTTAGATCTATTCCCCTTTTCTATTGCTTTCTTCCCTGTAGAAAACTTAATTTTGTGAAATTCCTTACTGAAAGTCTCACTTGCTGGAGGGAAGGTGCCTTATTTACCACACTACACTGGTTGATTGGTTCCAGAACATTCCATTTCCCAATGGCAAGGAAGATCTTATTAGGATTATTGTATGCTTAATTCACTTTGTGCAGCTCCACTGAGGTTTCTCCACTAGTGTGTATGTTTTTCACCTTCTTATTGTGACAAACACTGGACAGGAAGCAGCTTAAAGGAGAAGGGGTATATTCTGGCTTGTGTTTGAGAGGACACAGGGACACATGACAGGGACTCCTGGTTGCAGAAGCAGGAGGCAGCTGGTCATAAGACACTCACAGACAGGAAGCTGAGAATGAATGAACAGGAAGTGGCAATGAACAATAGAACCTCAGGACCTGCCTCTAATGATCCACTTTTTCCCCTAAGGCTCTACCTCCTAAAGGTTCTAGAACATTCCAAAAGGAAAGCTTCCAGCTGAGGACCAAGTGTTCAAACACATGGGCCTGTGTGCACAATAGTGAGCATTATAGACTCTCCTAGACACATATTTTCCATCTCTCTTTTTCTTACATATATATATACATACATAGCCATACTCACTTCACAACCCTTCCAGCTCCTAAAAATAAGAGCAAATTCATAAAGACACTATAGTGCAAACACATAAAAAGAAGATTCACCTTTTCTACTGTGAAGTGGTATTATTCCCAATATGATCTTATGATTTTTTTCTCCCCCTCCCTCCTACGGTGCCGCCTCTTCCTGCCCCGCCTCCCCCCCTTCCTCCTCATCCTCTTCCTCCTTCTCCTCCTCTTCCTCCTTCTTCTCCTCCTCTTCCTCCTCCTCCTCTCCCTCTTCCACCCCCTCCTCCTCTTCCTCTTCCTCCCCCTCCTCCTCCTCTTCCTTTTCTTTTTTTCTTCTACAATAGATTGCCTTGGAACAAAACATCATGACTTTGACCCAGAGGATGCCTTCTCCGTTTCTCAGTTATACATGGTGAATTAGAAGTTATTCTTGGCAAAACAACAGGCTGGGGATTGCGTTAGTGAGAAACCAGTTTTTAGGGGAGCTTGGGGAAGGAAGTCTCTCTGTGGAGGTTTGAGGGAAGAGCTCGCACCAGGTAAACGCTGCACTATCATGATGGGCAAGGGTGACTCCAACAAGCCGCGGGGCAAAATGTCCTCGTATGCCTTCTTCGTGCAGACCTGCCGGGAGGAGCAGAAGAAGAAGCATCCCGACTTGTCTGTCAACTTCGCCGAGTTCTCAAAGAAATGCTCCAACAGATGGAAGACCATGTCTGCAAAGGAAACGTTGAAGTCTGAGGATTTGGCCAAGAGCGACAAAGCTCCTTGTGACAGGGAGATGTAGAACTATGTCTCTCCCATAGGTGACAAGAAAGGAAAGAAAAAGATCCAAATGCTCCCAAGAGACCTCTGTCTGCCTTCTTCCTGTTTTGCTCTGAACGTCGCCCAAAGATCAAAAGTGAACACCCTGGCCTGTCTATCGGAGATACTGCAAAGAAACTGGGTGAGATGTGGTCTGAGCAATCTGCCAAAGATAAACAACCGTATGAGCAGAAAGCAGCTAAACTGAAGGAGAAGTATGAAAAAGATATTGCTGCATACCATGCCAAGGGCAAAAGTGAAGTAGGAAAGAAGGGTCCTGGTAGGCCAACAGGCTCAAAGAAGAAGAATGAACCAGAAGATAAGGAAGAAGAGGAGGAGGAAGAAGATGATGAGGATGAAGAGGAGGAAGTTGAGGATGAAGAAGTGTGGCTGTCCTAAAGTATGGAGTATATGTGCTCAGGCAATTATTTTGCTAAGAATGCGAAATTCAAGTGCAGCTCAACATTAGCTTCAGTATAAAAGCTGTACAGAGTTTTGTATAGCTGATGAGATTCTTTGTGGAGAAAATACTTTTTAAAAAGAGGATGTAGGTTTTTCAAGGGCTATAACGTACAGTTAGATTGAAAGCTTTTGTTGTTGAATGTTTCTAAATAGTTAATGGATTTTTAAATTTCTTATGGTAGCAAAAATAAAAGTTCATAGGAATTTGTATTACCAGTAAAAAGAATTTTTTTAGGATGTCGCATTTAAAAAAAATGTAATAAAATAATGTATATTTAAAAAGTTGATTCTTTCAATTACTCATATAATATTCTAGTCTATAACATCCAAACATCATATTGCCCGAACTGCTTTTGAACGAAGATTGATGTTAGCACAATCAGAAGAATCTCCTAGGTTGAAGGTTAAATTGGAGTTCTATTTGTCAGGGTGAATCCTTCTCTATTTTTGATTTGCAAAAGATGAAAATGAAATATTATAATCATCTCTCAGGCAACGACATCGTTAATTAGACAGCAACACTTTGAGGACATGACATCATACTTATGTGAAGTCGTCATTTTCCAAGATGAAATAAAAAAATGTTTAGCTATGTTTTACTTGATGAATTTAATTTATCATAGCATTTAGGCTTCTAACAAGTAGATTTTTTTGCTAACAGGAATATTGATAAATATATGGTTCTTAAACCCCCAAGTCCTTGTGGAGTTGGTGGTCAGTTCCAACTTTAATCAGTAACAGGGAGCATGAGAATACCCTTACCAGGTATTTTGAAAATCAGAGTGCCATCTGCCAAATCTTTTAGGTATCAAAAGATGTTGAAAATGTCTAATGATGTGTGTGGATCTAGTAGAAGGATTTAACTTTATACTTTATAGCTAGCGACCCTCACATAGTGTGGCCATTATGCTGCTCTCTTAGTAGGTGTTTTAGGTGGAGTTTCTGTTGCTGTGGTAAAATATCATGACCACACACAACTTTGGAAGGAAAGGCTTTATTTCAGTTTATTACTCTCAGGTCACACTCTTTGGCCCACGGTTTTCTCATCACACTTGATGATGGAAGTCAGGGCAGGGAAGAAGCCTGGAGACAGGAGCCGTAGAGGAATGCTGCTTTTTTTATTGCTCCTCAAAGCTTACTCACCCTCCTTTCTTATAGAGCCCAGGACCAGCAGCCTAAGAGTGGCCCCACCCACAGTGAGCTGGGTCTCTCACACCAATCCTCAATCAAAAGAATGCACCATGGGCTTCTCTATGGGCCAGTCTGGTGGAGAAATTTTCCCAATTGAGGTTCCTGCTTCCAAAATGACTCTAACGTGTGTCAAGTTGACATTAAAGCTAGCCATCACCGTGGGAGAACATAAAAGACTTTTGAGAACTTTCTAGCTCCATTGTTTTGATGCTCCTTTTCTTTCAACACAGAATGCAGTGGCAATGCTCAGTATTTGTTGCCAATAACATTGTACAGTCCCAGACTCTGGAACCGGGCAGATGTGGACTTGGATGCCCGTTCTGTCATGTATTACAGTATAAACTGCCAAGTTGCTGTCCTGCAAATAAGGATCAATGTAGTTTGACGAAGATGCTCTGCTCAGACAGACTGGGGCCAGGCTCTCTGAGACATGCACTTCAGTCTCTGACCATGAAGAGTCCAGATTATCAAGAAAACCATTACATGAAGATTCCTTGTTCTCCATATCTGATTGATCTCCTCATGTCTCACCCCCCATCTCTGTATCTACTGTGAATATCTTCCCACATCACTTCTGTCTCTCCCACTCTCTGATGACAAACTCCCCTCTTCCCTTATAGCATCTGAAGTTGAGCCCAGTACCTAACTTCTCTGTAGCTAAATACACCACAGTGCTTCCTTTTCTCAGTGCAATGGTCTTGAATACTCTGCCTTGCCTTCTAAAAGGAGTGAACATAATTTCTCCCTCAGACAGTATCTGCCTTAGATGGTTGTGGTTAGGACTGAGTAGAAATGCAGGAAAAGCACTTAGGGGAGACTTTGGTACAGGGAGAGTGTGGGATGCATTCTTGCTTTTATTGTGACCAGTGCTCCTGTTACGATTCTGTTCCCATTTCCTTGGTACTTTGCTTTCCTCTTCCTTTAGATGACCATGGTCACTATTTTCCCCAAGGCATCGTATCACTTAACTTTTTCTCATATAATATGTGTGGAAGCATCTCATCTTTCTGCTGCCCACCCCGTCAGGGAGATATCAGCAGCAGCTCTTCTTCTCACACAAACTCCTGCACTTGAGTGTGTGCTGGGAACCTCCTGGCCAGAAGAAGATGTTACATGCTGTCCAGCTAGAGCTGGGACTGCCTACTTCATACAACCAATGGAATAGAAGGTGGGAGGAGGGAGAGTAGTTAGATGGAGGGGAAGCAAGAGATTGCAAGATTGCTAGACTCTACTATCCTCCAGATTGTAAGATCAGAATGATATTCACTGACGGGTGTCAGTGTCACCACTTCTATGGCACTGCTTGGCCTGCTTTTTGTTGTTGTCTGGCTAGCTCCTTTTTCTACAACAGGTATGTGGCTCAGTGTAATACACCATACTTGCCTAGAAAATTCTAGTCATTTTTGATTTATAATCTTGTGTCCATCATCTATTTTGGTAGATATTTTGGTATCTAGTTTCTCAGCATTGCATCACTCTGAGTTTGAACAATACCTTAGGATCCTTGAACAGAGAGAGCGTAAAGGCACCAAGCCTCTAGCTCGACAGTGACTCCTTGCTAACGCAGGGGGCAGAGTATTTCAATGAGGAGTCTACTTTTTTACCCTACTGCAAGGGAAAGCTTTCCACATTGTATCATGGTGTTTGAGATGAATAAATTTGGCAAAGAAAATTGCATTTGGCCCATTGTTTGGGAAGTTCAAGTCCATGGCTGAGTGGTCCCATTGATGCAAGCCTCTGCTGACAATGTTAGATGGCAAAAGTGAGGGAACATGGTGGAACAGAACCACTTCCAACCCAAACCAGGCAGCAGCATAAATAAAGGAATTGAGCAGGGTTCCACAACCCCTTCCAGGGCATGCTCCATCACCCAAAGTCCGCTCCCTCCTTGACCTCATCTTCTAATGGCTTTACCACCTGTCAGTGGTGTTTTGGGGTCTATACCTTTAACACAGAAAACATTCAACATCAAAACTCTAACAATTGGAATATTTAAAACTATCCGTATTGTCCACAAGAAAAAAACTATTACTTCCAGGGTAATTAAAACGGAGACTAAGAATGTGGAAACTGAAATATCCAATAGAGCAGCAGGTAAATTATCTCAAAACACAGTTTTAATCTATTGTGTACATGGAACTAGCAAATAGGTGAAATATTTATAAATCCATTATACTCATGCACAGTAAATTGTTTGGATTAGTAGAAACAGAAAGAGTAATATAGTTGTCTTTAGGCTCCAGCTTATACTTAACTTATAGTTATTTTGTCAAGATGTTGTGCAGTAGATATTACAGAAGGAGGAGGTCGTTAGTTGAATTGTTCCCCACAATTCCCCAGAATTTCAGAATGTGTCCTCATTTGGAAAGAGCACTTTATAGAGGTAAGCAAATCTAAATGACAGCAGAAAGAAAGATGTTGATTCTATATAACTGGTGTCCTTATAGACGAGGAACATTGTCATGACACACAGAAGGAAGATGCTGTGAGGGATTACAGTCAGTGTGGAAGATCAAGAAGTATAAAGTTGACATGATAAATCTGCAAGACCAGGAGTACACAAAATGAACAGAAGCTGTGAGAATGGTATGGAAACAGGAGACTCCTTAGCATGATGGAGCATGGTGGAACACCAAATGGTCTTGGATTCCTAATCTTTTAGACTTTGAGACAGTACATTAATGTTGTTTTAAGTGGTCCAACTCATGATAGCTTTGGAAGATTAAAGCATAGGTCAGATATAATGTTTTCAAAAATAAAAAAGGAGTTCATTAAAGGAATAAAGATTTAGATCTGTATGAACCTTATAGTTCACAAAGAAATGGAAGTTGAGGGCTAAGAGATCAACTCCGCAAGTGTCCACTATGACCGTGTTTTAGAAAAACACATCTCACGGTTGAATAGTAACACAATATGCTGATGACATGTGTGTTTCTGTAGCATAGCAAACTGTCAAAATAAGTAACACCACAGATGTCACAGACATTCCTACTGTGTTATATCATTTCACCAATGGATGTAGAATCTGAGACCTTTTACTGGCCTCAGGTCCTGGTATAAGGCTACATTTCCATAAG
Organism: Grammomys surdaster; assembly: GCF_004785775.1. NCBI lineage: Eukaryota > Metazoa > Chordata > Mammalia > Rodentia > Muridae > Grammomys > Grammomys surdaster. The sequence goes on along the minus strand of NW_021604604.1, from coordinate 9,692,810 downwards.
GATTTTGACCAACACTCATAAATAATATAACTTGCTCATAAAGAATCTGAAGGCGGCAAGTCAGACAGATGGTATTTTGGAGGTGGGATGGGAAGAGTCTAAAATGACAAGTGAGTCCTACCTTTTGCACACAGGACATGCTAAACTCATCACTGAATGAAGTATCACTGGGGCAATTATGCTTTTACTAAGATTCCAATGAGTGTAAAGTCTGATGTTTTGATGCTTTAAAATTCTCACGTGCAAGAAATCAATATTTTACAATAGAGTTCTTTGAAAGAAAAGTCTTTTGTATTTGGTGGAAAAGAACACTAAGATATCCTGGAGGCACAATATTTGCATTCACGGCTATAAGGTAAAGGTTTTCAAGTCTTGCCACTTCCTGAAGGCACCAGAAGGATCTTTCTTTGGAGTTCTTCTGTGGGGAATGTTACAAATTTTACAGAGTAAGTGAGCCATCCACAAAAAACTTTTACTTCACCAGAAAACCATGCCAAGATTGCTCCTTAATTCATTTTACCCAATGAAGTAAACCAGAAGTAAGATCAGTGTTTAAAGAGTTTTGGTGCAGTTGAGTTACCCACAAACAGAATGGCTGGATGTGTTCCAGATATTGAAGGATTGGTTAGTAGACCAGTCCCCATCTCCTACATGTAACTATAAAGCAATGTCTACAAGCAAAGACTGATAAGAACCTTTCTTCTTACTCACTAGTAGGATGGAGGAAGCCTAGAGTATAGCTCTAATGGAGCTAGCCTAGAGCATAGCTATCTTTATGCATCAAACAAGTCCAGCCCCACATACATGGGTTTCTGTTGGGATGTGGATTATGTCTTACCCCCAACACCAAGAATATTGAATCATTGCAATGGTTTTGCTTGAGTTGCTCTGAGTGGTCATATTCCATTAGATATGATTAGGTTTGAAAGTGTGAGTGACATATGATCTAAAGCAGAGGTTTCATCTTATGGCTTGCTCCAAGTTACAGGGAAAGTAAACAGAAGTAGGTTCTTCTCATTGAGATTCATGGAATTCACCATTGAGAGAAGTAGTGAGAGTTCAAATATCTTATGGGGCATTAGCAAAACAAAAAGATTGGTGTGTGTTGAGTGTATGATTAAGAATTAGAACTCAAAATTAAATGTGTTCATTAAATTTATTTAATTTTAAAATGAACCACAAACTAAAGTCAAGTTAGATTTGAATTTATCATGGAACTGTTTAAATATTGATGACTGAATTGTGAAATAAATAGTATGTTTAGGTTGTAAATTCATTTAGTCTTTGTAAGTACAACATGTTCATGGAGAGCTAGAAACATCTTCATTTCCTTTGAGTGAGCAATCTCCAGTCTTACAAAATTCATTTACTGAAAAAAAAAAAGAAGAAACTCTGACAAACATGTTGAATTTAATGCTCTTCTGAATATCTGCAACTGTGTGGACAGCTGTTTCCAACAAGAGGGAGACAGTCGTGAGTGATGTTCTCTGACTGAGTAGAACTTTGGGCACTTGTTATAAGATGACTAAGTCATTATCCTTATCAAAGATGTATGATTAGAGTTTTAGTTGCTTTCTACATGTGGTGACCAAATACCTGACAAGAAGCTATGTGAAGGAGGAAACATATGTTTTGGTTCATGGTCAGTGAGGGTGCTGTCCACTAGGGTGGGTGGGTAATTCGTTTTGGTATTCATGTCAGCTGAGTGTTTGGCTGAGAATCTCCATATTGCAAAGAACAAAGAAACAGGGAGTAGATAGGAAATAGGACCTGGTTATAACATATTGATGCCTATCCTCCCATGTCAGTGACTGTGTCCTCCAGTAAGGCTTTACACAGACCATGTCTCCAGCTGGACCCCAAGTATTCAAGTGCATGAGCCTATCTGGGACATTTCACATTCATTCCATAATGCGCTAATTGGGGATTAGATCCATGTCTAGACACAAAATGAATTTCTGTTTCACATATACCTTGCACGTGTAATCTGGAGATTCCTTCCTTTTTCTTTCTTTCTTTCTTCCTTCCTTCCTTCTTTTCTTTCCTTCCT
>NW_021604604.1:9615545-9690660 GCF_004785775.1 Grammomys surdaster | reverse complement strand
CTGTCTCTCTCTCTCTCTCTCTCTCTTTCTTTCTTTCTTTCTTTCTTTCTTTCTTTCTTTCTTCCTTTCTCTCTTTCTTTTTCTTTCTTTCTTTTTTAAAAAAATACTGCACATGTGTCTATTTATTTATGTATTTATTTTAATTACATGTATGTCTATGTGTGTGTGTGTATGTGGTGGTAGGGTCTGTACATGTGTGTATGGGTACTCCAGGAGGTCAGAAGAGGGATTATACCTTGAAAGTGAAATTACAGATGATTGCAGGCCCTCTGATGTGGGTGCTGGGAACTAGACTTCAGTCCTCTGCAAAAACAATATCTTCTTGTTTTAGTTATGGTTTCTATTGCTGTGATGAAACACTGTGACCTAAAATCATGTTGGAAAGGAAAGGGCTTATTCAGCTTACACTTCCACATCACTGTTCAGCATCTAAGAAGTAAGGGAAGAACTCACACAGGGCAAGATTCTGGAGGCAGGAGCTGATACAGAGACCTTGGAGGGCTGATGCTTACTGGCTTGCTTCTCCTGGATTGTTCAGCCTGATTTTGTATAGAACCTAGGACCACCAGCTCAGTATGAGATGGGCTCTCCCTCATCAATCACTAATTAGGAAAGGCCTTACAGCTGGATCTTATGGAGGCATTTTCTCAATTGAGGTTTCCTCCTTTCCAATAACTCTAGCTTGGGTCAAGTTGACACAGACTAACTAGCCAGCATGGCACTCTTAACCATGGAGCCATACCTCCAGCCCCAGTGCCTGTGTTTTACTTGAGGCTGATAACCTCAATATATGGAATTTCTGACCTAGAGAATCATGCTGACATTCAAAATTTGGACCCTGAATTTCAGATTTTTAATAGCGATAGTCAACTTCTAATAACACTATATTATGAGTAGAAATGTAGACACATTTGTGTGTGCTCTGGTATTTAGTATTTAAAGTGTTTCACAAAAGTATGTGTTCATCATGAATAATTCATATGCAAATACATATCTATTTATTCCTCAGTTTTTTAGCATCCACTTTATACAAGGCATCATGACTAAGTGTAGGAAAAGATGTGGTGACTGCTTTCAATGACAGACAATCAAGTTGAGAGCTAGTCACAAGCACAAGCGGAAAGTGAATCAAATGGAGGACAGGTAGACAGAAGAAGCTTGACGTTATCTGAAGATGCAAGGGAAGAAGATACACATTAAAACACATCAGACCCATCAGTTGCATGAGTGTGGAACCATTAGGAATCATGCAAACATTTGAACCCCTTTTCAAACATCACCCTAACTATGATGTACCCATGTAAAGGGCACAGTTATTCAGAGTTGAACAACCATCACCACAGGGCAAGGATAGGGAAGTTTTACTTCACAAAGGTAACTTCTTCCAGTGTCAAATAGTCTTATAATAAAGGAATCGAGGCATAAAAATGGAACTCTTATACTGTTAGCCCATTATGGAAGGGAAAGTTTCACATTGTACATTAAATGAGCTATAAACACAATTTTCTGTCTTTAATTTTTAATTTTATTGGTGACAATGGACATAGATACATGAAAATCTACACTGTCTCTACACATGTATTTAAATAAGACAAGAATTCTAAGATTTGGATTTCAGTGGTGACTAGAATGCTTTACTGTATAAATCTCCAAAAATTTTAAAATCTGCTCATTTCCCTGTGTTTTATAAAAACAGTTGTGAGAATTAGGAAAGAACTTGTTGAAAAGAAATACAGATAGATTCCTCATGAATACCAATACATAATGGATTATAAAAGTGTCAGCAATGCCATGAACACTGTTGTATACTCAGTGTTCACTGTGAGGGTGGGATGCCTAAGAACATGTCCCCAGAGAGTCACCTGACCTCAGCTTTCTGTATGCATGTGTATGACAGCCCCCCTGTACTTCGACAGCTGAGACCATGGGAAGCCATGGTTTGCCTTCGATATCCCCATACCTTCTTCTGTGTTGGTCCTGTTGCCCCTCTGACATCTTTAGTTTTTTCTAGATGGCTGTCTCCCACATTTCCTATGTTTCACCCTAAGAGTTCTCTGAGTTCATTTAAGACCATAGATGCATTCCAAACTTCTGAAGAGTTTGTATTGGTCCCACATCAGGAATCACAAAAATTAAAAGTGTAGAGTGAGTTGTCCCACCAAAAAGACTAACAGTAAAGACAACCTCAGGGGCTGCTGTGTGACTCTCTGAGGCAAGTGTAGTGCTCACTAGGTACTAGACATATAAACCGGGAACTAGATGTGAGTTCCTAAGACACATAAGCCAGCTACCAGGACAGATTTAACTGAAAAGCAGAGCAAGATGAACAGCAATGATGTTTGACTCTGAGCATTTCATTTGCTTTCCAAGGAACCGTGGCAATTGAAGCCAAATGGCTCCTTTCCAGGTTAAGGCACCACATAAAATTTACTGTCTGTGAGTTTGAGTCATCTTTCAAATAAAGTGTCATTGTTGAAATTGAGACACAGAGTTTTCCAACTGTTTTGTAAATGTTAGGATTTTGGTCAGCTTGTTATATCAGACTTACTATTTAGGATATTAATTAAAAAAAAAGAAACTAATGCCAGTGTAAACATGCCTCAGATACATAGGTCTATAAAATATTGCACATAACAGTTTGTTCAGTATTTACCCATAGCAATTTTTCACTATTATAAAAAGGATATAAAATTGTGCAGACAATCTTATGAATTTGGTTGGTCAATATTACTTCAAAATGATAATATTACAAATTATTATGGATTATTTACAAGAGCTTTAAGCGATGTTTAAGTAAAAATGAGGGTATGGTAAAATAGCTTAAATATAAAAGATTATTCTCCAAGATTATTTGCTAGGACATATTAACCATAAAGAGTGGCTAATAAAGCTGAAATAAGCATTGTCAGGTCCTTAAGGGCAAATTTCTGTTAGGCTCACAGTTGTATTAACTTTATGTATCTCCATCTTATTTATGCTCAACACAGATTTCTCTTTTACATAAATGTGAGGTATTACAATGAAAACGAGTGTGTAAATTTCAAGGTAAATATTGGTGTTTACTATAGCTACTAAGATAATATTCACCCATACAGTTAAATTGTTTTATATATGGACTCTCCAAAGTGTGCGAGTACTTTTCAACATCATCAGGGTAGTGAGTACCTTGAAATGAATGCTTAAAAAAAACAGTGGAGATAGCTTTTTCACACAATCGAAAGGAACTATAAATATAAGATTTTGTAAAGTTGAATTATGCAGACATGAGTTTCTAGGGAACATGAAAAAGTCACTCCAGGTAGCAGGAAATTAAGCCCAAAAGAGCCCCAATGCCAAAGCATGTGTAACACCATCTAACACCTGAAGAAGCCCAATTAAACCTATGATCTGTACAGAGTAGTTATCTTAGAAGGAAATAAGCTGAGTGGTGATGAAATCTAGCTAATCAAATCTTAATTTCCAAATCCTCTAGCTGGCCCGATTCTCTACCTAGAGAAATGAAACATAAATAAATACATGTTTTTGGTCCTTCCTTAATGAATTCATCTTTGTAGTTCCACAAGTACAAGGTCCCAACATCATATCTCTTTTCTCCCTGAGCCATCACATCCTTAGAAAGGGTTCTCTTCTATAGGGAGGTGTCTGAGATTCCATCGGATTACAGTAGTGTTCAATCTTAGTTCATCTCATCTCTGTAGGAATTGGTTTTGCGAGTCATATTGGGCTGACCTGGACAGCTGCCTGAGTTCCTACAGCTGTTCCAGAATGTCGGCCAGATGTGAACCGGTGAGAGCAAAGGAAATCTTCATGGCTGCGGATTGCTTTTACAGTGTTGGTAGCTGCGTTTCTTTTCCCACAGGGTACTCTGCACTCCGTACCAATGCACGACAAAGATGAGGTGCTCATTAGGGACTCCCCTGTTCCCTGGGTCATTGGCAGGTATGGACGGCTATGATCATCTAGCCCTTGTGTCCTTCCTTCCTTTCTTTCTTTGAATAGGACCAGTGTTTGAATTTTAGGTCTTCATGTTTCCAGGTCACGCCTCTGGGGTCTTGTCACTGGTCAGTTGTTCCCTGTCTGTCATTTCATCCTGAGGAGGTCTTGCTCTATCAAAGAATCCACACTAGGAGAGAGAAAAAACAAGCTAAGAATCAAGTCATCTGGGGAATTTGTAAAATACCTTATTTAGGGAATTTGCATCTTGTACGAATTTTAAAGAAGCCTTGGGATATGTGAATGCTATCTGACTAGTTCTCCAAATTAAGAGGGAAAATCAATGTTAGTTACCTGTGGAGAGAGTTCATTGCTCAGACAAGGTTGGCAGAAGACAGAGCAGCTGTGTCTTTTCTCCTGCCATACAAGCAGGAGTGATAGAATGTCTCCATTTTATATAAACCTCTCATAGACCTTGGATATTTTCCTATATTATAGCTAGTGTTCTAAGGATCTATCCCTGCTTTTCTGCATGCTTTCCTCATTGCACATGATGACATGACAAGTGTTGTTTCTTCTGATGTTCTATAGTGTCCTTAAGAGGGGCCGTCTGGAGACCATTCCACCTGGGTATCTATCCCATGTGCCGTCACCAAAGGTAGATGCTGATGTGGAAGTCAGGAAGTGCATGCTGATAAGAGCCTGATATAGATGTCTCCTTAGAGGTCTCCAAGAGTCTGACATATTCAGAGGCAGATGCTCACAGCTAGCCATTGAACTGATCATGGGGTTTCCAATGGAGGAATTAGAGTGAAGAATGTTGGAGCTGAGGGGGTTTGCGGCCCCATGAGGAGAACAGCAATACCAACCAACCAGAGCTCCAAGGGTCTAAACCACCAGCCTGGGAGCACTTAGGGAGGGATCCATGGCTTCAGCTGTATATGTAAGGGTGGAGGGCCCTGTCTGGCATAGGTGGGAGAAGAGATCCTTGGTCTCATGAAGGCTGGATGCCCCAGTGGGTGGGAATTTGAGGGTGGGGAGGTGGGAGTTGGGGGGATAGGTAGGGCTACATCCACAGAGGAGCAGAAGAAAGGGTGAGGGGATAGGGAGTTCCTGGGTGTGGGGGGGATTAGGTAAGGGGATAACATATGAAATGTAAATAAAACATCCAATAAAAAAAAGACACAGTTTAGGAAGAAGTGACATTGTTATCTGTCCTTCTGTACTTGGTGGGACACACAGTTTTTAGAGGAAAATCTAATTTTTCATTTATATCAATGGTAACACCAGGCAGGAGGGGACAGGCTTGTGACTTTCTAAAGATTTACCAGTACTCTGATAAGGAAGATTCCAGACTCTTCTTCTATCATATTTCAAATTAATGTTTACTCCTAGATGATGTATTCTAGTTTTCTAGAACTTGGAATAATTATTTATTGTTTCTCATATGGGAAATACAACATGAGTTCTTTATAAGGCTAGTTGGGTATTGTGTCATTTAGAACATAGAATTCTATCCAGTTACCATAAATAGCAGACTAATACTAAAGTTATCCCTACACATGAGCCAGAGGCGATATGAGCTCAGGACAGCATGGCCAGCTGATAATGATTAGAAAAGCTATTCTTTAACTCAAACAAAGTTTTCTAAGTTTACAGTCTTGTAAAGCATACAGCTGCTATTGTTTCAACATTTATAAATGCCATGTTCTTGGAGATCTACACAATAGTGGTTGACCAAGCTGTGATGGGGATAATTACTCTTCTAGTCATGTCATTGTGACACTGTTTTCATTTTGAGTGGAAGGTTCTGTTTAACTTGGCAGGTGGACAAATCACTGGGCTATAAATCTGCTGCTCTTATGGAGTTTTCAAACAAGTCTCAGTAGGACATATCTAACAATTTAAATTTTCCTATTAGAGACAGACTAGTTGGCAAGATTGAAGACAAAGTTCACACAGTATGCATGGCCTATTTGGCCTAATATTTGACATGAAAAAATAGAATTAATCTATATTAGCTGCATGGGTGTATCACTTTTAAAGAGAACTTCAAAGGGCTGATGATACGAACATGCCAATAAAACACACAACTTCCTGGTTAATGGAAAAGAAAAAGAAGTCTTGATAGTGGTACCATTACTCTAGGCACATTGAAACGGAGATCATAGGTCCCAAGACAATTATTCAATATATTTATTTATAAAAAAATTCAAGATAAGGGCTCTGTGAATATTGCTCTGGAGATAAAGGCTTGCCTAGCCTGTTCATAGTCCTGGGTTCAATTTTTCGCATTCAGATAGAAATCAACTCCCTGATCCAACCAACCAACCAACCAACCAACTAACCAACCAACCAACCAACCAACCAACCAACCAACCAACCAACCAAAACCAAAACCACCCTTCAATGTGGAAATAGTTTACTCCCCATCTTCTACAATATTAGATTCACAAACAATATCTTTTCACTTTCTCTGGTCTCTGAAACCCCAAAGGAAAAGAAAAGGGAATTAGCTTACCTTCCATAAAGCTAAAGTTAAGATGGCCAGAACCAGCAAGCCAAGAAGGATCGCTAGTATTATGACCCACAGTGGAATTGAGAAGGAGACATTTGGAGTGGCCCAAATAACCGACGTCTTAATCTGAAAAGAAAATGAAGCAAATGAGTACTAACTTGAAACCATCTGGAAAGACATAGCAGGACCTTCCAATTTACCATTGCAGATCATTCTGAAATGATTCTCAGGATAGCTGATGGAATTCCAGGGGAGATTAAGAGGTCATAGCAATTGAACTTGACCTCTCTAAAGCAAGCACACACCCATGTATATCAGGCTGAGTGAAAATCTAATAATAGACACTTGTTGAGTGGGTGATCCTTAGTCCTAGAACCATAGACTAAAATTGAGGTAAATGAGAAGCCAATAGGATGGAAAAGAAGAGCTTTGAGTTGGAGTGGCCTGCTATGCAAACAACAGATCAAGAGGTTCCTGTGAGTGTTGAAGAGTATCTACACATCTTTTCAGGGAGCTCAGCTAATCTCACTGACAGGTAAATTTGTGAGCAACCATGAAATATTAGACATGTAAGAGTTAATGTTATTAGTCAATGTCAATATTGTGTCCCTTTAACTGTAGACCTTGTGATGGAATAATAAATGACAGCTGAGAACTTGGAGCTAACCATCCTGCATTTATTTATTTATTTATTTATTTATTTATTTATTTATTTATGTTTATTCTCTCTCTGTCTCTGTCTCTTTGTCTCTGTCTCTGTTTCTCTCTCACTCTTTCGTGTATATGTATGTATGTATGTATGTATGTATGCATGTATGTGTGTATGTATGCCTCAGTATTTATGTAGAGGTCAGAGAACAACTTGCTAGAATCAGTTCTTTCCTTGTACCATGTGAATTCCATGAGGAGAACTCAGGTTGTCAGGATCAGAAGCATGTGCCCTTCTTTACCCACTAGGCCGTCTTGCCAATCTCTATCCTACATTGTAATGGAATTACTTGATGTAAAAATTGTCAGAATGAGAGTGAAGTCATGTGTGTCAGTCCTAACAAACAGGAATAAACAAAGGCAGGAATAAAGAAATGAAGGAGGGTTCTCATGAATGATTGCTTGGTAGTAATCAGTAACAAAGATTCTGCCATGAGGGGCTGGATAGATGGTTCAGTGGTCAAGAGCACTTGTTGCTCTTGCACAGGACTGGAGTTTGACTCTCAGCACCTGCACACAAATGTTCACACACACTCGTACACATAAATATAAATAAAATCTGAAAAAGAAGAATCGGCCAAGATCAAAATGGTTTCATATATATATATTCCAGTTCTGTAAAGTTATCTGCCCAGCAACTATCTGATTAACTTAGAATAACATTAGTTACTCTTGCTAATAATCCCTAGTTTAATGATTATTGTTTCAAAATATCTTATTTCATCATCCTCTTTTTTTTTTTTTTTGCATTGTGTCTGAGAAGATGCTACAGTGGATAAATTACTTGCTGTGCAAACAAGAGGACCTTAATCAGAACCTCCAGTAGAATCCATGTAAGATTTGGGCATGAAGCATGAGCAGCTATAATTCCTGTGTGGTTACCAGTGCCAGGAAATAGAGATGGGAATCCCTGAAGCTTCTGGGACAACCAACCTAATGAATGAGCAAATGAACAACAAAAAGAGACCCATGTCAAAGACAGGGGAAGACAAGGACCTAGTATTGATATATTTCTCTTCATTAATAGGAGACACCGATTGCTGTTTGAGTTAATGTGCAGGGTGATGTGGGATTATACACATGTGCTTGGATTACCTTCCAACTTAAGTCCAAGTTTTGTGGATAGAGCTAGAATTAGTACCCGGAGATAATAGGAGCCCAAACTATTCCCCACTGTTGAAAAGAACCTAGCTCTAGGTGTTTTCAGGAAAAACTGGTTTGGTCAGCTTAGCCAGTCACTGGAATCAGGGCCAGATGGCTGTTTAGGGCTAGCCAGGGGGGGGGGGGGGGTGAAACCTCTGAGACCAGCCCCTAGACAGATTTAGTGTGGTTTTTTAAAACTATAAGCTACACATCACCAGGTGTCCTCCTGGCCATTGCAAACTTTGCAGGACTGTCTCAAAAGCCAGTCTATCTGTTGAAATAGGCATGACAAAACACAAAACAAAAGAAAGCTACTTGAAGAACTTTTCTTCTCCCAGCAGTAATGAAAAAGCACAATCTAAGCTTGAGATCAACACTTGTACTTGACAGGTGCCTCTGAAGCAGGGAGCAACTTCTTCATGGCTCTTGGTTTATATTTGTCTCCAGAGACTCTGGTGGCTGTGCTTTAGGGCAGCCTGTGGAAGGATGCTCACTGTATGGTGATCCAAAATCTCTGTAATCCTCCTTTACTTCCAGAATTCTGAATCTCTCATTGTCAAAACTGTGGCCAGCCAGCTTCCAGTAACACAGGGTTTATTTTGAAGCTACCATTTCGTGTCACTCTGAGTCCCCTGAAGTGTTAGGAATATCCATGTTGAGTATATTTCTTGTATGTCATCCCATGCCGTTCACTAAGGAGGAGGAATAGAAGGTCGTGAAGGACTTTGAATGTTTCCCTCAGCCTTTTAGATCCACATGGGACATATAGTCTACGATGAGTGTAACTGCAGACCTCTCTTCATCCCGATGTCTCCCCAAGATGATCCGGGATTTATGTTGCACAATAAGAAAGCATCAGCACCACAAAAGGCGACAGTGTCTCAGATCACTGCCTGGCTTGCAGTGTAGAGCTGGTAGAGACTGCAAAGAGCTGGGCACTGTGAACTGTTGAAGGAGACTGTATGTATGCCTTGGAAGGAGAGGTTATCCTGCAAGCGATTAGGGAGTCAGGTGACATTCAGAGCTGTGAATCTGCTGTAATGGTGGGCCACCAGCAAAACACTGCTTTTCCGAAGACTCACTGGTCTGTACAGACAAATGAGAGACTTAAACTGCACATGGCTTAAAAGGAAATGATTTAACTGGTCATTTTGTTCGGACCTAAGTTTATTTAAATACATGGTGGTAGGGAGCTGCAGACTAATTTGGGGGATTTTTGAATGAAAATAAAATGCTGACAAATACTAAAACACTGTAGTTTTCATCTTGACAAGCCCACAAGAAGCTTAGTTTGAAGCATCCAAAGACTTATAACTAAAGAAAAAAAATGAACCATAAAATGTGAGGTTTCTTATGACCAACTTTGGATTTACTCTAAGAACTTTGTGTTCACATCAAATTATATGAAACACCCCATGTTCTCTGTACATGTTCTCTGTATGAACCTGTATTAATCATCAGCTGTAACCTTGGTCTTGCTCAGAGCTGCCCAACAGAAATGTAAGCCATCTGTGAATTCAAATTTTGTAGCAGCCAATGTTAAAAAAAATAACAAGAATAGGAAACATTAACTTCAACTGTTAATAACTCTGTTAAAACCAAAATATCAATTATTATCTGTTAATATAAACCTAATGCCATTCAAACATGTAATTAACATTTTAAAAATAAATATCACTTATATTCCTTTTTTAAAAAAAAAACTATTATTATCTCTAAAGTCCACATTGGCGGCACATAACAGCTGCAGAGTTTTCACAGGCACTAAAGTGAAATGCACCCTACAAAACTAACAAACCGTGCTCAATGGAAGAAATGTGTCAGGTCTTATAGTTTACACTATATAGAATCAAAATGAAATCAAGTTATGAGTGTTTTCTGTAGACCCACACTTCAGGAACTTGGGTTCTACGTGTGTGCCTGGCATTGTGTCCATGTGACACCTTGGAGATTGGGTGACATATCTAGACTCCTCATTGTGAGCTTTATCTGCCTCATAGCAGAGTCCAGAGCATACTTTGAGGTAAGAGTTTACATTATGGCCTGCAGTGGATAGAAACCCTTGTGCCCAGGCCTAATGACCTGAGTGGATTCCACAAGATGGCAGGAAAGAACCAACTCCTGAGTTGTTCTCTGACCTCACTAGTTACATGTGTGCATGCTCTTTAAAAAAAAAAAACCCAAAAAACAAAAACAAAAAACAAAAATCAAGAAAACCCCCAAAACCTTAAAGTTCTGTTTTCAGAACACAGGCTTATGACTAGGTACTTCAACTTCCTAACAAAGGCTTATATTCAGTAACTGGAGAACTTAAAATGTTGTGGGGAGTCCAGTTGCTTGCCAACAAATCAACTTTCTGCTTTCATGCATTTTTGCTTATCAGGGACTTGAAGCTATTTAAAGAAATAGTATAAAAACTTAGCAACTCACTTATTATCATTATCTTAGGCTTTAGGAAGTGGAATCTATAAATTATAAGCAGTTGGGTTTTCTCAAAGTGATCCTAAGCAGGGAACATTTAATCTTACCTTCATCATATCGTAAATCTTGCTCTTCTTTATTACAGTGGAAAGACCATAAATAAACTCCAATATGTGTACACTCTATCATTGGCATTTATGATATATTTTTGAGTATTTTGATTAAAAAATGCCAAGGTAGGAGGAAACAGCTCCCTTGTGTTTGCAGCTGTAATTAACATTGACATATGTGTTTACATATCACAAAGTCTTAGATAAACACACTGCAGTGGGGTCAGGCGAATGTTTTAATACATTTACCAAGACACTTTACCTGTAATGCCATTTAGAGGAAAGTAGGAACACAAAGGGTTCAGTTGAGCACGCATTTAACCAGCTGTCTGTGGCATATCACCCCATCAGAAGTCCATACTCCAAAAAGCCATTTCATTCAAGAATTCTGCTTTTTAAATATGTTTGCAATTTACAGAAGAGATTTTCATAAATATTTTACAATTATAATCACGTGTACATTTGTAAATTGTGGAACTGGGTGTTTGTTGAATGACATGCAAATGGCTAGGTCAGAAAAATGAAAGAAAGGAAGGAAGAAAGGAAAGAAGGAAGAGAGGAAAGAAGAAAGAAAGGAAGGAAGAAAGAAAGAAAGAAAGAAAGAAAGAGAAAGAAAGAAAAAAGCATTCGAATAATTGTTTTTTTCCCCTGTTCTGTGATGATTTAAGATCCACTTGTATGTCTCTGAATCATACAGCCCCTCATCACCGATCAGAAGTGTGGTACCGACTCAGATGCTGTGCGAGTAGCAGGTGAGATTATTTCCCACATAAAAACAAAGCTTACTTATGTCTCAAGAGATAGCTAAATTGTGAACACGTTGTAAACAAAGTACAAACAAAGCAGTCACCCCTCGCTAGAGTCTAGGAAAACAACCATATGTTAGCTAGCCCCCTTTCAAAGTCTTCCCCAGTGTCCAGATGGTCCTGGGCTGATTCTCAAGTGACTCCTTCAATTGACTCTACCACCTTAACAGCATTTCCTTTTGACTGGGCTCTTTTTGAGAGAAAGAACAACGGGACCTTTGAGAACTTTCTCAACAAGATGTCTGCCCCCTGCAGCCAGACTTCTCTACAAGTCATAGAAAGACAGGTTGCCTACACCGGACAGCTAACTTTGTACCAGTGTGATCTTCTCCTGTGAGTCAGATATTAGGGAGACTTGAAGGCATTTCCTTTCCTAAATGTTTTTCCAGTAACTTCAATTTAAATGATTCGGTAAATCATGGTCATCAGATAACAGGTCTTTTTTTTATTATTTTTTTAAGATGGTAGTGGGAAGAAGCATGCATTTATTTGATCATTTCCTGGATCTTTTGACTTGAGTTGAGAACAGCAGGCTGTCACCTGTAGCCTTCCCTGAAAGACACAATCCTGTTGATGGAATCCCCTGGAACATGTGTTTCTGTTATGAAACACGTGCTCCAAGAAAACAAAAGGGGTCTGGATTTATCTCCCTGAGAGCCGCAAGCCTTTGAACCTCTTTGGATGAACACACTGTATTAGAATCCTAAGCCTCTGTTTTCTAGGTTGAACATAAATCCAGACTATAGCAGACAAGTTGTGAGAGAAAGAGAGGCGATCTAAATGAAGAAAGATGTGGCCATACTGGTTTTAAAACACGTTCCTCAAATCTTTATTGTTAGTTCCAGCGTGGGCTTACTAGGCTTACCCAGAGGAGATAAAACATTTAGGGATTAATGTTTATTGAGACTTGAGACTTAATTATCTCTGATAAACCACTAAAACTTTGGTTATGTAATTTTATTAATTATCTTAATAGTTCCATATGATAGATACAGTTTCTAATTGGATTGAAGTAGGGCCCCAAAACCTTAGTTTTCTTTCTAAGTGATCTGTGGTGTTAAATTTCTCAACTTTAGCTCTCCCCTGAGGAATTTCCTCTTGTAAGAATTTTAAAGCAGAGTCCAGGGCTACATCCAAGATCTCTTTAGTCCAGTCACATAAAGTGAAATCTCAGGACATATGGATTTTTACATATATTTAATGTTGCATGAGTAATGACCCTAAGCATATACTCTGAGTTGAGACTGACTGAGTAATCAATAAATAATGTATTTAATTTTTTGGTGTGTCTATGTGCATAGAGACATGTGTGTGTCTATCCGTGTACATACACATGTGCCTGAGAGAGAGAGAGAGAGTGTGTGTGTGTGTGTGTGTGTAGACTAACAGCAACTTTAGGTGTTGTTCTTTGGACACAGTCCATGTTTGCTTTTATTTTTATTTTGAGAGAGGGTTACTCACTGGCTTAGAACTGTTAAAGTAGGCAAGGCAAAGGACAGGGAGCCTGAGGCCTAGTGAGCTTGTCTCTACCTCCCCAGTCCTGGGAATAAAGATGGGCATCAACGAGCCCTGCGTTTCATTTTATTTTATTTTGTACTTCATGTGTATGGATGTTTTGTCTGCATGTATGGCTGTGCACTGCATACATGCCTGGTGCTCACAGAGACCATAAGAGGGCATCAGATTCCCTGGATTTGGGGTTACAGATAGATGTGTATCTATAATTGTGTGGGTGCTGAGAATCAAACTCATGTCCTCTAGAAAAGCAGCCAGCTCTCTTAACCACTGAGCAATCTCTCCAGTCCCTTCTTTAAAAACAACAAACAAACAGACAGACAGACAAATCATGGGTTTCAGATACTGGACTCATGCTTGCAAGGGAAGCAATTTACTGACTCAACTACTTCTTCAACCCACAATTAGGCCAATTAGGTGACAAAGATGATCCAATACAGTGAAAGGGAAAACCTGGGCTGGAGTTGGAAAGCATAGGGATCACGTTCATACATTTTAAAGGAGCACTTCACAAACCTGACTGTGTGGATGTCCTGTTAAGGTGATAGTTTTGGAGGGAAGCTTGCAGCTGTATTTCTAATCAGCTCCCAGGAGAGGCCAGGATCCTGGTTGTTTACAAACCACATTTGAATAACAATGGTCTAGGGATCCAGTGTTCAAGTTGGGGGTTGAAAATATTCACTGATAACTAAGACTTGAAACTTAATACTGTTTTGTTGTTGTTGTATGCTTTCTTGAGAAAGGGTCTCGTTATGTATGTCTTGCTGTCCTGGAACTCCCTATGTAGAATAGGATGGCTTGTAACTTATAGAGATTTGTCTGCCTGTCTCTCATGTGCTGGGATTAAAGGTATGTGCCACCATGCCTGGCTTTAATATTGTCTTAAAGAGAGGTGAGTCTTTCAGGTTTAGATCGTCTTTGTAAGTAACTGGAAAGGCTGAGTTCTGTTAGCTAGCCTACAGAGTCTCTCTCAGCTATGCCCTTCTCTCTGCCTGGCTTTACCACACTCCTGAGGTTGTCAAAAGCTCTTCAGCAGCAGCTATGAAGTTCAGTGATATTTAACAGCCTTGATATTTTTTTTTTTTTTTTTTAGTTTTTCAAGACAGGGTTTCTCTGTGTAGCCCTGGCTGTCCTGGAACTCACTCTGTAGATCAGACCAGCCTCGAACTCTCGAACTCAGAAATCTGCCTGCCTCTGCCTCCCAAGTGCTGGGATTAAAGGCGCGCGCCACCACCGTCCAACTAACAGCCTTGATTTTTAAAAGTTCATATTTCCTCCACCCCTCAGCTCAGAATTGTTCTTGACATGTAATGGACAGGAAGTTCTAAGTCTGCAGCTGGTCTAGGGAAGTTTCCTCTCTTCCTACCAGACTAACCACTCTGTTACCAAAATTAAAGAGTCAGTACTGTTTTGTTACGACCACTGTTTCTACTGGAATGTATTTCTCTGAAACAGAACAACTGACTTAAAAAGTGCTGCGTAGTGAGAGTCCAACACCTGTAACTTTTAATGTAGACATTTATATGAAAATGTAATAACTGGATCAAAAGGCACTGGGGAATTTCTAGAACGAAAGAGGAAGTAGTGGGATAAAGGAAAACAATCTAATCAATCCATGTAAATGTTAAACCAAGCTGGGCAGTGCTTTAAAAATGACTTGAATTCTATTATTCGTAACTGACTCTTAAGAAGGAAGGCTCACCGCTGTGCTGCCAGCTGGCAGTTTTGCTGGCTGCTCTTTATAAGGCATCTTCTTGACTTCAAAGGACACCAGGGACGCAAGAGCATAAGGATCGTTCTTTCTCTGAAAATAGAATTACTTACTTAAATGTATGTCCTTGAAAATGAAATTTTCTATGGCTATACACTCGGTTATTTTCAGTATTTTCTATGTCCAATGCAACATTTCCTCCTTTTATTCTGTTTTCCTTTTATGTTAACCATCCATCTATCTTTCCCTCTATATGTCCATCCATCCATCTGTCCATCCATCCATCCATCCATCCATCCATCCATTCATCCATCCACATAAAATAAATATAGTATATAATTTTTATGTAATGTATATTACATATATGTATATATACATATACACATATACACATACACATAGACACACAAACACACACACACACACACACACACATACAGAGATTTAAGGCATGTGCTACCATGCCCAGTTAGGATATATTGTTTTAGTAAAATATTTGTGCCTAAGTTTAAGAGGAACCCTGCTCCAGGAAATTTAGGCTCCAGAAAGAAATAAGCTCAAGGATTCTCTGGAGTTATTGCTGGCGAAGGGGAGAGGGATCCTCAGAGATTACAGATGCATGTTATCCAAAAGAGGAAAGTGTTTTAGAGAAGACCCTGGTGACAGCTTAGAAAGAAATGTTTCATATTTTATTCACACAGACAATGACCCAGAGCAGGTATATAATTTATGTGGATGGATGAATTGATGCTCAGCCTCAGAGCTGCTGAAGCTATAGGTGCCTGGAGGCCTTCCTGTGCACTTGAAGGTGTTCAGTAGTCTCTGCCTTCTCTCTACTAGATATTCCAGTTGTAGGGATTGGAATGCTCCTGAGAGCTAATGGCCAAGATTTCAGAACCTTTGAGGTCAGCTGTTAAATCACAGCAGCATAAACAAACCAACCTACTAACCAATAAACAAATAAAGTGAGACACGAGCTGGGAGGGGCCTGTGTTGGGAAGATTTCTGGGCGAGTTGAAGGGAAGTAGGGGGTAGATATGATCAAGATACAATGTACACATGTACAAAAAATTCAAAATAAAGAAAATGTTATTAAAGTTAAATTATACAAAATAATTTGTTTATAAAATATGACAGTCAAGACTGAATTCTGTATAATTATACTTTATTATTACCAATGCTCCTAATATTACTTATACCTACTTCATCTTTATATTTTCCAGTTACCAATGCTCCACTGCTGATATCTGCTTACTCTATAAAGGAGGACACCATACAGTGATGTGCACTCGGGCATCTCTTCCCAGAGTCCATATTTCTAACCTGGTGCTGGCACATTAAAACCAACCATGGTAGGGACATCTATACTGTGGAAAATGGCAGAACCATGGGGCCCTTTGATCCCAGACATCAGTGGTCCAGTGCATCAAGTTACCAGCACATCCCCTCCGATAATCCAGTCTTTTGGAACCAGTCTAACATTTGGATAGTAAAAATTTTGTTCAAACATTTTTTTACAAGTTAAGTTTTCCCTATGACTGAATTTTTCTGCCCCTAATAAACCCTACTTTTTGTACACGATAAGCACAGGCCATAAAATGTACCTTTTATGTATTTAAAGTAACTCTATCTTTGCCTTTTTCTAATTGTCCAAGGGTAAATAACTCTATCCATCTGAAAAAAAGATTTGTTTAGGGTGCCATTCTTTAATGACCTATCCTGGGGTATCATTTCCATTTTAACTGAAAGCTGGATTTTTATGCATGTGTTGATACTGTCTATAAAATGTGGAAATATTTGCTAGTACTTGATGATTTCAATCTCCTTTACTCACAAAAGAAGTGCTCCAGTAATGAGATTCTATGACTTTATTTTGGTTTGAGACTGAATCTCACTCTGAAGTCAAAGCTTACCTGGAACTCATGCTGTAGCCTAGGTTAGCCTCAAACTGATGTTAATCCTACTAATTCAGCCTCAGGCATGAGCCACCACACAGGCTAGTAATAAGATTCTATGTGGAAGAATTGTCACCCCATATGCACTGATGTCCTCGCCTCTAAACCTTTGTTTCAGTCAGGGTTCCTATTGCCAGGAAAACACATCATAACCAAAAGCAACCCAGGAAGGAAAGGGTTTATTTTATCTTATAACTTGAAGGTCACACTCCATCATGGAGTGAAGACAGGACAGAAACTCAAGGCAGGAACCTGGATGTCAGAAGCAAAGCAAAAGCCTTAAAAGAACAGTGCTTACTGGCTAACACCTCATCTCTTGTTCAGATTGCTTTCTTATATAACTCAGGACTACCTGGGAGGTCAGGGAGGCACTACCCACAGTTAGCTGGGCCCACCCACAATAATCATTAATTAAGAAAATGTCTCCACAGACTCACCTACAGGCAATCTGACAGAACATTTTTTTTCAATGGAGGTCCCCCCTCTTAGATAATTCTAGCAGTTTACATATTGGCAAAAATCCAACCAGGACAGCTTTCAATGAAGCTGACTTCAGAGCTGGGGGATGGGGTGGAGTGTTGGTATAGGTTCTAGTCTGACTCCTCTGTTAACTGTTGTTTAAACAGCCCCTTAGTCACTAGTGATTTCCTTCAGACACACTGTGCCTTCTTTTTCTTCTCTTCCAACTCTCAGATAAGAAGTAATAGCGAACAGGCACACTAACTCTGGCTGTCCTATGCTATGCAAGATGCAAGTGGCAAGGTCATCTTCTGGGTTCTTCAATTGAAACACTGTGTAGTCACTTGGGAAAGTTTTGACTTCAGGAACACCAGTGTTATCTATTAAAAGGGAAGTATGATTTGAAATGGCCAATTATCATTTTTAAATTTGTGCCATTTGAGCCAGTTTTTATTGTGGCTCAGCCTTTAAAGAAATTAGCATTCACATATGCATGTCAGAAAAGTAATTAACCGATAAAAGTCTAGAGTGGCAAGTTATCATAAAGACTCATAATCACATTTTCTAAATTATGCAGGGAAAATAAAATTTTTATTGAAATTGCCTTTTTGAGATTTTCTCATGTTTCTCTCTTATCTAAAGTTTTACAGTTTTGAAAGACTTTTTAAGAAACCATCTGACATTTTAATGTAAAATTTTATTCTTAAAAATTTCCTCCCAAGGCAAGGGAATGAATAGGCTGAGTTAATTATGCAAAGATCTGTGTGTGGTATTTCTGTGAGATAAGTTGTACATGTGTAAAATGTTTTGCAAAGTCCTCTGATGTACATGCTGGCTTGTGTATTTCAACTATAAAGTAGAAAGAAATTTGCCTAATGTCCTTAAGGCAATAGAAAACATGTGATTGTCTTTGACCAGAGTTACCTGCCTCAAGCGAGGTGTGACCAATGTCATATGGTACATTCGTAGTCTCTTTTGCTGAGGAAATGAAAACGAGCACCATCCTTGCTGGTTCTGAATCTAAAGTTTATTACTATCACAGTTCTGTTAAGCACTACAACCCAAGAATTATCTTTTATTTATCATAGGTATGGGGGTGGCATGCCTGTAACCCCAGTCTCAAGAAGCAGGGGCAGGAGGATTGTGAGTTAGAGGCCAGCCTGGGCTGTGAGCTCTTGTCTCAAGCTAGCCAAGGTCTTCCTTCCTAGATTCTGAAATATCTAGATCCACTAACACAGTAGAAAGGCTCTGTATGTCTTGGGGGCAGGGAAATCTCTATATCGTGGTTACTATAGAATCACCTACACTACTGGGGTTGCCTGTTAGCAGTCTGTGTCATGTGATTATGACCTGAAATCTCTAGTGGGTGAGTATCATGTGGTGATCTTGGTTTAGCACTCCAACCTAGTGATGTACGATGGGCTAAAGCTTCCAGACTCCTCCTCTTACCAGCTATGTGACCCTGGAAAGGCTACTTAACCTCTGTGTGTCTGTTTGATCCCCTGCAAACCATAGTTGATAATAACCATATGTATCCCACAGGTTTGCTTTAACAATTAAGTAATTCACACAAGCACATTTATCCTTGTGCCTAGCTGCATGGTCATCATTCAATAGGAACCTGGCTCTTTGTGGACAGGCAGACCTCTCTGGAAAGGCTGGCTGTTCCTTAATGTTTAGAGAGAGCCATTCTGACATAGTCTGTTCTGAGTCAACCGAAGTATCAACACAATACAAAAGGAGGCCATTAATAAAGCACACAGAGTTATTGCTGACTTCAGCTAAGTAGAATAAACATCATAAGTAACTTATTAGGAGAGGTTCCATATGAGGTGCCCCATATATCACTGAATTTTCAGGAAAGAAAGGAGACTTTTGTTCAATCCTTTCATCTCACGCAGGAGGGAATTCAGACCCACGAAAGTTCATTTGAATGCAGCCAGTTCAGCACAGATTTGAGCTGGGGCCTCCTGACCCCATAGCCCTGAAGACTGACTACAGATACTAGCTTAAGTGAGGAACATCAATCCTAGAATTGTTTTTAAGGTGTGGATTTGGATTTTTATGGAGCATTTGGCTCATAGGTAGTTTTCAGACATGAATCTGTCTATGAACTCCATGAACATGCTTCCCCACATGTTCTCATAGATACTTTGGCTGATGTTTACCAAGAGTGAAAAAAGAATTCTCCATTGGCTTGCCTCTAATTACAACTTCTGCCCAAGATTAGTAATTATATATCTGAGAGTTGATGGGAAAGGATTGAATGAGAAGAAAAAAAGAAAAATCAGAATAAAAGTCTTAAACCCTAATTAATTAATTCCCAAACACCAAGGTTTAAAAAGGTGTTTTAAAAAGCGCATTAGCTAGATTTACACAGTAGCAAAATGGACTAGCAACAGTTGCTAGGAGGGAGGAGGTAACACTGCAGATTGTAGTGGACTGAGCATCCTCCCTCTGAGTCCATGACCCCATGGACTCTCCCGATATGACCTGACTTAGAATAAAGATTTCTGTGGACTCTAGGCCAAGTTTGAGAGGGCATTATATCACTTCAGGTGGGCTACAAATCAAAGGATAGTGTCCTTAAAGAGACAGAGAAGAGGGCCAAGATGGTTCAGGTGGCACAATGCCTGCCTTGTTAGCTTGAGGACCTGAGTTCAGACCCCAGCATCTATGTTAAATAAGTGAGTGTGATTGTGCATGTCTATAATCCTAGCCCTGTGGAATGGGTGGAGGTAGAGACAGGTAGAGTCTCTGAGCTTGTTGGCCTATAGGCTAGTCCATCAGTCAGTTCTGGGTTCATGGTCTGCAGGCTAGCCCATCATGAGGACTGAAAGGTAAAGAGAAGAGGCATAATGGAAGACACTTGACCTCTACCTCTGGCCTGCATATGCATGTGCACACACATGCAAATGCACGTGCATGTACACACAGACAGACCTTTATATACACTACTGTATAATTCACAAAAGACAGAGAAAGAAGACACGAGACATGGACAAGGTGATATAGCAACTGAAGTGATGGTATGCCTACATGTGTGAGTGTTACGTGGTATGCATGTAGTATGTTGTGTAGTGTTATGTATGTGTGTGTGGTATATGGTATGCAGCAGTGTGTGTGTTTGTGTGTGTGGTGTGTATACTATGCAGTGCTGGTGATGGTATGTGTATGTGTGTGTGTGCAGGGTGTGGTATGTAGTGTGTGGTAGGTAGTGTGGTGTATGTGTGTGGTGTATGGTATGTGGTGGTGTGTGTGTTTGTGTGTGTGGTGTATATGGATGGTATGTAGTATATATGGTATGTGTTGGTGGTGTGTGTATGTGTGGTGTGGTATGAAATGTGTATGTGGTGTGTGGTGTGGTGTGTCAGTCTGTATGTGTGGTGTATATGTGTATGATGTGTGTGTACGATATGTAGTATGGTGGTGTGTGAGTGTATTGTGTGTGTGGTGTGCCTGGGTTAGTGTGTGTATATGTGTGTGTATGTTGATATGTATGTGTTGTGGGCGTGTGGTAGGGTGTGTGTGTGTGTTGCTCGAGATTGAACCCACATTCTTGTTTATACTACACAAATGCTCTATTACTGAGCATACCTTTAGTCTTTGATTTTTTTCAGATAGGACTTTTATTAATTTTTTTGACACAGGCTCTTTGTGATTTGGCTCAGACTGTTCTTTAACTCAGTGCTGGCCTCAAAATACCATCTTCCTGCCTTAGCCTCTGTAGTGCTGGGCAGTGTTGAAGAACACTGGCTTAAACCTGTAAGGCTGAAGTACCTGAGTGATTTAGTCTCTCTGAACTACAGTTGGTTCATGTGTAATATGCTGTTTATAATGGTAGTGACCTTACAAAGATTGGAGGGTTAAATAAGATGCATTGTAAGTGGAAAAAAATCCCTTCTTCTTGTTTGTTTGCTTTATAATAAAAATTAGGGGTTAGTTATCATATTGTTAGTAATGGAAAAGATGAAAATTCAGAGGCCCCAAATTCTACATTAATAGGTAGACAAAAGGATTTTCTTCATCACATGAGGCAGGTAAATCTGCCTAGCTTAGGAGGTAAAATATGAGCAAAATTTGACTGATTTACAATTTCCCCAAACAGTAAGGTCGTAACACAGCAGTATCATTTAACTGAATTTCATTTTCTTGCCATAAGGAGACTTAAATCTTAAATGGAACCATAGTCAGGCTGGGGAGCCAGCTCAAAGGAAACAGCACTTGCTGTGCAAACATGAAAACCCATACTCACTCTACACATCAAAGCCAGGCAGGCCTGGTGGTTATCTGTAATCCCAGGACCTGAGAGCCAGAGTCGGGATCCCCAGAGCCCACTGAGTACCTAAGCTTAGCTGGGCTTCAAGGGCGCTGTGTTCAGCAACAGTTCCTCCCTCAACAAATAAAAGAGGAGCTGGATTGGGAAAGACAGTCCACCTCAACTTGTATGTGCACACACAGATATACATGCACACACAGATACATGTGCACACATGGATACACGTGCATACACAGATACACGTGCTCACACAGATACAGGTGTACACACAGATACACGGGCACACACAGATACACGTGCTCACACAGATACACGTGCACACACAGATACACGTGCTCACACAGATACACATGCTCACAGTACTCTCTCCCTGCCTCAAAGAGCAATGGACTTTCCCGCTGCTCAGTTAGGCAAAGGAGTGAACAATCTTCAAATTCCAAAGGTCCAGATTCCACTGTCATGGTTTTCTGGTTAGACCTGCACTGTATGGCTGCTGTCTAAGAGGAACTTTGAGGGTAATCTTGCTATTTCTTTCTATTTGGTTCTGTTTGTTCAGCTTCCTAGATGCAGGATTGGATCTCCACTTTCCATTCCCCAGCCATCCAACAGTGAACCAGGGCTTTCTTTCCTCTTACTCTCAGGGACTCGGGAGTGTTAAGCGTTTCTTTTCCCTTGCTGGAAGAGGCGACCAGGAAGTGAAATCAGAAGATTGTTTTAGACAGTTTCCCTTAGATGGCGGCAGTACCACACAGGCTCCAGCCAGGCAAACATCTCAGTGGAGTTTGCAGGCTTTTGAACTTGAAGATTGCTTGCTGCTTTGCCTAGCTGTAGCAGGGAAGTCCACTGAGCTTTGATGTGTGGAAAGAGTGATGTGTGTGTGTGTGTGTGTGTGTGTGTGTGTATCTGTGTTTGCACTTAGGTGGAATGTCTTCACTAATTGCTCTTGGCTCATCTCTTCTACAGAAATTTCCTTTGAAAATACTTGAATTCTTAAATTTTAAAGATTAAAATCCTTAAATTTGAAACTTGAAAAATTCCAAAATAAAAAATGAAAAATCAGAGCTAGGGAGATGGCTCTGTCAGTAACCTGTTTGCTGAACAAGCATGAGAACCTGAGCCTGGATCCCCCAGCACATACGTAAAAAGCCATATATAGTAGTGCATGTCTCCCATGCCATGCTGGCAGCAGCGAAGGGCTGTGGGGAGAGGTGGCTAGCCGGCTTAGTGAGCTCCAGGTTCAGTGACAGACTGTCTCAGAAAGTACAGTGGAGGATGATGGAAGAAGACACCCAATATTGACCTCTGGCCTCCCGATAGTATGTGCACACACATGCACAACAACATTAATAACACATATGCACACACTCACACACACACACACACACACACATACACATGTGCAAATGAAAATTCTTACACAGGAGCTTGGTGCTGAGCTCTTGTGGGGAGGTTCTGAGTGAGTGTTGTGTGAGGTATTGGTCAGTGGGTCAGTGGGTCAGTGGGTCAGTGGGTCAGTGGGTCAGTGGGTCAGTGACATTGTTACCTGGAGGAATGTGTGGGCCCACAATCTTGATCTGACCTTCAGGACTGCGCTTTCTCCTCCTCCCAGGTGACCCACTGCACAAGAGATTTGCAAGCAGTCAATGTTGGTACAGTTCTGCAAAATGCAGAGGCAGAGCATTAGTGTCTTGGATGGCAGTAAAGAGTCAATGCTGACATTACTTTCTTCCCTCAGAAGACATCGCCTTGCCTGCAACTCTAAATTGGTCCATGAAATCTATGGAAAGAATAAATTCATTGAGATAACTGAGACAAAAAACAGTTAGCAATGGCGCAATATTGAATTTCCTTGTAATAGGTAAAAGTGAATCATAAAATACAGTTAAAGATCCTCCACTCTAAGGATTCCATCTTTCTGTAGCAGCCAGTGAACGCTCTCAGGACTTGGGAAGACATTTCTCAGAGATGACAGAGACACCAGGAAAACATGGAAGACTTTGCAGAGGAAGCCTTGAGTCCACATCTCCCCAAAGGCTCAGTTACTGTCTCATTGACAAGCATTTGTTTCCCAACACTCTCTCTTCTGTCCAATCCATTTCCTGGTCATAGAGCTAACTCTCACAAGTTCCATTCATTAATCTGTTGGTAAACCTGCCATTTACCCATCTTACAAGGGATCTCCTGGTTCCCACAGGCTCACGTGTTTGAACACTTCCATTCCAGCAGGTGGTGCTGTCTGGGGAGGCTGGAGAACCTTTATCTTGTAGGACTTGGTTGGGATGCGATCACTAGTGGAGTATTTTCAAGGTTATGCCTCTGGTTTCAACCTGCATTGTCTACTTTATGACTGTATATGTACGTGGACTTGCTTCTGTGCACTCCCTCCACAACCCAGAAAGAGTGTCTCCTAGTACTCTGCTTTCCACACCATGACATGCAGAAGCCCCTCTGAAACGGTCCACAAATAAACTTGTCCTCCTTTAGATTGCTTTGTAAGGTGTTTTGATCACAGCATTGGCAAAGATGAATAATATGCTGAGTGTGGGAATACTATGGGTATGCACAGTTTTTCACGAGTCATGTGTAGAATGATGCCTCTTTGATTGTACTGGAGATATGATTGAAGAATCAAAGAAGGATCCGTGAAAAAGTGGAGTCTATTACAGAGGAGAGCAGGAGGCTGGAGATGGAATTTCCAAATACAGAGTGCAAAGAGGTCCAACAAGCCCCTAAGGTGGGTTAAGCAAAGGTAGGAAGACAGCTTTGGGGGTGGGGGAGAAGGACATATGGGGAAAGCAAGGGTGATGGGGAGCTGTGATAGTTCTGGGAGGTGCTCAATAGCATCAAATGCAGAAAAGAAATCCATGGTTGTTGCAAGTTGAGTAACTAAGGAAATCAGAGAAAAGTTTGGAGAGGAGGAGAGGGAGGTGACTATTGCTGGTATCAGGAACCACTTGGCAGATTGTCCTTGAACCCAGTGACTCCACTCACAGGCGACAGGGACCCATGCATGTGTTACCATGGCAACTGCCATACATTTCCAGAATCCTCTTGGCTCAACTCCCAACTTTACCTGCGACCCAATAAAAGGCAGACTCCCTGACTTCCACCCTCTTTTCCCTGTTTCCCCTTTGTCTTCCTCGACACCTTTGCCTTCTTCCCCTACAATAAATCTCCCACATGGAACTATATTGGCCTGGTGTGATCTGTCAGGACAGAAGCCTCAATTCTAACACAACAACCATGACAGAAGCAGCAGGAGCCCGAAGGCGGGGGAGGCCAAGATGGCTGTGATTGGGACAATAATTAAGTTACCATGTTGAAGATAAAGAGATTTTTAAAAAATGCAAACTGGAAATTGTGATCCCAACACAGGATGTTGGCATTTTGCACTTACAAATTCCTAATCAGGAATGGGCTTAAGTGCTTTGTTTTAACCAAACAAAAACCGTAGGAGGTCTTCTTTAGCTTTTGATTTTAGAATAAACTTTGCATAATCACTCTCTCCCCAGAGTTGTCTTGATTCAAGGACCTGGGTGGGTGTTGCATGGTTTGTAGTTTTTGAACCAATAAGAGGGAAGGAGAATGTAACATGAGTTTGAAATCAGATACATGTACTAATGACTGTCTTGGCAATCATTTGCAAGTAAAATGTTCCTATGATATTTAGAAGTTGAAATTTATGGTAAAATATTTAATGAGAAATAGCAGAAGGGAAGAAATTGGACCTGCAACACAAATGCATGGAAATTTTAAGAGAATTCCATTTATATATCTCTACGGCTCTTGTACTCAAGATTCATACACAAAGTAGATATTTATAGACAGAGGAATTTGAACCTTGTTTTTACAAACGTTTACTTTTGCAGAAGTCTGGGTATTGGTTTTCCAATGGGCTCTTCTCATCTCTACTGTACATAATAGGATTCTATGAGCTTTCATTAGTGACAGCATAAAGCTTTATTAATTAAGTCTAAAAAGGACAATATGTGGATTGCCTAACCTAACATTTTAAAGCCATTGTAGTCTTACACATGTACAGGCCCTTGAGTAATAATCTGCTGAGTATTGTAAGCTTTGCTCCTGTATCTCCAGTGCTTTTTTCCTTAAGAAGAAATGAAGAAATGGATATCATATAATTGTGTGTGTGTGTGTGTATACAAGCACTTGAATATGTGTGTGCATATGCACGTGTACACTAGAGGTCACCTCAGGTGTTGTTCCTTAGGCACTGCCCACCTTCTAGGTTGAGACAATGTCTCTCATTGACCTGAAACTTACCAAGATGCTAGGCTGGGCAGTGATCCTGGGACATCTAACTTGTCTGTCTCCTCAATTTTGGGATCAATACACACCACTGTACTTGATTATTTTATATGAGTTCTGAGGATCAAACTCAGGGCCTAACACTTGCCAAGAAACCACTTTTCAGGGTGAGCCATCTGCCCAGCTCTAAGCCATAATTACAAAAGCCTCTCTTGTCATTTCAGGAGTCCAGGCCAGTTGGGCAGTCATGGCTACCATCTACCCACAGAACTGACCATCTCAAACTGCAACTCTACTTCCTGAAGCCATTGTCTCATTGATATGCAGCTTTCCATTGTGTCTGTGTTACCCTATCATCCTCTGTGGAAGCTCTTGACTACTATTAGGGTACCCACGTGGTGGGTGACATGTTCTGGAATGTTAGTGCTGTGACTGGGAATGCCATAGTCCTACTTTATTGGACTGAAATAAGTAGTTATAATCATCAAGCTTTTAAATATTACTTTCTGTGCCTTTAAAATTAACTCAGGGTCAATACAGAACTATAGGAACAGAAAAGAAGTCAATTCAGGACTTTTCCCATTTCCCCACTTGCTGTCCCATTTGTCTTTTTCAGAACTCACATGTGTCTCTGTCTCAGCTGACCACCAAGACTGTGGCCCCCGGAGGAACTGGTCAGGATTCAGAACTCAGGAAAAAACAGAGTCTGCAGTGCAGACAAGGATGTTCACCTGGGCCTTAACACTCTGTACCCAAAAGTATGTGCGTCTTTTTCGTAAAGCAAATAACCTAACGGTACAGTTGGTTTTCCATACCCTAGCTTGTGCCCCTATTGTACCCTAGTCTAGCCTCTTTGGTTGAAACCTTCTGTTCTCTCTCTCTCTCTCTCTCTCTCTCTCTCTCTCTCTCTCTGTCTCCTCCCCAATACTCAATCCATTCCTCAATTTATCTAACGTGCTTGAGGGGACTGGATGTTCTTTGCATGCAGTCGACTCTTCACTCTGGCTAGAAGCTATAAATGTATCTTTTAGTCTCCTGATATAATTGTTGTCTCACAGGCTTACTGCCTCTGGTCTGCCAACCTAGGCCTAGTCCTGGAAGCTTCTAGCCTCAGCACAATCTTATTTTATCTAAGCCTAGAATGTTTTCAGTCTCTGAGACTTACTGCTGACTACTCTCACCCTTTCTTGTTCTTTCTGATATCTATCTGGCTAGTTCAACTCAGAGGTTCTGCTCAAAACTCCTCTCCAAACTGACTGATTCAACCTGCCTTCTCTTTCTCGGCCTCTCCTGAATTGCAATCTGTTCCAAACTTCTGGCTCCTTCCTAGTCTTTGCCTCATTTGAATGCGGGCCAGAGGGGAGGAGCAGGAGCTGGGGGAACAGCATTCTAAGGGCATTTGAGATATGTCTCCAAAAGTATCAGCCGTAGTTTAGTGAATTTGTACCTGAGTAATTTGTTCACACGGTGACTGAGCATATGAGTCAGGTGCCGAGCTGCACCCAGGGGAGGCAATTCAGGGAAGAGCACATGTATTCTCATCTGTGGATTTTAGACAGGTAGGGAAACAGCCCTGAGAGTCAGCACACTGTCGTGCTCAGGGGAGTCCTGTAGTCATTCTGTATTTCTGGGTGAAGGACAGCAGCATCAGTTGTAGGGTTTTCCTGGCTTCTTGCCTGGTCAGTGTAGTGACTTCTGCTCCTGTGGAAACAGCTGTAGAACTCTCTTTGGTGCAGTTTCTATCTTTACCATCCTTTTCCCATATTTTCCTTGTTCCTGAAGCTTCCTGATGAAGACCTCTCTGTCTGTCTGTCTGTCTGTACCTCTCTGTCTCTCTCTGTCTCTCTCTCTCTCTGTCTCTCTCTCTGTCTCTCTCTCTTCTCTTTCTGTTTGTGACTTTGGATAGGAAACTCTTAGTCTTAGGTTGTAGCTTCAATTGGAATCAGCACAGGATAATGAACATCAGGTTGGGCTTCTTCAGGGCAGCTGTGGGGAAGTAAGCCTCTGCTTTATCCGAGGCACAGTCCCTACTCTGAGTATGCTTGAAAAGAGGATGAGATTTCTGGTGGACTCTGACTTCTGCAGAATTCAAGAATGTATCTATTGCTGACTTGTTTTTAGGGATCTAGTCTGTGAACTCTTGTGAGGTGATATGAGCAGGACCCACACTGGGGTGCATAAGGGCCTTGCATTAAAAATGCTGACTCATGCTGACAGTTCTGCAAAGTCCTGACTAAGATCAGGCTAGTTTCCCCAGAGTCTGTCTGTACCAAGACCTCTGTGTTTCAGTCCAGAAAATTTGAATTCACTATTTCTTTTTCTAGAAGATTTTATTATATGTTGACTAGTACATACAGATACAAAGCAACAGATTTCTTAATAAAAAAACAATGCTGGACTTTGTTCGAATCTTTTGCTACTCATGGTTTTGTTTTTAAGTTGATGCATATTCCTTAATGGCTCTCCCTATGACTTCTCATGCATGCAGATAGCTCACTTTGGTCTCCTCTGCCTACCAGCTCCCCTCCTCCTCCACTATCCCATGCTTAGTCCATCACCCTTTTCAGTAGTTCTTCACTTCTTTGATTTCAGGTCTTCACGTAGCCTAGGCTGGCCTTGTACTTGCTATGTAGCCAAAGATAACCTAGAACTCCTGATCTCTCTGCCTCTATCTCCCAAGTGTTGGAATTATAAGTGTGTATCATCAAATTCCCTAGGTGTTTGCTGGCTTGCTAAGATGATGATGGGATTTCTGGTGAGCTTTGATTGATTTATTTATTTTTATATTCTATATATCACATATGAAAAGAAAAAGATGAAATTCTTGCTTTCTGTAGAGGTTGTTTTGCTTAATATGATGTCCTTTAGTTCCATTGATTCTTCCTGTAAATGACTTGATTTCATTCTTCAGGGCGCTACAGTGTTCCATTGCCTGTGCTTATCACCTTCCCCTTATCCATTCATGTGTTGACAAGCACCTAGGCTGATTCTGTAGCTTGGTTCTTGTAAGTAGTGCCTCAACAAACTGGGAGGTGCATAGGACTGTGAGCTGACTTTGTTTTCTTGAACACACAGTTCTTGCCTCTTTTGAACAAGCCAAGCCCCATGAGATTCACGGATAGGTGTAACACTATAAAGACACACTGGGTAGATGGGGCTCTTGGTACTCATTCCAGCTGCACGGACTGTTAGCCTCTGAAGCGGTTTTACAGTCAGCCTCCAAATCCAGCGATGATGTTATCCCTTGGCAACAAGGACCCTCGAGTGTCGGTCGCTATGGTAACCACCACACACTCCCAGTGTATACCTCACCAGTGTGCTCCATTAACTAGCATCTACATCATAGCCCAAATAAAAGACAGAGCCACAACTCCTTGCCCTCTTTTCCTCTTTTTCTTCTAGTCCTTACCTCTCCTCCATGCAATGAAAAAATCTCTTCTCATGGGATTGTGCTGGCCTGGCGTGATCTGTCTGAAAATGAACCACCTTCTAACTAACACATATCAGTGCCTCTGGGTAAGCTAACAACCGAACCTATATGACTTAAAATTGAATTTTAAAATTAATCTCCAAGATAATGGAGTTCATTAGGACATCATATATGAATATTATTATTCCTGCCCATCCTCCTGTCTTTTTCTTTCATGTTCTTGAATGGATTCCCTGCCACACTTTATTTTCATCTCTACTTCTCTGAAGTGGCCTTAATGGTATATTTAGAGAAATATAAAGGTTATATTACAAACACTCCTTAAGTCTTTTACAAAAGTCTTTTACACTTTCACTTGCCACAATACACGCTGCTCTAAACTCTCAGGTGTATCTGAGCACTGAAGGAGGCTGAAAGCAAGCTTGACCCCTTGTATTCAGAAATTCTATCTAATCCAAAGCTTTCCTTCAGTCCTGTGTATGTGACAATAACTTACCAGTATTTTTGCAGGGCTCTGTCTGTGGAGCTGGACCACCGGCACATCCCTCTTCCTGACAAGATGGGGAATTGTAGCATTTTTTAAGAAGGCACTGAGCTCAGGGGTATCCTCTGGGGAGGCAGCAGGCTGCAGAGAGAAAGTAGGAGTTATTCACAGATTTTTCCCTTTCTCTTTTTTCACTTCAATTTCCGATCAAACCCTGGGTGATTGAAATGGATTCACATGAGAGCTCACAAAGGTTGGGCTTTACCGTTGGCACATTCAACACCAAAATGACTCAGGCTGACAAAGCATAAGTCTGTCCACTTTTCAGTTACAGAAATCTATGAAACGTGGGAGAGCACATTCTTGGAAAATTTGTCTTGTGAGAATGAGATTTTCAGGAGAATTAATTTCTCCATAAGGGCAGAAACCAAGACTCTGACTTTGTAGACCAGAGTTACTCTCATTGCTTTCCCCTCATGATGGAGAGGGTCTGACTAAATGGAAGTAGCTTCTGTGAGCAAAGATAAACCCTGAGGTGTCTGGAAAGGTGGGGAATAGCTTGATAGGGTCTTCGGCTATTGTCTTCATGATTTTGACCCTGCTCCCACGCTCATGTGAAATGTTTCTGTGAGGGGAGAAGTGCCCTAAGAGCAAGGGTTTTCCGATGCACACACTGATCCACACACCGATGCACACACCGATGCACGCGCCGATGCACACCGCTGTGGGACAGCTTGCTTTCCACCCTTAGTTTGTATTCTGGAACTGGTCATGTGAAATGTTTCTGTGAGGAGAGAAGTGCCCTAAGAGCAAGGGTTTTCCGATGCACACGCTGATGCACACACCGATGCACACACCGATGCACGCGCCGATGCACACCGCTGTGGGACAGCTTGCTTTCCACCCTTAGTTTGTATTCTGGAACTGGTCACTTTTATCTCTGTGTCTCTGCTGAGCACAGCTGCTGCCTGAAAACAAGTTCCAATCAACCACAGACAATATCCTAGTGACATTATTTGCTTCTATGTGTGCCCAACTGACAGCTCATGGGACATAAACTGCGTGAAAAAACTATGATTGAAGTTCAACACGAAGTAGTGAATGTACTTAAAACATTATAAAAGTGTTTTTCTTTTATAATTTGTTTGTGCAGTTTTCTAGTGTAAACTTGGTAGATCACAGTGTTGTATTACAACAGCAAAAGTTTAGAAACACCTAAGGCCAAATGAATATAGAAACTTGTTCCTTTTCTGCCCTGAATATTAAGCCTTTCTTTTCTTGACTTGTCTGTATGTGTTGGGAATAACACTAGTATAGTCGTGTCTGGAATGAAAGAAGAAATTCTGGCATTACAGATATGCGATGTTCCACAAAAGATAAAACAATGAAGCTCAGTGTATCTAAGGGTCTAGAGCAGTGGTTCTCAGCCTTCCTAATGCTGTGATCCTTTTCTACAGTTCCTTATGGTGTGGTGACCCCCCAACCATAAAATTATTTTATTGCTACTTTATAACTATAATTTTGCTACTGTTATGAATTATAATGGAAATATCGGATATCAAGGATATATGATATGTGACCCCTGTGAAAGGGTTGTTTGAACTCCAAAGGGTGTGTGACCCACAGGTTGAGAACCACTAGTCTAGAAGACTCTACCAGACAATGGGATCCAAATTCGTCAGATGACAAGGGTCATGACATGCTGGATTTTGCATTTGTTGGCTTCTCCAGATTCATCTCACCAAGATCCCTTTGCTTTCTGCTCTATGGAGTCATAGTTGGTTTCTACTCCTGAGTTACACTGCCATGAAGCTCTGGGTCTCCATCTCATGACACATATGATTTCTATGGCTGGTAAGTAACTATCAGGACTATTCACAATGGCCACTAGCAGTTTCCATGAAGAACAGAGTCATAGGCATGTTCCTAGGAAACAGGCAGAGAAAGGATATCTAACAAGGAAAATTCAGATGAGGATATCAGATAGGAAAGTCCAGCAGGAAAGTAAAGAAAATTTGCAAAAACCACAGGCCTCTAGGTCACATAAATCCTGAGGAGGAAAACCTGGTAAGGGACATTTTAAGTATTGGCTGGATATGTCAGCTAAGAATTTGTGCATGTCTTTTCCTGAGTGGGAGATTTTTCAGGTGAAAATCGAATTATAATCATTCAAGAGGGGATTTGGATAAGTGAACAATTATTTAGAAACGTATCCGATGAAGTCCCTTGGCCATGTTAAAGAGGTTTCTTTCCATACCAGAGTCTACATAGATCGATAGATAGTTTCAGGTAACCAGGGCTGCATTGTGAGATCCTGTAAACAAAAAAAAAGAGAGAGAAGAAGAAGAAGAAGGAGGCGGAGGAAGAGGAGGAGGAGGAAGAAGAGGAGGAAGAAGAGGAGGAAGAAGAGGAAGAGGAGGAGGAGGAAGAGGAAGAGGAGGAGGAGGAAGAGGAAGAGGAGGAGGAAGAAGAGGAAGAGGAGGAGGAAGAGGAGGAGGAAGAGGAGGAGGAAGAGGAGGCTACCAACCAAGCAACCAAGCAAACAAAACTAATTTTCAATGGATTAGAGTTGGAATAAATCTTAAGTGGGAGGCAAGTCCACTCTTGAAAGAGATATAGGTCAAATTATTTGGCTTACTTTTTATTTGGATGATGGAAGAACCATCCCAAGTATGTAAGATCTAAGGAAGAGATGCTAGTGGAGAAGAGGTTGCAAAAGGAAACAGGGACATTTGATGTACAAAAATTAGTCCTGGAGCTGCCGGCGGAAATGGGTTTTCTGTAAAGTGTTATAGCAAGAAGTTGAAGATGAGAGAGGCTATCTGAAGGTCCAGACTGTGGGCTGGATTTTATGAAGCGGGGATTGAACTTTTGAAGACATACTTGTCTTCAGGGCACTATCAATAATAATGTGAAGAAAAATGAAAGAAAGGACAAAGAGTGCAGCGAAGGATTGGAGACACCAATGTGAAGAGTGACAAGGACAGAGCTTCCTTGTGACAAGAATGACCGCACAGATACTTCAGCCAGTGGGCTAAAATGGGACCACCAGCTAAAGTGGGAAGAAGCTGGACTATGAACTATGCCTGGTAAGGGTTTTCAGGGCAGGGTTTTGGAAACTGCAGAAGAGAGATCACGGCTACTTCTAAATAAGTTGTCCAGGTAAGTCATCTTGCATTCTTAGCATGGCTGGGAAGAGAGTTTAGCTAAGGGTAGCCTCAAAGGTGGGCTGGGCTGAGCTAACTGCTTCAAAGTAAGACAGAAAAGGCTCACTGGAGACAGGAGGTGAGACCATTACAAGGGCAAGAGAATGTATAACAAATGGGATGTTGAGTATGGCAAGGTAAGCTATCTAGAGAACATCTTAGTTAAGGTTTTACTGCTGTGCAGAGACACCATGACCAAGGCAAGTCTTATAAGGACAACATTTAATTGGGCTGGCTTACAGGTTCAGAGGTTCAGTCCATTATCATCAAGGCAGGAAGCATGGCAGCATCTAGGCAGGCATGGTGCAGAGGAGCTGAGAGTTTTACATCTTCATCTGAAGGCTGCTAGGAGAATACTGACTTCCAGGCAGTTAGGATGAAGGTTTTAAAGCTCATGCCCACAGTGACACACCTACTCCAACAAGGCCACACCTAATAGTGCCACCACACATGTTCAAGACCAATGGCTTTGCAAAGTTCTGGGATGGTGGGCTGAATGGGCAGAATGAGGTGAGAACCCAGAAGTATCAGCTCCAGGGATATTGGAGTCTCCCAAGACAATGACAGAGCCTAGGCCTGCCAGGAGGATGAACCAGGAGGTTGTTCACAGATGCACAGAAATGGAGGATCTGATAGAAAAGCGTTTACAGTCCAAGATTTAAAAAAAAAACTAAGCTCGACAGACAATTAAGAATCATGTAAATCCTTAATTCCTCCTATGTTTCCTATTACACTTTCTGTATGTGTCTGCTGTCATGGCTTTCAGATTTATTAGGTGTAACTTCTCTTTCTTTTCTTCTTCTTTATTTGAGACAGAGTCTCATTATGTAGCACAGGCAAAGTTTAAACTTGCAATCTCCTACCTCAGCCTCTAGAAGCTAGCTAAAGGACAGAGTGGAAGTACTGGGAACACTGGGTCATGATTATCTGTGTGCGTGCACACACACACACACACACACACACTCACACATACACACACTAGCAGGCATGTGAAAGGTCCATTTGTGTGTGCAAGTGAACATACACACACATAGATGTCACAGTACACTTTTGGCTATTGTTTCTCAGATAGCATCCACCATGGGGGTTTCTGTTTTTTGTTTGTTTGCTTGCTTGTTTGTTTGGAGACCTAGTCTTTCACTGGCCCAGAATGTTTCTAGCGGGCTAGGCAGGCAGGCCAGCAAGCTCCAGGGATCTGCTTGTCTTTACCTCTTTAGCTCTAGAGATGACAAGCCTATGTCATCATATATGGCTGTTTTCTTTATATAGGTTCTTGGGATTAAGCTCACAGCCTTATGTTTACATGCAGGCATTATGTTGACTGTGCCATCTTCCTAGTCTTCAGTTGTGATTCTTTATTCCTGAATTTTAACCAATGATTGTTATCAGTATTAATAAAACAATGGCCTCAAACTAAGAACTCTTTGTGTGCTTTCATCTGATATGACTTCTGTGGAAATAAAAAAAATCATATGTACTGGAGTACACTATAATTTGACAGTATTGATACATGGTGTCTGGATGGAGCACAGGTCTTTCTGTGAGCTAGAAAACAAGGCTCCTGTAAGACAGAGGTTGGTGGAACTTGCTTCTTTCATTTCATACCCGTTTTGCAGATATAAAAATGCCACTGTTGAACAGCACAGACAGA
Source organism: Grammomys surdaster (assembly GCF_004785775.1). Lineage (NCBI taxonomy): Eukaryota > Metazoa > Chordata > Mammalia > Rodentia > Muridae > Grammomys > Grammomys surdaster. The sequence continues at coordinate 9,656,065 of NW_021604604.1, read as the reverse complement.
AGGTCTTCAAGCAGCTTACAAAGCCAGTTTTCTGAAATAGCATTCCAGAAATTATTTCACGAAATAGAACATAAGAGGGGAGATTTTATCTAAGAAATGCAAACAACAATTCAAATTCATTTTCTAGATGGATAGTGGAGTCTCGTCCTGAACTGGCCATGGTCCCACAGACTATGCTTTTCCTTGGCCTGAGATTGTTAGAGGTGAGGGAGGCTGGTCTCTGAGCATTGGGGTGAGGCAGACACACAGTCAAGAGTAAATTGGTTCAATGCTGTGAGAATCTCCAAGTAAATACCATAGTGACTGCCTAAGAAAATGCAGACAGCTTTCTGCAACAAGGAAATAATTGTTAGTAAATATGCTTCTTTCTCCAGCTGCTCCTCAGATTTGACCCCAACAAGACCTTTGTATTTTCACAATTCCCCCACACTCCTCATTCTGGTTAGGCTTAAGTTTGCAGATTAAAGCAACAATATGTGGTCAGAATGTGCAGTGCAGTTGGAAAAATGGAATTTGAAGAAGGAGGTTGGCATGAAGTGAGACTGAGAGCTCTGCGAAACCAGACTTAAGCCCTGTACCCCACTTTTCTCTGGTTTGTAATGTGTCTTTGGACTTCAGGTATTCCTAGCATGCACGAAAGAACAGACTATACTCATGGACTCTAATTAAATCTGCAAAAGAGCCTAGAGGGCCAGTACACCCTGCAATTAGGTCGTACATGGTAAGGATTTATGGGCAGAGGGAAAAACCCACCTTTTTCTTCCTGAAAAAGGTATTCACAGGCTACCTAGAAGAATTATTGCACTCCACTGATGGAGTTGATGTTTCCTTAGTCTTTGAATGTGTGTTCTTTCCATGTATTAGTTCTATGGGATGTACATGCATATGATATGTGTTCACATATATGTTACATGTGGGTGCTCACATGCACCTGTGTGTGCATGTAAGTGGCAGTCAATGGACAGCCTCAGGTGCCCTACTTCAGGTGTCTTCCACATTTTGGTTGAAAGAGGTCACTGACTGGCCGGGACTTTGCCGGTAGGCTAGGTTAGCTGACCAGGGAGCTCCAGGTTTCTATTTCTTCCTCTCACCTCACCAGCAAACGCACCCAGATCTTATATGGGTCTGTACTCAGGTGCTTGTCCTTTCTGCCATTATTATTGTTGTTAATCACGCTTTTTTTCAAATGTGTGTCTATGGCCAGGATTGGTGGTCTATGCCTGTAATATACCAGCATTTTTCAGAATGAAGAAGGAGGATTTTAAGGTTGAAATCAGCCTGGACTGTACAATGAAATTCTGTGTCAATGCATAAGCATTACACACACACATGCACAAGCACACACACATACACACACAAGCATAAGTACACACATACACACACATGCATAAGTACACATACGTACACACAAGCATGCGTGCATCCATCCACCCACATGGGTGTGCACTCACAGGCTCACAGGCATAAGCACGTATGTGCATGCAGACAAGGCTGAAGATATTCTCAATGAGCAAAACTGAAAGCCTTGTCTAGAGAATTAGCTATATTTGATGGTTAAGAATCGGATCCTCAGGCACTGTTAAGAGCTGGAGGGAGCAATTACTGAAGGATGCTAGCATTACACTAGGAGGGAAGAGGTGAGTTCAGTAGTAAGCACGGAAGGCAACTTCAGCATCTTAACTGGATGAGAAAACCAGAGCTGTCTCACTGAAACTGAAGCCATGATTGGCTTCAAAGGAGGAGGTGGAGCTTACAACTCATACCTGACCATGATAAGGATAAGTCACAGCCATCCAAAAATTGCTTCTGCCATGAAATAAACCATAGCTGCAGATATTCAAGCCCTTTTAAATGGTTCCAAAAGGCATGAAAAGAAATTGATAGGTAAAGACAAAGGCCAGGCTAAAAGTTCTTTTTTTTTTCTCTATGTCTTCATTTCAAAGGTTAGGAGGAGGCTGGAGGCAGGGAGACTGAGCCAGAGATTTTTTTTTTTTTTTTGGAACTAACAAATGTCTCCCAGTTTTGAATTGATGGGAACCAGTACACAGAGGCAGTTAACAGAAAAGAAAGTATTCTTAAGGATAAGACAAACTATGCAAATTTGCCAAACCACTGTCTGCCGGCCACTTGAGTCTAGAAAACTATTTGCAGGGCTATAATCCTTGACAGATGCACGGGTTCTGGGTTTTTGCCATCCCTGTTTGTATGCTCTGTATGATCTGGTTGTAATTTGGACTTCCTGTGGGATCAGTTTTGCTGAAGCAAGGAGAGACTGAGCGGCGACGTCCTTCCATAACTCCAAGGAGAGTGCTTAGGATGCAGGCTTCCCGGTCTAGTCTCTGCAAGCCCCTTTATACCCGAGGGTTCTCCTTTTTGTGATGTGATTCCTGGCAGGTATTCTGGGATTCTAATGTAGGCCGGCTCTCAACATCTTTGCCTGTCTCCCCAAGCACAGAGTTACATTCTTCAGGCATGTTCCTGACCCTGGTCAGCTCATACTTTGTTTATTGCAAAATCTTGCCCATCAAAAAATTAAAATGCTTTAGTCTTCATGAAACTTGTGGTTCCTTGGTTGAGTTTCCTTTTTCAACTTCATCTTATCTAAAGATCATAGTATGTTTGAAAGGCTATCCAACCCTCAGGATAAAGTCCACCAAAATAACAAAATTGGTAGTTTGAAGAAAAATAATTTTTTTAACCATCTTTAGTATAGTTGAGAAACACTTTCCTCAATTCTAAAAATCTTATTCCAAGAAGGATCTGGAACAAATTAGATTTAATGGATTGGTCTGAATGCTTCAGACAGTTGAATGTTTCAAAATGTTTTAGATGGTGGAATGGAGAGAAGCTGCCACTTTAAAATCTTTTCTTTCTGACCTAGACCATGATTCTTGTAGGCAGAACCTTCATGGGTATCTGCTCCTTCTCATGAGTTTATAGAAAGCTTGTAATCAACCCCAGGAGGTGGAAAGAACCATTGCATAACAGAACCCCAACCTTCAGATAGGGCTGCCAATGTGCAAGTAGCAAGAACGAGTCAATCTCACACCCATTGCTCTGTGTTGATCTCAGCTGGGCATTGGCTTTCCCTGAGTGTTTTAAATAGGGGCTGGGCTGTGTAACTCTATTCTTTTCTTTACATTTTTATTTCTCCTGAGACTATGAGCCTTGACAGACCAAGCTGAGTGAATCTAACTTGGTGATGTAGGCATCTAAATTAAAATTAAAAGATGCACTATTGTCTAGCGGTGTCTCTGTATGGTGATCCCTGCTCTATCCTGTCACCTGAATGCTGATGTTCTGTATTTGGGCAACAAGTGAGGTGAATGTGGGTCAGATTGTTTGTTGATTGTTGCCTAAAGTGACCATGGATTATTATGCTGGTGCCTTATAAAGGTACTTAGCATCCCTTCCTAAAACTTGGGAGACATTGGAGTAACTTGATAGAATAGCCAGCTTCTATCATGAAAACAGCCCTGCTGAGGTCAGACTCACTGGACCCTGATGTGCATGTGAGAAGATATTAAGGCTTATGTTGAATTTGGAACACATCTTTGTTTGCACACAGGTCAAATTTCAGAGGGTTTGGGGAGACATTTAGCATTAAGGAAGCCATTCTCTTTAAAAATCATGTTTTAAATGGTAACTCAGTACTCAAGGCAGTACACACACACACACACACACACACACGCAGAGAGAGAGAGAGAGAGAGAGAGAGAGAGAGAGAGAGAGAGAGAGAGAGAGAGAGAGAGAGATCCATACCATAGTGGGGAAACCCTATTTAATCTTCAATATGGTTTTGATGCTATAAAACTATATATTTGTAATAAAAAATAATAATATCCAGGACAATTGCCATATAAATGATTATAAAAAGTAGAAAAATTATTTGTTTGCTCTGTGATGCTGAGTATTTAGGTAGGGATAGGTCTTTATAGAGGGAATCTGGAAAGTGTGTCAACATTTGGTAAGCTCCAGGAGACTCTCTCTATCATTTCAAAGGCTTCATATCTGGTGGCTCTGGTTTCCTGTAGTGGGTAGCCTAGAAAATGCTTCTCAGGAAATATGAATGGTTTCTTTTCCATTAGTATGTGATATAAACAGGCACAGTGGTGCACTCCATGATCCAAGAAGCCAGGAGCCTGAGGCTGGAGAACGGAGAGTTAGAGGTCAGCTTGGCCTGCATAGTGAGAGCATGTATCAAAACAGAGCAGAACCATTGAAAATGAGGACATCATGAGTTTTGCAAGCAAATGGAACTAGAAAATATCATTCTGGGTGAGGTAACCCAGACCCAAAAAGACATGCATGGTATCTACTCACTGATAAGTAGATATTAGCCAAAAAGTACAGAATACCCAGGATACAACCCACAGACTAAGAAGTTTAACATGAAGAAAGGCTCAAGTGAGGATGTTTCAAACCCACTTAGAAGGGGGAAGAAAATAATCAAGGGAGGCAGGGGGAGGGAGAGACATGGTGGGAGGGGGGAGGGGAGAGAAAAAGGGGAGGAGGATCAGGTAGAAAGTCCCAGAGATCTGGGATGTGAGAGATTCTCAGGACTCAATGGGGATGACCTTAGCTGAAATGCCCAACAGTGGGTAGAGGGAACATGAAGAGACCACCTCCAGTAGATAGACAGGGTCCCAAGTGGAGGGATGGAGTAACCAACCCACCGTCAAAATATCTGACCCAGAATTGTTCCTTTCTAAAAGAACTGCAGGGGAAAAAATGGAGGAGACTGAAGGAAAGGCTATCCAGTGACTAGCCAAGTTGGCATCCATCTCATGGGGTAGGGGGAGCACCAAAGCCTGACACTATTATTGATGCTATGATATATTTACAGACAGGAGCCTAGCATAGCTGTTTTCTGAGAGGTTCTACCAACAGAGGCTCTACCATCTGTCTCATCTGACTGAGGCAGATGCAGATACTTACAGCCAACCATTATACTAAAGTTGGGGACCCCTTTAGAGGAATTAGGGGAAGGATTGAAGGAGCTGAAGAGGATGGTGACCTAATAGGAAGACCAACAGTCTCAATTATGCCGGACCCCTGGGAGCTCCCAGAGACTAAGCCACCAACCAAAGAACATACAAGGGCTGGTTCATGGCCCCAGGCACATATGTAGCAGAAGGCTGCCCAATCTGGCCTCAGTGGGAGTGGATGTACCTAATCCTGTAGAGACTTGAGGCCCCAGGGAAGGGGGAAGGGGGAGTACCCTATCAAACACAAGGGGAATGGGGAAATGTGATGAGGAACTGTGGGAGGGGGACCAGAAGTGGGGGCCATGTCTGGAACATAAATAAAACAATTTAAAAAAAGGGGCAGAGCAAAAGAAAATAATAAAATGGAGAAGAAAAACTGGTTACAGGGTTTCAATGAGACATCAGAGACAGAAAATCTTTTCAGTCATAAGTGAGCACAGCCAAGAATTCACAGGAAAGAACAAGTTGACTAGAATATTGGAGCATGGCCGTCGGGAGAGGTGCTTAAGAGGCAATCTCAGGAATGGTGGAAGAAGATGGGCAGCCCATGACACAGATGTTTCAAGAGGTACTCACCACCCTGCATCACTAAGACACAGCAGAATAGGCCATAGTTAATGCAGAGACTTGGAGCTTGTCAAAGTGTCCACAAGAAAAGAATGACTATTGAGTGTTCAGCCCTAAATGGGAGAACTGTATCATCAACCGACCCACTTCCAGCACCTCCAGGTCCTAGAGCTCAGGGACCATTGCAGAAGAGGCCGTGGAGTTGCCGGACAAGGGGGATTGTTGTGAAATGCTGTCATCTTGATAGGACAATGCTCTCATGGACTCAAGGTGGCTGTGGTCATCTCCACAAAAGTGACACAGAATCAAGCCACGTAAAACTCCATCATGGATGGAGGAGGCTGCCACAAGGTTCTATCCTGAGATGATGAAAGATAGGCAGTTGATGACTTTTGGGTGGGGTATCATTTTTCTTTGGAGGAGTGACCACTGGTAGACTGCCCATGCCCTGGTGGACGACTCCCATACACATGCGCAAAAGGGAAGCACTAATTTGATTCAGCAGGTTTCCTTTTGCAAAGGGTGACAGAGGAGAAGCTTCTAGTCTTCGATGGTAATTAACACAGAGACCTGGCAACTGGAGGATGTGCAGAGGGAGACATTTTGGAGCACTCCGTCCCAAATGGGATATCTCTATCAGATCGCTTCCCTTGAGGCTGTAGGAGAGCTGGCTGGAAGATTATACAAGGAAGAGGTGGTGGATGGCTCTGAGGAAACGGTGTCTTCTAGACACAACATATAAACTCACAGAGACTGTGATAGCACATTCAAGACATGCACAGGTACAAGCCAGAAAAAAAAATCTCAGCATGTTGAAGGGATATGGACACAAAGTCCCATCCTTTACTAAGAAGCTGTCTTGCAATTAATACCTGCTAGGAGAATCAGTCCGTTAGAGAAAACTGATTTTTCTCTAATGAACATGGAGTATAGCATCCACACTCCAGAACAGGGCCCATGTTCAGGAGTAGTTGGCCAACATAAAATAGAGCCCATGTATTTTTGTGTGTGCTGTTTGTTTTGTTTTGATTTTTTATTTTTGGTCTCCTTTGTTTGTTTTGATTTTATATTTTGAAGGAGAGAAATAACATGATGTTGGGTGGGTAGGGAGGTTAGGACAACCTAGGAGAAGTTAGGCGAGGGGGAAAAATATGATCAAATATATTGTAAGATAAATGTAAAATATATATTCTCTTAAAGTAGCAAAAGGCATGTAAAGTAAAAAATGAAAGTGTGTGTGTGTGTGTGTGTGAGAGAGAGAGAGAGACAGAGAGAGACAGAGAGAGACAGAGAGAGACAGAGAGAGAGACACAGAGAGAGAGAGACACAGAGAGAGACTGAGAGAGAGAGAGAGAGAGAGACAGAGACAGAGACAGAGACAGAGAGAGGAGAGTATGAGGTGGGAGGGAGATGTATTTCGATATTTCCAAGTGAAATTGGGAGGAGGGACGTTGGAAGTAAGCATGATCAAAGTACATTGTACACATGTATGACATTGTTAAGGAACGGTAAAATATATTCTTTAAAATGGTAAAATTACAAAAAGAAGACAAAAACAATGTTCACCTTCTCCAGTTGTTAGGACAGAGTCCTTGTGAATGGGTAGTGTACACGGGAAAGCTGTCAAGTCTAGAGGCTGAGGAGTCTGTACAGCAGGGACATTGTATTTGCCCAGGAACAGAGGGCTGCTATTCACTTGCTTTCTTGACTCTTGGTTAGGAAAGGGTCACATGGAAAGGGAGAGAGCAAAACCAAAGAAAAGCTGTGGAAGCCATCTCAGTGGCTTAACTACCTGCACCCATAGATACTGACTTCCCTGAGAATTTGCCCTTGTGGGAATGGCATTAGCCCATCCTGAGGGCAGAACCCCCATGCCTCAAGTACCTCTTAAATGTCCTATGGCCCCTTAACACTTACACTGGTGACACATTTCAACCAGAGCACAGGGAGTAAGGAACTGTGCCTTGATCTGGCTACTCAGTAAAGTGAGACTACATGTGGGGATTTTATTCTTGCCCCTAACACATTTATCTTTCCTTCCATCTTCCTTTTGTTAAACCTACTGTCTTCTATATTTTTAAAATACAGCAATTATGTCTGTGGAAATGACTCAGCTGGTGCAATACCTGCTATGTAGGCATGAGGATCTGAGTTCGAATCCCCAGTGACCACGTATGTCAAACACCAGGCCCATGTCTGTCATACCAGTAGCCCTGGGGAGGCAGAGAAAGAGGGTTCCCTGGAATTCACCGGCTAGCCAGGCTAACTGGGTAGGAAAGCTCCAGGGTTTGTGAAAACATCCAACCTCAGGCAACAATAAACCTGTAAACACACACACACACACACACACACACACACCAGAGCATATATACACTGAAGAACACACACTCACACACACACAAGTATACACACACAAGCACACATACAAACACACACATGCAGGCACATGCACAAGCATATATACATAAGCATATATACATATTCACACTCACACAGACACACATAGACACACACAGCATACACACACCCTATATACATATACCATACACATTCATACACAGAGACACACACAGACATGCACACAGCATACACACACATCCTATATACACATACCATACACATTTGCGCACACACACACACATCATACACACAAGCACACATACACACTTAAACACACAAGCATAGACACACAGAAGCATACACACACACCCACACACATACAAGTACACCCAAAACAATATATAAGTTGTCAATTAGCCTTGATATTACCATTTAGAAAAATTCAAACCTATGTGTTTGAAAACATTTTGCAATCCATTTTACTAATCTCTACTCATACTTGATACAAAACATTTATCTTTGTATTATCTAGGAAGAAATAAACTTGCTGAGTAATTTAACAGGTATGTCATTAATCAATTTAATATCTTAAGAGAAAAATAATATTAAAGTACTCTCAATTATAAGTGGCACTGAAATAAAAATAAAGATTACCATTTTAATATCTACTTATTTTTAAATCTTTTGTAACCTCTTGCAATCTTTTAAAAGTTATTTTAAGTCATTTTATTTTATTTTATGTGTGAGTGCTCTGCTGCATGTACACCTGCAGATCAGACAAGGGCATCAGATCCCCTTAAAGATGGTCATGAGCCACCATGTGGGTGCTAGGAATTGAACTCAGGACCTCTGGAAGAGCAGCTAGTGCTTTTAACGGATGAGCCATCTCTCCAGCCCTTAAAGGCTATTTATTAATAAGAGGTTTTCTTTGAAATTTAACTGGAGAAGATAGTAAATATTGTTAAAGTATATTAAGGAGGCTCAAAATACAGCTTAGGGGTTAAGAGCACTGGCCGCTCTTCTAGACAAATTGGGTCCTGTTCCCAGCACCCATCTGGTGGCTGATAACCATCTCCAACTCCAGTTCCAGTGGATCCAATGTCCTTTTCTGGCACCCAGCATACTTGTGGTATATATACATATATGCAGACAAAACACTCATACACATAGAGTACAGTAAATCTTTATAAAATATATTAAAAACCTGACATTCACTTTTCCCATATTTTAAGAATTCATACATTATTCTAATTAAGCTATTTTAGGAATTCATATTGTCACTAAACGTTATATTAAGCTTTCACAGATTGAAAGTTGTTTTTTTCTTTTTAAAAAGAAGCATAATTAAGTTGTATTAAAAGAATTTCCTAGCCTTGGCAGATTTTTTTTTATGTAAGTTTATGAGCACTCCCAACAAATAAGGAAGAAACGAGGATGCCAGGTGCTTAGCATACACTACCACTCGGTTTGTAGGGATTTGTCAACATTTAATGCAAGCTATCTGTTAGTACTGTCCCTGTCACTGAAAACAATTGTTAAATTGACACAGAAGGGGAAAAAAGCCCCGTCCAGCCAGCATAGTGCACATTAAACAAGTTACATAATATATACAAACATATATAAACAGTGTCAGACATAAGGCAAACATTACACTATAAGAGAGTTAGGGGCCTTCTGCTGGAGAATGTGATTCAGGACTGAGAGATAGTTAAATAAGGGTGCCACTGTGAAGATCAGGGGTACTTATATGCTAACATTCGAAGATATTTTTCTTTAATAAGCTGCTGTCCCTGAAGTAATAAAACATCTCAATGAAGGGAAAGGAAAGAGGAAATGAGAAAGAAATTCCAGGATGTATCTGAAATAATTTCATGATATACAATGGCTTTATTTTTTATTTCTCCATAAAGAAGGAGACTGACCACCACTTTGTCCTTTACTGTTGAGCCTCCTGATAGGAGAGGACTCTCTCCTCTATATACAGAGCATTTGGGGGTAAAAAAGGAAGCTGTTCATGATGGCAGTGACTCTGAGCCTCTGCCTGGGTCCTGGATGGCTCAGTCTGTGGTTCAGGAATCTGTCCTTGCACCAGAGACACTGGGCCCTTGTAGCTACTAGGGGAATGTTCTTGAGCGAAGTCATCTTCTGAGGACAACATCCGATTCACAAAATTTGTTTCTGTTTTCATGCAAATGCGACATTTTCAAGGGCTTATGTTACTTCCTTTCTTTACTTTCCAGAAGGAGCCTAGGCTCAGTGACCCTACCCTGGATGGGATCTGCCTTTGGGACACTTGGGTTCTTTGGTGATGAACAAATGGACAGCAGACAAGCTGCTTAGACAGGAGGGAGAAGCTCAGAGCCAATCAGAACCTGCTCTCAATTGACTCTCAGGTGTTTTCCAATGAAGCCCTAGGCTCTGTCCTGACCCTGCCTGGTTTCAGACCCTTACGTCAGGGCCTGTTATACTTTCCATAGTCCCTGAAGGTCTTCTATGACCCTGCCTTCTAATGACTCTCCACCAACCCTTTTTGACCTTGCTTCTAATAGGCCCGAGGCCCCTCTCTGACCCTGTTGTGCTATAAACACCCTAGGCCACTCCCTGACCTTACTTGTTACTAGATCCCCAGAAGCACTTAAAGTCTGTACTGGACTGTTTTGAGCTTCTCCAAACTCATTTGGCAAAGACTCTCATGTCTTTGGGCAATATACCAAACAAAAAAAGACTTTTAAAAATAGCATTTTACACTAACTCTCCCAAATGTGGCATACCTAGTTATGATTTTGGTTTGGTTGATGCCCTTTTAAAAGATAAATGTTCTCAGTGATTACCGAAGCAACTTAGGTCAAGTCTCTGTTTAGACTACAGTCCTACCTTTATATCCTGTGGGTTGATCTCAGGATTTGTTTGACACCGTAGAGGTCCCAGAGTTTGAAGATGAAAAATATAGAGGAGAAACTCATCCCGTGCAGAGAACGGCCAGCCCACTTCAAGAATGCTGTCACTGATGGTGCTGGGTCCAATATTGTGCAGCTGTAAGAAGGTGGAACATTAGGGAATGACACAATCCAACTCTGTCTATCATGTGTCTGTTGTGAAAAGCACATGTTATTAGCTTTAGCTATGTTGGTAGGAAATAGAAGACAGATTCCAGCAAGGCAGAGGGAGCTCTGAGATCGCGGTATGTACATACTCAGGGAAGACCCAGTCTACGAAGCTCTCAGCATGGGCTACTCAAGGACTGTGCAGGTGGAACAATACATATTGGAATGCTTGGGACCAGAAGTACTTTAAACTTCAGAATGCAAAATCTTAGGGGTGAGAATCTCCTGTAATCACAAATTCACTGATGTTTCTTTGACACCTTGTTATGTATAGCTTGAGGGCAAGCTTTTAAATATGTATGTATGTATGTATGTATGTATGTATGTATGTATCTATCTATCTATCTAGTATGTATGTATATATGTATGTATGTATGTATGTATCTATCTATCTATCTATGTATCTATATCTATGTATCTATGTATCTATCTATGTATCTATCTATGTATCTATGTATCTATCTATCTATCTATCTATCTATCTATCATCTATCTATCTATTTAAAGTATGTGTGTACATGTACATGTGCAGGTGCCTGTGCACATATGTTCCAGTAGAGGCCAGATGTTGACATCAACTGTCTTCCTGGATTTCTCTGGCACCTTATACATTGAAATAATATCTTCCTTAGACCCAGAGCTCACTGATGTGGGACTCAATGTAGCTAGTCACTTCCTCCAGGGATCTCTTGTTTCTGCTTTCTAAACATTGGATGACATGCAGGTTGCCACTCCTACATAGCAAGGGCTTTACCCACTGAACCAACTGCCCAGCCTATTATAAATATTTTTTTTAACTTGCTAGTGTTTTGCCTATGGTCTGTCCCATGAGGTCAGGTGTGGTATTTTCCGCTTGCAGTAAGCATCATGTGAATGCTCAAAACATGTAGTACACGTTGTTGCTTGCAGATTGGGAAGGCTCAGTCTGTACTCGCTGTGTACAAACATAGCTATACTTACCTAGATCTTACGTAAATTTAATGGTAGCACTAGAAATCCTATTTTAATTATATGTTTCCAAAAATGAAGTGATGCTTTCTTTACATCGGAATTTGCCTCCCGCCTGACTACTGGTTTGTCAATTGCAACCATCTGCGAGGCACTCTCTTTCACCCTCTGGGAAAATGGCCATCCATCAAGTGCCAAAGACAGTCTGTACGCCCTACAGTTCTCTGTGAGTACGTGTTTCAAAGCTGGGATTCCTGGAGCAAGCTGGCTAGTTACATTAACAAATCCCAGGGAAAGGAAGCCCACACCTCATGAAGATGAACATTTTAAGCATGTGAGTTCTAGTCAGAGGACACAGAGCACATCCCCCAAACACTAAGCACAGTGGAAGGTAGGTACTGTGAGTTTACAAATGCTCTTCAAGAGCGGGAGAGATCTTTGTCCCCCCTCAGTTCTAACAATTACCATCATAATCTATAAAGCAACAAGTTTTCTGGTTTTGCTACTTGACGGCCTGCTAATTCACATCATTAAAGGAGTACGGCATCCACTGACAGCATATTATGAGACTTGAGACTAGTGACTGTTATGTAAGAGATATTCGGTGTTTAGTTTTAGGGTTTTTTTTTTGCTTGTTTGTTTGTTTGTTTGTTTTTTACCATCCTGGTGACTACTTTAAATTTTTATAATGTTTGTGCTAATCCTAGAAGCAAAGTTGCACATAAATGATTGAATTCTAACAAGTTTTTCCAAACTCTGAAGTTTTACCATTATTAAGAAGAAACTGGCTCACACAGTCTAATAAATGATTTGACAGCTTACTGCTTTCCCTATGAGGTTCTTGACCTGAGTTCTGCTGGGATGAGGCTGCCCTTCTGTTACTACAAGAGCTTAAGCTTAGACGTGGGCTTCTGTACATGCAGAGAAAGGGAATCTTTGTGCCGATACAACTCAGGAGTTGTCACTTCTTCCCTACAGATGAATAGCTCATGTTTGGAAATGTCTTTATTGCTAACCCAAGAGGAGCCAGCTCTTCACTGCCCTTGGTGATGGCTAGGGTTAACTGTAAACTTGGCAGAAGCTAGATTCACCTGAAACACAGGCCTCTGGGCCAGTGGGGGATTATCTTGGTCTTATATTGGTACGGGAAGGCTCCTTTTTAATTGTAGGTGGTAGTATTCACCCTGGGCTGTAAAACATGAAGAAGGTGGGCTGACCTATGGCACTATAAGCTAAAACAAAGCATCTTCCCTGGAGTCACTGCTGTTAGTGTATTTTATTACAGAAAAAAAAACTAACAAAGGTATCCTTGTCACATGAAATTAAAGTCATTTTCAGAAATAGAATGACTTTGAATGACATTCTGCTATACTCATAGGTCAGCACCTTGCTCAGCCATCATCAGAAAAGCTTCCTTCTGCACTAGACAGGAACAAATACAGAGACCATAGGCAGACAATATGCAGAGAGAGACACCTTGGAACACTCAATCCTAAATGGGATGTTTCTTTCCATCAGTTCCCTTTCCCTCAGGGAACTCTGCAAAAGAGGAGGCAGAGTTATAAGAGCCAGGAACAATGGAAGGCACCAAGGAAAGGAGAGCTTCCAGACACAGCAGAGTTGACACACATATGGGCTCACAAAGACTGCGCCAGTATGCATAGCCCTGCAAGGGTCTTTACAAGGTGGGATCCCAGTGCTGAGAGAGGAAGTGGACACACGTTCCCATCCCTAACCCAGAAGCTATCTCCAATAGATAACCACTTGCAAATAAAAACACAGTTTTCTCCAATGGAGTCTCACTGGGTATAGAAACTACTCTTAAAGTCAGATCCCATGCCCAGCAGTAGATGAGTAACACAAAATAAATCAATGGGATTTTGAGGTTTGTCTTATAATGCTTTGTCAGGGCTTCTGTTTGTTTCCCTTAAAGGTCCTTTGTGTATATATTATGGTTTCTGGGTTTGTGTCTTTTCTGGGTTTTCTGCATGTTCAAATGTATACATGTCTCTGCTCCTATATGTGTTTTCTTGAGCTTTTTCTTTGGCTGTTTTTCTTCTGTTTACTTGTTTGGTTTCTTAACCTAATTTATTATTTTTATATGCCTGTTTGTATCCTAATGAGAAAGAGAAATAAAGGGTGTGGATATTGATGTGTGGGAGGTGGAGAGAAACTTGGGGGGATCATAAAATATATTATATATAAAATCTATTTTCAGTGAGAGAGAGAGAGAGAGAGGGAGAGAGGAAGGAAGGAAGGAAGGAAGGAAGGAAGGAAGGAAGGAAGGAAAGAAGGAAGGGGAAGCCCTACTCCAAACCATGGGTTAATAGAAAATGAATGGAGAAGGATCTCAATCAGAAAGTTGCTTGGAACTTTATTTGTTTTAAATTCCGTGCTAGGTTCCCTGACAATGAATTGCTACAGGGCTGGTGGCATTGACTTTAAAGAAAAACCTAAATAACCACTAAATTAAGCCTTGATTATATGTTTATTGCTTCCATTAAAAGTTTAAATATTTTAGGTAACATGTCAACAAATCATCCCCATATTAACAGTTTAACACTTTGTGTGGGAAGAGAACATCAGACTCTTTCTATAGTTTGCTGTTTGCCTCTGAAGTAGTTTACCAGTCCATGGAGAATTCAGATCTTAGGATAAATTATTCATAAATTATGTAAGTGAGGAATTTCACTTACATAAGTAAAAAGTAAAATTATGCTATCATGTTCTTCCTCACAAATTAATTCTATATTTTGGTACGGTAATGAATAATTCATTCATAAAATATTCTAATAGTACCTTATACATAATATTTTAGTTTATAAATACAAGTTTAGGGTATCTAAACATGTGAGAAGAAAAGAAAAGGAAGAAATACAACCAAAGGAGCTAGTTTTTCTAATGCATAGGGTGTCCAAATATTAAGTGGAGAACAGACAAATCTATTTTTAAAATATCACTAAATAAGAGAAGATGTTTCTTGCCAGGTATTACCTGACACTGTTATTCTTACCCCTGAAGACTGAGTGTCCGTGACTATGGTTATTTAGCGGGGCACCTATTGGCAGCCATTGCAAAATGGTACACTAATAGCACAAGTTACAAAGGTTGGACCTGAGGTTTTATGAAGTTCTTATCAGTAAAAAGTATATAAATAATACCTCAAAAAATTAATATAAGATATACTACCTTGAGCTGAAAAGATGGTTCATCAGTTAACAGCATTGATTTCTCTTCCAGAACCTTTGAGTTCAGTTCCCGGAACCCAGGAGGCAGTTTACAACCATCCTCAACTCCAGTTCCAGAGCATCCGATGCCTCCTACCAGCCTCCACAGGCACACGGCACACATAAGGTGCACAGACATATATGCAGGTAAAACTCTCAAACACTTAAATTAATCATATAACAATTTAAAAAGAAATAGATACCTCATAAATATGCTCAACCAAAGGACCAACTTCCTCCTCTTTGTGAGGCTCCTCTTCTGGTTCCCAGTTGTGGATGGGCAGAACAATCTGCGGAGGGTGGGACACTCTGCAAAGTGGAATATTAAGTTAATTACTGATGAGGGCCCACTAAGGATGTCTTTGTTGCATATTAATATACGCAACTCATTTCACATATTATTACACTGGCTTCAGAGGAAGCAACCTGCAGTTATCTGAAAATAATATATGATACATGATAAGACTCTGATAGAAAGACTGAGTGAAATGACGGCGTGAAGCGGAGATTCAGAAGCACTGCACATTTTAGTAACTGGTCTATTCTACAGCTACTGTTTTACAGTCTTTCATATCTTGGACACTAGGGGGCAGAGTAGAGAGAATTCTTGAATGCACATGAACAATTGAATGCACATACACGCATATGTGCATTTGTAAAGCCTGCTATTTATTCTTTGTAAATATGTGTATGTACCTCTGTGTTGTGTGTTGGTGTAGAAGTACATCTAGGATCCTGTAAGTTCTATTCAATATCTAGTTGGGGAGAAATAGTTCTGGTTAAAGCTGTCTGCATAGAACAGTGGCTACTCTGTATATGTTTCTTCTTTCTAGATTCCTTTGCTTCCTGTTACTGCAGGGAGCAGAGCCAGACTCAAAGCTGAAAGGGTCAAGTATGACCGAGGCATAGAGTTGTTCTATAAAAAGCTCAGTGGGCAAGAGAGGTGGAGCTAAGTGTGGCATCATCTAAGTATGAAATTAGCTTGACATTTGCAGTGAACACATAGACATACTTTAGTCTGTGGCACGTGTGTGCATATATGTGTGGCACGTGCATGTGTACACATGTTTTCATATGTACTCCTCTCTCCTGGAGGAAGTGGAGGCCAGAGCTTGATGCTGAGATGTGCTCTTCAGTCACTTCTGGACCTTGTATTTGAGACAGGACAGCCCGCTGAACTTTGCATTCATGGCTTTGGTTATGCTGGGCTGGCCATGCTGCCAGCCTCTGGAGTTGCAGTCTCTTGCCATTCTGTGCTGGGGTTACAGGGGCTTGTACAGCCACACAACAGCTTTTTCCATGGGCTGTGCAGCTCCTCATTCTTGTACAGCACTTAGCCCAAGCCACTCCCCAGCCCCCACAGGAAAATACTGCTTTAGGAATGCCCAGTAATTACTGTGGCCTGTAGCAACTCCATTTCTTCCCCTTCTAGACTGTTCCATCTACTAAGGGTCCATTTCTCTTTATTGTTGAATAATCTTCTATGATATGGTTTGTTTACCGTTGACTCATTGGAAACCATTCAGGTTGTTTACAGTTTGGGGTTATACAAATGAATTTCTATAAACATTTATATATATATATATATATATATATATATATATATATATATATATATGTTTCTATATATATAAAAACTTAAGTTTTTATTTTCTGGGAATAATTATTCTTTCTGAGATTAAGTAAAAGAGTTTTGATAAGTGTTTTGATAAGTGTCTGCTGTCAGGAACTTCAAAACTAAAGATTTGGTTATATGATGTGAACTCTGTTTTTTTTTTTTAAAAAAAAAATAAGAGGCCTTGTTTTTAATTTTTATTAATCCCAAATACTAAAGAATATCATTTATTATCTTAAGTAATATTGACCCCATCAGCCACGGACAGTATCTTATTTAGGCCTTGGTTATTCATGATTTTTTTAATTTCCTTCTTTTATTATTTGGTGTGTGTGTGTGTTTGAATGAAAATGACCCCTATAGGTTTATAGGGAGGGACACTATTAGGAAGTGTGGCTTAATTGGAGTAAGTGCTGCTTTGTTGGTGACCTTGTTGGAGGAAGTGTGCCAGTGGGGGTGGGCTTTGAGGTTTCAGATGCTCAAGTCAGGCCCAGTGTCACACTCTCTCTTCCTGCTGCCTGACAATCTGAGTGTAGAATTATCAGCTACTTCTTCAGCACCATGACTCTCTGCATGCTACCATGCTTCCCACTATAATGACAATGGACTACATCTCTGAACTGTAAGCCAGCCCCAATTAAATGTTTTCCTTTATAAGAGTTGTTGTGGTCATAGTGTCTCTTAACAGCAATAGAAATTCTCTCTCTCTCTCTCTCTCTCTCTCTCTCTCTGTCTCTCTCTGTGTGTGTATGTGTGTATGTGTGTATGTCTGTGTGCACACATACACACATACACACATATACACTATGGCATCTTGTATAAGTTAGCACTTTTTTCCTACCATTTTTGGCTTGGGTTTTGAGTACAATACTTGGGTTCTCAAACTTGGTAGAAAGTACATTATTTGGTAAAATACATCACAGGGCTTATCTTGTATGCCCTGCTTTGTCTCTTAATACAGCCTATTCCACTGGATTATTTTTAAAAGGCTGCATATTTTAGTAATTCTTCATGAACTCAATATATATGGTATTTCCACTGATGGCTATGTTTACCTAATGTAGGTCTGTGCTAAACCAATCCTTTTCCCTAATGAATTGTGTACCAATTGGCTCAAAGACAATGTTGATGCATGTAGTACTGAATCAAACGGAACAGTTCTAAGTACTTTTACCACTCAAGAAACTCTACTTAAGATTACTTTTAAACTATAAAACCAACAAGAAATAAAACTGGGCTTAACAGAGTGCATGATAAAGTAGCTAAGAATAAACACCATTGGCCAAAAGAATATTAGATTTTCCTAAAGGCTGAACACAGAAGATCTTCAACACAGCGACTATTTGTTCCTCAAAGAAATAAACATTGGGATCAATGTTTTAAGAGAATAACCAGAAGAAAGAATTTTGCTATGTGATATGGCCAGAAAGAACTCTTACACTGTCAGAGAATAAACTGTGGTCAAGTATTGGACATTACTGTAGCAACTATAACAATTGTATCCACCACGAGAAACCCAGTTTTAATTGGTTGTTTGGACTGCTGGCAGCAATGGATAGAAACTTCCCCATTCACTGCAACTGATGGCAGAAATACACGTGAAAACATTAATCCCATAAAAGGAAGAATGAAGGCAGTCACCATCAGTACTTCAACTGCCTTGACTCACTTATACATTATTGAATACGATAAACTTTCCCCCAATTTATATTCATTTACAGAAAAATTTAAATGTACAATTATAACACAGCTCATATATTGTTGTCGCTCTTTATTATTATCATTATTATTATATTACTATTTATTATTATTATTGATTTTATGAGACAAGGTTTCTCTGCATGGGCCTGGTTGTCCTGGAACATGCCCTACAGATCAAACTGGCCACAAACTCAGAGATCCCTCTGCCCCTGCCTTCTGAGTGCTGGAATTAAAGCATGTACTACCATGCTTGGCTTGGTTCTTATAATTTCTGGTTAGCAAAACTAAAATAAACTACAGGGCATTCGGTGGCACAGATCTGTAATCCCAGCTACTCACGGGTCTGTAACTAGCTGATTAAGAGAGCGAGGCAGTAGGATTGGAAGTTCAAAGGTTACAGAGTGAGACTGATATGGGTCATAGAGTGAGATCAAGGCCCAGCTTGGAAATGTAGTGAATTCTGCCTCAAAAGTAAACAAACAAACAAACAAACAAATTTTAAGGAGATAGCTGTATGGCAGAGCATTACTTAACATGTCTGAGGTCCTAGGTCCAATCCTTAGCCCTGAGAAAAACCAATATAAGCACATCAAACCCAACTCAGATAAACAAAGAACCTCAATGCTGTAAGATAAGCAGAATCATGAGATGGGGCTTATGAATACTGTGGCATTGTTGAAAATACAGAGAAGAAGACAGTAAAAGTTAATGCTATACTGTCTACCCTAAGATCTTAAAGAAGTAGCTCTTTTCCTTGAGAAAGAGGCCAGGGGATGAAACGAAAACTCACCAAAAATAAAACAACACCAACTCCTAACTCTACATCCCTGGGCTCCAAATGAGTCACTTCCCTTGAGTCAGATGAATCGGAGGAGAAATCACAAAGCAAGTTTGAAACCCAACATAGCAACAGTTAGAGAGAGAGAGAGAGAGAGAGAGAGAGAGAGAGAGAGAGAGAGAGAAGTGTGTGTGTGTATGTGTTCCTGTGTGTGCATATGTATGTGGATCACAGTGGGAACGTCGGTGTTCTTCTCCAGTGTAGTTTTTGAGAAATGTCTGAGTGACACTGGAGCTTGCCTATTGGAAAAGACTGACTGGCACACCAGCCCCAGCGACCCTCCTGCTTTTACCTCCACAGTGGTAAGATTACAGTGATGGATGTCATACTTTCTTTCTAGAGTAGGAGCTAGAGATTGAATCTCAGGTCATCATGCTTGCACTGAAAACATTTTAGTAACTGAGCCATCTTCCAAGCCCTTAATAAAGTCATTAGCAAAGAAAAATATATGGTACTAATATTTCTACAAGGAAAACAAAACACCAAAGAGAATTTTGAGATATAACTAAAAGCATAACTAGAAGAGAGAGAGACAGAGAGAGAGAGAGAGAGAGAGAGAGAGAGAGAGAGAGAGAGAGAGAGAACCTAACCCACAATGGAAAAACAGTACAGAAAAGGACAAAACAGACAAGAATGAAAAGAAAAAGAAACAGAGAGAGAGAGAGAGAAAAGTGTGGCCAAGTTTTGGTAGAGTAGCCACCCTCTGCTTCATTCCCCAGAATGAGGCAGGAATAGAAGAAGATGGCTTTGGCCCTTAGAGGCACAGCAGCAAGAAGTCAGAGGCTATGCATAAGTCTGAGTCAAGAGAGGGGCATGAGAGCTACCCGGGCTCCTCTGAAATCAGGACTTCCTGCCCGGGTGGAGCACAGCACTCCAAATGCGAGCCAAGGACAAGAAACCCAAGTCTGGAGAGCATGCTCAGCAGGAGGGAGGCGGGGGGGGGGCAACTGGTAAGGATGACACTCAGGTTCACATTTCAGCAGGTGCACTGCACCTCCTGAAGGTCATGGCTGTAGAAGTAGGATTCTGGACAAATCCTGTTGGGATGAAAAAAATGCATGTGCAGGTGCTGAGGCTGGAGAGATACTCGGTAGTTAGGAACACTTGGATGGAGGAATGCCTCTAATATATTTAATGAATCTAATATACTCTAACACTTAAGAAAGAAATAAGATACTGTAAGAAAACCATAGAGCAATACTTCTCAAGAGCATACATGTGAAAGTCACACCAGGACAATTTTAGCAAGTTCAGTCATAGAGTATCTCCAGAACGCAATTTTAGTTTAAACTTTCGTAACAAAAATTAATCGGTTTACAGTTTTCACGGACTCAGAAGGGGAATAAGCATAGAAAAAGCATCTGACAGAACTCAATACGTAATCATTCATTTTAGCAATTCTCAAGCACAAAGAAGACAAACAAAATGTAAAAGAGAACAGACAGAACTTGAGAGAAAACAGTCATAAAAACTGTGAAATCAGCATCAGACTAAATGTGAAAGAGTGCATGATGTCTCCTTGTACCGTGTCTATCCAGTCTTGAACTAGTGAGTCTAGTCATTGTTATAAAAGAAGAAAAACAAAATAAAGACATTCAACTTTGTCCAAGAAGAGGTCTGGCCTTTGTCCTCATCTTCTGCAGGATAATTCTGAAGATATAATTTTATTGATGCCCAAAGTGACAAGGTGTCTCTGTGACACACTAGAAATTCCAATAAGAAGGCTTACTGTGAGGCTGTCCAAACCAGAAAGATCAACAGTGTTGTTTAGATGTGAGTGTCGGCCATATCATTTCAGTCAACCTGGAGATGAAAATCACTTAGGTGGGAGGGGAATCAATCAATTAATGTTCCTCTACAAAGGGCCAATAAAACTATCCCTGAGGCTTAGGGCATGGCTGATGGCAGTCTGCACATTGTTACCCATCAATAATGGGAAGTAATAGGACCTACTCTCCAGGCCAGGGCAAGGAGAAGCCAGTGTTTGGCACTTGTCCAGTCTCCTCCTCCTTGCCTTCTTACTTTGAGGACTTGAATCTTATCTTCCCTCAGCAGTAACTACTTTCTATGAGCATGAGAGCTTTCAGTGAGATCTGTAAGAGTTGGTGTTAGAAATGATGGTGCTTGTTCTAGTTGGCTTCCTGTCACTGTGATAAAATATTTCAACCAAAAACACCTTTGGGGAGGAATAGGTCTATTTCAGCCTACAGTTTCAGGTAACAGTCGATCACTGAGAGAACTTGGGATAGGAACTCCAGTAGAAACCAAAGCAGAAATCACAAAGGGATAATATCAGGGGCTAACTCACAGAGATCTGCTCGGTCCACCTGGCTAGGTATGGTGCTGACATCGAGGAGTGTCTAGGGAGGCTGGGCCCTCCAACATCAACCATTAGTCAACCATTCACAGACAAGACCACAGACTAATCTTATTGTGGCAATTCTTCAGTAAAGGGATCCTCTTCCCAGGTGACAAGGTTGTGTCAATTTGCCAAACCAAAAATATTTTTTGGAATCCTTAACTTTGTAGTTGGCTAAATTTATGCATATAGGGTTTGGAAAGTAAGAGGAAAACTATTTTTGTTCATAGGCAATATATATATATATATATATATGAAATCAACAAAATGTCACTACAACTGATGTGCTGGCCAAAACATGAGGATATGCTCATTGATTTTAACATTAATATGCATGTGATATGGCAGACTAGACCCTCACATTTGAACAAACGATTTGTTTAAAAGGTGCTAAGTAATGGAAGGAGTGTGGTGACGGCCTTTTTCTCAAACAGGCCAAGAAGAAATGGATACTCGTGAGGGAAATGCATCTCAGGCCTTACCTCATACCAGCTGACAAAAGCTGATGTAAAAGAAGTTGTAAACCTAAACATAAAACCCAGCATTGGAGAACGAAAAGAACAAAACTTGCTCTGCCTTCAGGGAGACAACTATTATTCAGACAAGATACAAAGAACACAAACTGTTAAAAAAAATTGTTACTAGAATTTCATCCTTTAAACAACATTGTTAAGAAAACATAGAGCCCCATGCCTTCACATTGCAAGAAATTATTTCAGGGCCAGATAAAGAACCTTGTGATTTTCTACTCAGTATCAAGACAAACAATTCCATAATGAGTAGATGAAAGACTGAAATAGATACTTCATGAAAAAGGATGAGACTGGTGGCAAGTGACCCGAGAAGAGATGTAATACAACCAACCATTAAGCAAACAGACTCTGAAAACCACATTTATTATACTAGAATATGTGTGTGTGTGTGTGTGTGTGTGTGTGTATCTTACATGCTGTCAGGGGTGGGACACATGGGGCTCTCTTGCATTGCTAATGGGAATGCACAGAGTGCAGGGCTCAGCCCTCCAGTCCTACAAGACAACTGGGCATCCTTTTATAAGCATATAGTTACCATATAACTCAGTAGCTTCATTTGCAAAAACAAATGTCCCAAAACAGATTTGTATGTGAATATCCATAGCAACTTTTTTCTTAATTGGTCTAAAATGGAGGCAACCTATATGGTCACCAAATGGTGGATGAATCACTCACTGGGTGTCCATACAATGAAATATTTCTCAGCTGTAACAGGAAACGGACTACTGATATATATGCAAGAACATGACTCTTTCTCAAACTTTTTATGCTAATTAGAAGAAGCAATCCTCATTCTGAATGTGTTCCCTTCGTGACATTCTGGAAAAGGCAAAAGTTACATGACAGAAAACAGACCAAGATGCCAGAGTGTGGGGGCAAGGGCTGACTACAAAGGAGCCCAAATAAATCGTGATTTTGAATGGTCTCATTGTATTCTAAATTTACAAACTGGGCTCTCCAAAGTGTGAATTTTAGAGCATATAATTTATATCTCAAACTTTATTTTTGAAACAAAATGGACACCCAATAAACTATGAAAAGAGCTGTACATGTCTGACTGATACCTAATGTCTACATTCATGGTCAAAACTGCATTCCTATGAAGCAGCTAGTAGGTCAAAGTACCTAATGATCTGACTTTTATCCCACATGCTGGGGAGAACTGAGTTTTAAAATTGCAATCAGAGCTCTATAATACTCCACACAAGATAAGTGTTATAAAATTTCCATGTTAGTAAGAAAAGTCAATTGTTTGAATAGTAATATGTATAAAAATGAACCTGAAATTTTCCCTTGATAGGAAGACTAAAATTAAAAAATGTAAAAAGTACCTCAGTGTCACTTAGCAATTGGGAGAACTATAAGTTAAGAAGTCTTCAGTTACACACTACCACTCTTCCCAGCCAGCAGGCTTAGAATTTAAAACTGGACCACTATGAGAACTAGTTGATAATGTAGTACAGTGGAAACTTCCACCCAGCTCTGGAGTGGGATTTGGTAATGAATAATGATAGTATACATACGCAACTCCAAAAATTCTACCAGAGAACTTCACAGCTGATATTATTTTTTGGAAAATAATTTGATATCAATCACTAAAGTAAGAAGACACACACACACACACACACACACGCACGCACGCACGCACGCACACACGCACTGCTAAAAATGGGCAAATCTCGAAAGCATTTATGTGGATCAAAAGCCATAGAAATATGTACCAGTAAGGTCACAGAATAATGTTTAAAAGATCATCCATAGGAGGGTATGCTCATCATTTCCAGGGACAAGCTCTGGAGACAGATTCCCTGTGTTTCTAGGTGTGTGGCCTTTAACTCCTAGGCCACAATCCCCTGACTTGTACATAGTGGGTGTCAGTGTAATGAAATGGCTCTGCAGGCCGAGATCTACAATGACCATCCTGGAGTAGTAAGTACCGGTCCAGACCTGTGGGGAAGGAAGGCAGGCAGGACTCTGGAGCCCAAGGATGATTTGGTTTAGAATATTACTTCATGTTTTTAGCAAAGTGATTGATCTGAAAAGAGAAGAATTACAATAACAAAACCAATAAAACATGCATTTGTGTAAGATAACAACTTATAGAGTCTATCTTCCTTCTTTGTCAGGCAAGGTTTCTCAGCTCGTAATAATTCAAAGACTTTCCTTGACCTTCTTCCTTCTCTCTCCCCTTATTGGCCCTTATAAGGAGTAGGATGGAAAGAACAGGATATAGAATGCAGAGCCATTGGCCCTCACATCTATGCTAGTAGTTTATTACACTCACAGTGACAGAGGGTCAAGTTAAATGGCCATCCTGTTAAAATAACTGTAGGGAAAGTGAGAGTTTTTCTTCCAGGCCATCAAACATCTGTCTATCTATCTATGTATCTATGTATGATCTATGTGTGTACGTACGTATCTATCTATCTATCTATCTATCTATCTATCTATCTATCTATCTCTGTATCTCTGTATCTAGCTAGCTAGCTAGCTAGTTTCTCATTAGTGTATTTCTAGTTTGGTTACTAAAGTCTTGGTCTGGGTAATTAAATGACCTCTTGATATCTTTAGGCTTAATACAGGGTTTATTTTGCTTGCTGATGGACTAATGCTCATTAGAAAAGGATGAAAAGCAGTCATTTCACTGAACATGAATCTTGCATGTAGTTCTGCCTCGTACTTCACCCTAAGTCTTACATACAAACACTAGATTTAATGATTTACCACTTACCCTCTGATTTCGACCTGAGCGACGGCAGTGATGTTGATTTGCACACTCGCGAAATTACTGTCAGGATTGTCCTTGTTGGAGCTGAAACACAATGATACATTTTTACAATCATGAGCATTCTGTATATCACAAGAGCGAGCCACATTTCCAATTTTATCATCTGGAAAAAAAACAAGGGATTTATTCTACAGAATCATAACCATTTGTCCAGGGAGATAAAGAGCTCTTAAGATCTATGAGAACAAACTAACTCTCTCTGAGGAAGAGCTTCATTTGGAAGCACAACAGAGATGGAAAGAGGCTAACACTTTTTAGTTAGACTAAACCAAAGGGCACTGAATTGAGTTTGTGTTCCAGCTTCTTCCTAAGAAAAATTCTTTTGCTTCTTGGCATATCATGCTCAGTGCTCTTCAGATAGGAAATGACAGCAGAGTCAACCACAGATTTTCCACGCTAATAAAATAGAGACCTGGCATGCATGATCCAGGGCAGCATATAATCGAGAAAGCTTTTGGGTTTGGCTCTAAAACCCATCCCACCATATGTTGTTTTATCAGAATTTTATCTTCCTTACGGTTTCTTTCTTAAGTTAATATTAATTTAAAATGTGTTTTATTATATATAATATATATAATATATAAAATATAATATATAATATATAATGTATAATCTATAATGTATAGTATGTAAAATGTATAATGTATTATATATAATATATATAATGTGTGTTAATATTAATATATAAAATAAGTGTTTACAGTCATTACATACTTACAGCTGTCCGTGGCAAGGAACAGGGCATGTATTAGAAGCCCAGCTATGGCATGGAAAGGCACAAGAAAGCTGAGCATTGCATAAGCAGGCAGTTCAGAGGACCTGGGTGCTTGTGAAATGCACCAAGAGTCTTAAGACAAAGAGGATGTGAGTTTCATAATTCCTCTTTGAGTGTGGCAGAAAAATTTGTTTGTTGCTGTTTTTCCTCTCAAGCAAACATAATTAATTCATCAACTACAAAGTTGAACTTTGTAAAAAGTATACATGCTAAGCAGTTGGGGCTGTAAGGAAAACTAAATACAACTCCCCAGAGGTTCAAACAGTGCCTGGGCCTCAGATACAGCCACCACCCACCCATATGTCATGCCCGGTTTGTGCTTCCCTCAGAGCCACTCGGCTTTGGGATAACCACCGTGGGTGGTGGATGTAATTGGGTTTGTAGGAACAGAAATCCTGCCCTGTGGTCCTCATGAGGACTTGGATTTACTGGACAAGTTCTTACTGTGAAGATGGCGACAGGATAGACTCAGATCAGTCTTGTGATGCTTTCCCAGACCAGGCTTGGGAATGCATTGGCTAAAATTCTGCTTTTCAACCAGAGTGCCTTTGAAAAGTCCTGGTCGCTTGTATTAACTGATAAGGCAACTTAAAGTCTGAAAACACTAGTAAGAGGTGTAAACTGGCAGATGTCAGGCTCATTTCCTGCAGGGGCCTTACCCCTACGAAGCTTGTAAAGAAGTCTACAAGGACTTCCACGCCAAAGCTTAAAGCCCAGTTCTGACCATCTAATTTCATTATTACTACATCTAGGGGTGTGTGCTTATTTTTCTCTTTTAAAAGAAAGTGTTCAAAAAAATTCAGCTACTGAAACTTGTCTTTGAACCTGAGTTTAACAAGAAGCTGTGAGAGACTGTTTTGATTTTTAATTACATTTATTTATTCTTCATTAGTATGGGTGTATCCGAGTGTACATGTGCCATAGCATGCAGAAGGTCAGAGACTCGCTGAAGGAGCCGGTTCTCTCCTGTAAAACCATGTAGGTCCTGGGGAATTGAGCTGGACCATCAGGCTTGGCAATAGGTAACTTCGTCTGTTGAGCCATCTCCTTTGAAACGCAGTGGCTGACACAGAGCAGTCCTGGATTGCTTAATGAGACTGCTTCTGTACAGTGTTTTCTGTCTAGTGTCTATGCCAGTATTTTCTGTCCTCACAGTATTGATGAAGTCTCCTGGTAAGGAAGGAATGATCTGGCTTGATATATAACTCAGATGCTTCCTGGACTTCTTTCCTGGAAGGAATCTTCCTTCACTAATACCATAGCTACATGCAAACATGTCACCTAACCTTTGCTGAAAAAGCAACTTCGAGGATGTTTACAAAGGAGGCCGTGTGTGTGTGTGTGTGTGTGTGTGTGTGTGTGTAACAGTGTCTTGCTGTTCAGGGTGGAAAGGGAGTCCCCCATACAGATCCAGGGCTTTGAGAGACCATTTAATGCCCATATTTGGCAACAGGAAATATTTTAAGTGTATTAATATATGAAGCCAACTTATCTCCTGACTTTAATATATAGAAACGAGTATTTGCTGTGGATTGTGGTAATCAGAACATGGTAGAGTATAGGCTGTGGAGCATTTGGTTTAATTTATTTTTTGTTTGAACAAATTTAACTTGAATGCAAAGCCACCTCAGTGAGTTCTTACATCTTTGGAGTTAGCCAGCAGAGCATACAGATAGATGCCTTTCAAGTTCTTTAGTATTTTTTGTGTGCAGCTGTTCTCAAATTCTTTTATTTATCAAATACTTTTGGGAATTTGATTCCTGATGAATGTCCAAGGGTTTTTTTCTGCATTTTTATAATTTTAAAAACAGTTGCAATTGTCTTGAGCAGAAATGGAATATCACTATGACTTGTTTTTAGAAGAAGGTAAAGGTTGATCATTTAGTCATTTCTGATTCCACCAGATTCAATCCTTCATTGGTGAATTAATTATTTATACTATGGTCTGCATAGTGGATCTGGGGATGCCAACTTAGGACATTATATAGGACTTCTTGTCCCTTTGATAAGCAACAGTTTGCATCAGTTCTCTTATCTAAAAACCAAGAGAGAAACAATGTATTTGCTTTGTATCTTAGTCCTAGATGGTTCTCCTAGATGAGAGGTATGTGTTTTTATAAGAGAAGTGTCTTTTCCCAAGTGACACAGGTTTTATGCCCATGAAGGATCAATGTCATCAACATTGATGGGGAGAAACAGAAGCTTCAAGCTTCTGTCTAAGGTGATATCAAACCCTTCACTTTAACATTTCCTCTCTTTAAGCTTGTTAATACACATTCACGGGATTTTAAAAATGGAAGAATTGGGAACCATGTGACCCTTTGGGGGAATGTATGTTTTGGTGGACGTGAAGAGTTGGTTTAATGATCTTTGGATAGAATGAGGAATTATTACAAGAGAATCAGACCCCAGAATTAATATGGGTAAAAATTTAAAGTTCTAAGAGTCACCAGAAAACCACTTGCATCCAAGAAGGAGCCAATTACGGAGAAATGAACATCTGAGCCAGCTAGAAGACTTCTTTCCCTAGAAAGCTGGATCAGGCTTTGAGTGGGGATAGGAAAGGGAGTGCTAACACAGTCTTATCCTAAGGCTTCTCTAAGCCTTATATGGATGGAGTTTTCATGGATGTAAGAAAGTAATCTGCCACTCGGAGTAATTATCATAAAATCTATCACACTCTAATACCCCTTCATCTTATAAGATATTAAGGTAAATTACGTAGTATTTGAGAGCCAAGTAACAGACACCAAGTTTACAGCTATTCATATGGTTACTACAAGGGTTCCATATACAAGACAAGATATAAATTATCATGGAAAGTACCATTTGACATTCATATCAATGTTTTTAAAGATTTTTAAATGCTTGACTAAAATAAAGTAAAAAGGTCCATTTGACAGGGCATCTATTAGTCAGATTTGTATTTCTCAATGAGGAATGGTTCACGTATAAGACAATAATACCATAATATATACTTTATATGTTCATTATATCACTTTATATCTATTTTATTTCCTTTTCTTTTAATGAGTCTAGAACCATTAAATTAATTGCACTAAAGTCAATATCTGGGAAATCCCAGCCTGCATGCTTTATTTTTCTGTGGGTCTTTCTGCTCATGAAATAGCTCTGGCTACAAAATAACAAACAATAGACAAGGAAAGGGCAAAATCATGGCCAGATATTTGAATAGTCACCCATGGGCAGCTGTTTGCATGCCTTAAGGTTGCTAGAGAATGACCCGGTCCTCAAACAGAGCTATGTTACCTCGACCTACCACAGACCATCCTTAGACTCTGTCCTTTTTTATGTTTAGGAAATTATAGATTTCACTTGCAAGATGTATTTTTTTTTCAGATTTTGCCCCAGGAATGAGCCACCAACTGGTTGCTGAATGCATATGGTTAGAGTGGGTCCAGTACTTTACTGTATATGTGTACTGTAGCACAGTCCTGTACAGTACAGCACAACAGCCCTGTGTCTGGAAAGGAGGGAAAGTGAGGGTGAATCAGCAGAGCTGGGGGGCTGTTCAAGATAAAAATCTGACTATTTTACACCTTGACCTATTTTATTTTATTGCTTTCAAAATTCACAATACCAAAGAAGCTGAAATAATTGAGAATAATAAAGAAGAATGGGGCTGTGAAAGTCTCGATTCTCATTTGAGAAGAAATTTTAATGCACAGGCCCTTGGCCACTATGCAGCTCCTCATTTTGAGAGCGAGTGTCAACAACAAAGTAGGCATGTAGGAGTCTAACCTTCTGATTTGGAGATCGAAGTTAATGCTCATATTTGTTTTCTCAAGACGAGGAACAGCAAATCGGAGGCCCAGAGAAAACTAGAAGCAAAAAACAACACACATGGGACACAAAAGTATTCATAGCAGGACCCCATACAGTTTCTCCTTAGTGACCCCTACTTCAACCACCACCCCATTCTTTATCTCTTGGTCTGATGTCTGGGGGATAAGAAGTCTGCAGTGATACCACAGGGCCCAGAAGATTCAGTTCAATATATGTTCTCTGTCTGTCTGTCTGTCTGTCTGCCTGCCTGCCTGCCTATCTCTGTCTGTCTGTCTGTTTCTGTCTCTCTGTCTCTGTCTCTCTCTCTCTGTCTCTCTCTCTGTCTCTCTCTCTGTCTCTCTCTCTGTCTCTCTCTCTGTCTCTCTCTCTCTCTCTCTCTCTCTCTCTCTCTCTCTCTCTCCTTATAACCTCTCTTCTGTTTCCTCTCTGATGTAAAATTCTAACAATAGAAGTATGTGAGATTTACTAGAGATCTGCAATGTTTGTGTTTGATAGATGCTGGTGCAGTTGTAGAGATCGCAGCTGTGGCATCAACGCAATAAGGGATACTTCTAATGATGCTCTATGAAGAATGGAATGTACAGCTTTCTGTGTGTCACGCATGTTCGCTATGGTTTGGAAAGTCCAGACAAGCAAAATCACTCTATGTTTGAAAGCAGTGGGAGTGAACTATAAAGAAATATTCCAGGAGAATATGCTATAGTCAGGTTGGAGTGATGGCTTTGTGGATTTCTTTATTCTTTATATTCCATATTGTAAAAACTGCTCTTAGAATATTTATATCCTGAAAATAGTTTTAAATGGAGAAAAGGAGGCCCATGGAGAATCTAGTTGAGGAAGTTAACATATACACAATGATACCGTGTGCATACATGATGATGCTACATGCTACCTGGTCATCCAAGGATTGTTCTGAGCCCTGTTTGCCTTACCTCAGGAAATCACAGTCTCTGTTAGGTAGGGATGGTTTTGGTGACATCCTCCAATCCTATAGCTAATTGAGGATTAGAGCGACTGAGGACCCTGCTCCTGGTACAGAACAAATAAATGACAGAGCTTGGATTTTGGTCCTTATGAGGCAGATTCCAGGAACAGTCCTCGATGCTACTGCACTGTGAGAGTCAAGCCAGCAACAAAGCAATGTTACAGAGACAGCAGCAGTGACCTACAATAATCTAGTATAAATCCTCTTTTCCATGGTCTTTACTTGGTGTGTGTGTGTGTGTGTGTGTGCATGTACGTGTGGAACCCAGGGGCTGATATCTGGCGTTTCTTTCTGTAATTCTCTACTGTATCTTTATTTCTGTTTTCATTCGACAGGATCTCTCACAGAACCAGAGGCCCAGGGATCTTTCTGTCTATCTCTCCAGCTCTTGGTTTCAAGCTTGTCACAAAGTGCCTGACTGGAGAAAGCACATGAGTCTTGATTATAAAGCATGTGTAATAGTTTATGCCTCAGTGAGGAATTACTTTTTCAAAAATGTCCATTTTCTGTTAGACCTCTGAATGTGCTCTTCCCTCTACTTTGGAAGGTTATTATTTTTACTTTGTCTTGCTTTTTCTACTTGAAGAGTTTCTAGACACTCCCCAGGATAAGAAGGGCAATGAAATGGCTGATGTTATGACCCGAGACAGGTATGTTTTTCTTCTTCATCCTTGGTCTCCATAACTATTTTCTTTTCATCCAGCATACAATGTTGCTAACATCAAATGTCTTGTTGCACGGGAATAATGTATTTTCATATTATCTCACCAGGCACATTCTCTAAGTAACAGGCATATGGTGGTACACCAAGAAAGGTGTGATATAAATTGTTGAAGGAATGAGAGTGTGTCCTTGCTTACATGTGCAGTCCTGGAAATCCCCCTGTATTGTGATGAAGGCTACCTGAATTTGGTCCTGATTACAGAACAATCCACGTAAGGTGATGACAAGGTAAGATGTGACAAGTTCCTGTTTGTAATTGTCACAGCAGCAGGTCTGGAGCGATGATAGCTCAGTGTTTAAGAGCTCTTGTTGCTCCTTCTTGTCCATGGGGCAGTTCCACAGATGTGGGCATATATACTCTGATATATATATATGAATAAATATTTTAAAAATTATTGCATATATTAATCAAAAAGCTTTTGGCCTATCTGCCTTGTTATTTTTTTAGAGAAATCTGTAAGTTATGAACCTTATTAGCATATAATAACTATTTTATAACACCATGGCAGCTACATGTAAACAACTTCTCCCTTTAAAAATTAGAAGTCAGACTTCTGAATACTTAGTTGACAAGATTACATTAAAATTAAAGTCACTTTTTTTTGACTTTTGAAAACTTTTTAGAAAATATTAGGCCTGGGATAAATATTCCTGGTGATTTATTTATTTGTACTTTTGTAAAGACCAGGACTGGCCTGCATTTCCATCTGTAATTTGCTCCACTCCGTGGCCAGAGTATGTTCTCAAAGTACAAAATGAAGATGCAAGTGAATCAACATGTTTAATAACAAAACAGAAAGCAATAAAATTAGATGTGTTTGAGGGCATTAAAGAGCAAGATAAGAAACCTATTAGGTTTCTTCTACTAGAGACCTAGAGATAGATGAATCTAAACAATTTACTTCCCTTCCTTCTCGGGATTGTTTGCTGGTGAAATGGATTGATGGCCTCTCACATAAATACTTCCATGGTTCAGACTGTTCTGCTATTTACACCCTTTTCTCAGTATGACACTGGTGGGCAGCTTTTAGTCCACCTCGAGTGACAGGTATTGGTGACTTTAGATCGTCTGTAGTCTAGATTTAATACACTCAACACTGAACAAGAATGAGTGACTGTGTTTGTAGATGATGACGTCAATACCCTCTTGTCAAACCTGGTTTCTTCTTGTCTTTTAGGTAAATATCTTTGTATCATATCAAGTGGTTGGACTTATTTCCTTGAAAATTAGCATGAGGGGTAGCTAGTTTCTACCTAAGAGGATGCTAATGGGGGATGCTCGGCCTATCTTCCATATCTCCTTTGTAAACATCCCATCTGCTGCTCATTAGTTTCCCTGAAGCTCCTCCCACAGCACTGCAGACCAGATAGAACACGGGCTTTGTGGTCAGGCCTGGTTGGAATCCTGTTTCTGCCTTTCATCATCCATGTGACTTCGGGCAATGTGTTTGACTTTTCCAGGCCAGAGTATCCTTGACTAGAAAAATAGGTGAGATGCAGTAAGACAACATTAAAGTAGTTACTCTCTGGTGCTGGGCTTGGAACACAGAAGACAGTCAATCCATGGGAACTAACAGGAATCAGTTACTGGAATTTGACTTGTGTTAAAGTGGTTTTATAAAGTTAATTAATATTTTTATACAAGAAGTAAGTTTATAGTGTTCCAGCTAGCCACATTTTTTAAATACCCAAGATCACTGGAATGCAATAATGTAAACAGGAAAAACTATTATTTGATGTACACATTGTCCTGCAGTATAAGTTGGGAAGAAATATTATTTAAGAAAGTGTTACAGATACTCAGTTACGTTTGTAAAACACTAGAATGAAAGATTTATTTGCTAGAAGACTTATCAGCATCTTTGAAGTGTAAGACTCTGGATTCCCCTCATGGATGCCCAGGATAAGTTACAATGACCCCAGAGCTCCCTTTAAAGAATAGCCATGGGGCATCACTGTTTGGAGCTAGCTAGGGAAATGTTCTCAGACAGACTTAGGCAATCATAAATTTTCAAAAAGTTCTTTTCAAACAGGCAATTTCATTGATAACATAAACACCTAATTTTAAGTAGAAGATTGTGTTAAGTTCTCTTTCTTGTGGTTTAATTTTGTAACTTTTTCAGATTTTAGAATCTGTTCCTTGACGTCAAAATTGCTACTATATTTACTATGAGGTGTTGCTCTTCCATACTCAAACTGTAGGTGGATAGAGTAACTCTTCTGCCTGTAAATTATCCTGAGTCAAGAAATCATCAATAGGACTATTTTTTTCATTGCTATGATTCTTTGTATTATTTTTCAAATATTTTTTATTTAAAATGTGACTGGTTTGTGTGTGTGTGTCTGTGTATGTCATGTGTGTGTGGACGACAAAGGAAGCCATGGAGACCAGAAGAGGGGCTTGGATCCTCTGGAGCTAGAATTATAGGTTGGCTGTGGGTTATTCAACACGGGTGCTAGAAGCTGAACTCGAATCATCTGAAAGCAAGCGTTGAGCACTCTGACTGCTCAGGTCTGTCTCTAGCTCTTTTTCAACCCTAGACCTAGTTACAATCATTCACAAACCAGACTATGACTATCTTACACATGAAAATACTGTCATATTTATACGGAAGGCATACTGGAAAAGAGTTTTCTTTGCTAATCTATTTTAAAATTACCCCTTCCCCACTTTGGACCAAGTGTCACAGGCTGGCCTTGAACTCACTGTAGCTTAGGGGATGAACCCGAATAAATTCTCCTCTCTCTGCCTGCTCTTGAGTGCTGGCATTCCAGGCTTGTGACCCCCACTCCTGGTTGGTTGGCTTACTCAGTACTGGGGATCAAACCTAGGCATTCCACAAAGTGAACTACATTCTTAGCCCTCCTAAGTAGCTCATTTTAAAGTTTTTAAACTTAGCATTGTAGTTTAAAAATCTCCACTAGAATTAAAAGAAAAGAATAAAAGGCAAAACCCCGAGGTGCAAATGTTGCCATTGCCTTGCTGTGATCATAAAATGTACCATGTAGTCTACAGAGACAGTGTGTGAAAGCCAAGATCGGTTTGTGTATCTGACCCGCCATTATCACCTCATGTAGGTTAAAATGCTAAATCCATCCATGCCAGCAATTTCCTGCCCAATCTGCTTTAGCTGCTGTTTGCCGAGTGCTAATTGGGGAGTTTTCCACTAGTCCTCTGTAAAATCCAATTAGCTCGAGATCAGTGAGGACTGCCCGCACTCTCTTACATTTGTTCCAGTCACCATCGGGTTCCCAAGGTCACACACCACCATCCTGGTCACGTTTTCCATCTTGTACTCACAACTCACGGGCCTCAGTCCCTGCAAAGGAGAAAAGAACACGGTTGTGGAGGTCAGGGGCAGAATGAGTTACAGCCTGTGGCGTGCAGTGTGGGAGGCCTGGGCGCTTCCCTTGATTTCAAACACCTGCATGGGTCACACAGCACCAAGTCAATCCGCTGCCATTGACTCAAGAGCGGAAAACCAGGACAAGTTAAACTTTAAGAAAAGTTGTATGAACACTGCGTTTTGTTGCAGAATAAGAGACTCAAACGGGATTTATGTGAACATTTTGTACTTTCACTAAACCTTAATGTTAAAGTCAGAACATTAAGATCAAAAAGCTATCAAGTACGAGCAAACAGATTTAGCCCTTACCGTTAATACCACAGGAGTGAAGCAACAGCATGTATGCGGTTATTATGTCTCCCTGGCCATCTGTAGAGAATCTGTCTTGAACCCAAATTTCTGCACATCACAGGAATTTTAAGAAGATTCTATCAAATGTGTTCAATCTTTCAAATATTTAAGATGTGATTAAAAAAACCTCTTAGGTTAGCATATCAAAGAATAGCTTTATTGTGATATTTTCTTTTTTGAAAAAAATATGGTTTTTTCTTTGAGAGAGAGAGAGAGAGAGAGAGAGAGAGAGAGAGAGAGAGAGAGAGAGAGAACGCGTGCGCACACATGTTTGAGTGAGTTTAAAGGCCAGAAGAGGGTGTTGGATCCCTGGGTTTGGAGCTTTAGGCACGAAACCACCAAAGCCTCTCAGGTTTCATTGAGGCATTTCCGTATGTATGTGCTATATACATTGATTTAATAGTCCGACTGTACTATACCCCACCAGGTCCTCTGACTAATATTTTAGATTTATGTTTAACTAGTTCTTCCTATCTATGTCCTTCCTGTGACTTCCTATCTGGTTTAGAATTCGTGAAAAGTCCAGTTTGAAGAGGTTCTTGTCCTTTGCTGGATAACTCTTAAGCTTTCTCTTTGCAGCCTTCTGCCCCTCCCAGCACACCTTCATCTGTGCTAAATCCATGGTCTGGAAATCCACCCTTCACTTTCCACTCTAATTCTCTTCCCATCTCTCAAAACCTGATGCTGTATTTGGTGAGAACTTCTTACAGACTCCACCATTTCACTATATGCCATCAAACTGTGAGCTGCCACCTTCATTCCCTAAGATATGAAAGCCATATGGATGGCTTTCATAAGGGAGCACCCTTTGGGGGTCTACTGGGAACTAAGTAGATGAAACTTTCTACCCGCAATGGTACTTTGCTCGTCTGTTAGTGTTTCTGGGGTTTTACCTAAGGAAACATTATCAGGTTTTCAAGTGAAAACTTTAGAAATGTTTCTCTGTTCCCTTCTACTTTAGGGACACAGCCACCCCCAAGCCAACCCTCCCCAAAACAAAGGAAAACAAAACCCTCCAGTCGCTACATGAGGAATTCTATACTCTATACATTTGAGTGTGTAAGCTTTAGGAGGGCAGGGCTACTGGAAGCTGTCCTGTCTCCATGTCTGGAGCAGGGTCTACACAAAGCAGCAGGGAAGAGCAGAAGCAGCTCACTCATTGTCTCCTAAAGAGGATACCACAAGGAGATGTTTATTCTGAGTATTACCCGGGCATGAGCGTGTTTGTGCACACGTGCACACACGAGTGTGTGCACACGCACACACACGCACAAGAAACTTGGAGGTACTGTTTAGCATAAGCTCTTTACAAATACCTTGCAGAAGACATGCTAGTCATCATGAAGGAGAGGAAAAAGCATCTTTCCAAAGCTAGTAATGTCTGTTTACTCAAAGGTAGGTATCAGGTATTCAATTTTAAAGCTCATAACTAAGAGTGACCATATAAAGATGTTTCCACCCCAAAATTATTAATCATAAGGTAAAACAAAATTAAAATTAACTAAAATTAAAAAGCTTTTTGCAAGTATCCATGTTCCCTTTGACTGTAACTAAGGGATTTAGTTTCTACAGTTAATACATTTGACAAGCTCCTAAAACATTTTAGTTTTAAAATAAAAATTATTTTATTTTATGTGTTCTGAGTATTTTGCCTGTATGTATGTATATATCCTGCATGCTTGGTGCCCAGAGAGGCCAGAAGAAGGCATTGGATTTATGGAGAGTTTTGAGCTAATATGTCAGTGACAGGAACTGAATCCAGGTCCTCAGCAAGAGCAATACATGTTCTTAACTGCTGAGTCACCTTGCCAGCTCCCATGTGTACTTTCCCCAGCTTTCAACAAGCAGTTGCTATCAACTGAAACATTGTCCCTCCCATATCACCTCCACCCTCTTTTCTTTGTTTAGTCTTTATTTACTCTCTCTGATGAAAAAAACAAAAAGAGATCAATTGTTTTTCTAGATACTTCTAGATTATTTTTCTCAGTAGTTCCAGGGACATTTTTGTACTAATCCATTTATAGCTTTTAGAATACTATTCACTCCTTTATTCAGTCACTGAAAATATTTATCTTGGGCCTGCTGCTGATCAGGTAAACAAGACTCCCAAGTCCTTACTGAATTTCCAACCATTGTAACAATTCTACCAGTGGCTTGTAGCAAGCAATGGAAACAATTACAGAAGAGTTTGGTGTTTTTTTTTTTTAATTAGAAAGTAGGATTTAAGGAAGATATGCATGCATATTTATGTAATCAGAGAGGACATCCTGGACAAGGTAGCATCTGAGCTGATGGGGACAGGGCTTATCAGTGGTTCAAAACAGCTGAGACCTGAGTCTTGGTTCTGCAATACAACAACCATGTAATTGGAGCACACTGCTGTCTCCTTATCTATGAAACCTAGGACAAATTTGCTTCTTCTCTGTAAGTTCATTATCATGGTCATGTAAATTCAATGCCTGCAAAAGCTCAGAGCAGTACCCAGACCATCAGGACTGCACAGTAAGTGCTGATTGTCTTCTTTACTAGCCACTGCATTTACTAGTAGGTCTTAATTATTATGAAGATCTGAAGGATTAATAGAAAGGAGTCAGGTCTCTGAAGAGGGTGAAGTTTTAGAACTAGTGTGTCTGAGGGAAGAGTGTGATGGGAGATAGAACAGAAAATCACACCAGCTGGAATTGTGTGTGTGTATGTGTGTGTGTGTGTGTGTGAAAGAGATGCTGATGACACAAGAAGAAGAAAGAGCACGAAGGGTTAACCCTCTGAAGGATTTGAGTCTCATCCAGAAAACTAATGAAGGCTTTAAGTCAGATGATATCATAGTAAGACTTGCTTCTTAGAAAGATGGTCCCTGTGCAGCAAAGAGGCTGGAGGGGGAGATGGGGAGATGGGAGAGGAGGTCGGAGGGAGGATGGGGAGATGGAAGAGGAGGCTGAAGGAGGATATGGGGAGATAGAAGAGGAGGCTGGAGGTGGGATAAGGAGATGGAAGAGGAGACAGGTAATATTCTGTTATAAGTCATGTCAGCCTGGAGGAAGGCAGCAGCAATTTTAGTACAGGCAGAGTGAAGGATAAGGACCAGGTAGACTTCTGGTTGGTTTGAAGCTGTAGACATCAGGTACATATAGGTATCACTCTCTGAGACAGAAAATGCAGGGGAGAGCCGTGTGGATGTAGGAGAGAGAAGTCTAGCTATGGAGAATGGCAAAGGTAAGGTGACTGGGGAGATTTGAGTTGGGATGTAAACAAAGTATCTATCTGGAAGATTCACGGATGGATAGAAGGAAAGCGTCTAACGGAGAGAAGAAAGAGGATCAGTTTTCGAATGGACACAGAGCTTCATTTTGGGAAAGTGAGTTCTGTAGTTGGATGGTATGGTGGTTATACAACTGTGTGTGTGTGTGTGTGTGTGTGTGTGTGTGTGTGTGTGTGTGTGTGTTACTGATAATTTAAACTGGGCTAGAGAGTTGGCTTGGTGCATTAAGGTGCTTACTGCACAGATAAGATGAGTTGAGATTGGATTCTCAACGTCTGCATAACGGCGTGGAATGTCTGCATTGGGGGTGGGGGTGGGGTGGGGTGAAGACAGGTGGACTCCAGGGACTCAGGCTAGTTCTCGGCTAGTTAACAGAGCTAGATGCAGGTTTCATGACAGAGACTGCCTAAAACAATTAAGGAGTGAGGAAGTGTATCCTGAAAAAGGTATCCTGATATCAACCTCTAGCCTCCGGACATACCAGCATATAATACACCTGACACATACACCATGCATCTGTATATGGATGAGTGCATGTGCACACATAAGCACAAATGCATAAACATACACACATACACACATGCCACATATACTGGTTAAAGTGGTAGATTTGATTATATATGTAACTGTAATAACAGACATTTCAATATCATTTTTCTAGAAGATGAAAGTTTCCCAAGAGAGAATCCCAAAACTTACCATCAGATAATACTATACTTCCTCATGAGACAAACCTTTCATACAATAAAATTTCCTATACTGAGTTTTGATTTTTAAGTCCAGAAACTTCAAACAACTTAAAACACAAATAATGCCCGTTATAAGGTTTATAGTCAAGGATAGAGTGATAAGCCTCTCTGGTGTTTTCTGTTGCAGCCAAGTGAGCAGCAAACTGGATGAAAATGAAAATACAAGGGAAGCCCAGAAATGTTTTTTTTTTAAATAACACATTTAACTCTTAGCGATGGTGAGATCTCTAAGGTCTGCTCTGCGCAGAACAGCAGACAACGTGGACTTCAACCTTCCCCCAAGCTTCTATTAAGTGTTTCAACAACAACAACAACACACATACATTTAAGTTGTTTATATTTGTTTAGATATCATTTGCATGTAAGCATTTGTGGTGACAGTTTTCTTCTATGAATAGACCTGTTTTTAGTTGTGTGCATGTGCATGCATCTGTCCATGTATGCATGTATTCGTGAGTGCATGTGTTCATGTGTGTGTGTGTTTGTGTGTGTTTGGAGATGAGCTTATGCTCTCCCATGTTCGTGGAGGCCAGAAGACACTGTCAGATCATGAGGAGCTGAGTTACAGTGCCTGTGAGCTATTCCTGGGGGAGGGGTGGTAGGATCCGATGGGGTCTTCTGTAAGAGCAGTTAGTGCTTTTAGCACCTGAGCCATCTCTTCAGCCCTTCTTGTTTGTTCCTCTTGCTTGCAGAGGGTTTATCACGAGATAGCATTTCCCATTGAAAAGTCTACCATGGATGTGTTGAATGTGTTGCACTACCCTCTGGTTTCTATATACTGAAGTAACTTCAACAGAGGAACAAGTATGAAGTACCACTACTCAAGGAAAGAGAAGATGGAGGAGGATTTTAGATCATTCCTTGGAGAAATTAGTATACCAACAGATGCTAAGGCTTGCAGTGGAGGAGGGGAAATGCCAGGCCAACTGGAGAAGAGGAGGGAGATTTTTTCCCTCTAATTGTTGTTGCAACCAATGAAGATGGGTTTTAATACACCTGCATGATCATTTTAAATCACTTTATTAAGGTGTAATGGGCAGGAAAAGGTTTGGAACACAATCTGATGAGTGTAGATATTTTTAAATCACTTTCTTCAATAGAAATGCACAATGATTTGAAGTGTCAAAGATACTTGGTTGCTCTTTAGTTCATTTTACTTTTTATTTTTAATTGAGAAAATAATTCAACAAATACAAGAATCCACGAGACTAGAAATGGAAATAGAAAATTTTTGTCCCCTAACTTTTTTCCTTTTTTCTTTCTCCTCCTTTTCTTCTTTCATTTATCCATTCTCTGTCTTTCCTCTTTCTTTCTTCCTCACCCAATTCTCTCTCTCTCCCTCTCCCTCTCCCTCTCCCTCTCCCTCTCCTCCCTCTCCCTCTCCCTCTCCCTCTCCCTCTCCCTCTCCCTCCCCCTTCCCCTCCCTCTCCCCCTCCCCTTCCTCTCCCTCTCCCTCTCTTTCTCTCTCTCTCTGCTCCCGCTCTCATCACATACACACACACACACACACACACAC